>NW_012110252.1:1008902-1052685 GCF_000951045.1 Mandrillus leucophaeus
TATTTTAAAACCCCGCCAGGTTTTTGAAATATTTAGTATTTTGGTAAACTATATTTTTGTTTTGCCATTTGAGATTTTTAGGTTTCTCCCAGTTTTTTCATAGATATGAAATAACCATGCATTAAATCTTTGAATCTCTGCTCCATCAAACTTAGTGTTAGATACATTACCTAATTTTTTATTAATGAGTGTGTATGTGATATATTTATTTCTGAATATGTATATTTGTGAATATAAATGGTTAAAAATAGTTGACAAATGTATTAATACATGAAATTTTTAGTATACAGTTGAACAAGAACATTTGCTACTTGTCATGTACTTATTCAGGAGATGTAAGAAGCCTGTGATTGAATGAAATTATTTGGCTTAGCATTGTACATTTTCTTTTTTGCCTTTCTCATTAGTTCATACTCTTTGTATGGATATTGTTCTGAAATAAAGTGAATTTTATTTTTTCTGGAAATCCTGGCAGAGCAATTTGTTTTAATTGTCTATCTGGGGCAGAAAAGACTTTGTGGTATTTAAGGCATTTGCAAAAATGATAAGAGAAGATTTCATAGTAATTTTTATTCTTTAAAAGTATCACTTGATGACAACCTAATTTCTTTCATTGTTTTCTTTTCTCTCCTAAAATTGAAAAGTTTTCTGTTACATTACCCATTTAGGTGTGCTGCTTTTGTTGTCTTATAATCCTTAATTATTTGACTGACTGTAGATTGAATTTTTGCATCAGTAAACAAAAATTTTGAAATACCTGGTGGTTTTCCTATAAGAAGATTCTTTGTTAAATTATTTTAAGGGCATAAATTTCCTTGTGTATCATCTCAACCTAACAAGGTAAGGGTAATTAAGTGAAAGTATGAATGAATCCTAAATATAAGAAAATAAAAAGGCCAAAAGAGGTAAGTCACAAAAATTTACGAGTTAATTGCATACTGCCTGATTTATCTAATTTATGAGAAACCATATCTTGGCATTCTGTATTAATTTGATCTGTAGATTAACATTATTGTTTTGTGCCCTCTTCAAGCAGAGTGAGTCCTGTAAGAGTGTCTGTAGAGACTTGGCTGTCCATGTCTGAAAGTGTTATGCATGCATGTATCAATAGGTGCCCTTTTTTTTTTTCTTTTTTTGGAGACAGATTCTCGCTCTCTCGCCCAGGCTGGAGTGCAATGGCACAATCTCGGCTCACTGCAACCTCCACCTCCTGGGTTCAAGTGATTCTCCTGCCTCAGCCTTCTGAGTAGCTGGAGTTACAGGCACCCACCATCATGTCCAGCTAATTTTTGTATTTTTGTAGAGATGGGTTTTCACCATGTTGGCCAGGCTGGTCTTGAACTCCGGACATCAGGTAATCTGCCTGCCTCAGCCTCACAAAGTGCTGGGATTACAGGCATGAGCCACCGCGCCCGGCCAATAGGTGTACTTTTTAAACAGATGAACTTAACTGCTGTTTTCATTGTAGATAAACCTTCCACTTTATCAGACTCTTGATCTGAAAGTACCCTTCTACAATTCTCTAGCCAGTGAATTTCGGAATAATGTTAAGTTGCATTGGTGAACATATATAAATTTCTGTTGGAGATATGCATATATAAGAACAAAACTGGAATGCCACTGCATTAAAAAAAAAAAGACAATATCAGCAAGGATATGAAACAATGTTAACTGTCTTATACTATTGTTAGAAGGGTAAATTGGCACAACTACTTTGGAAAACTGTTTGGCAGTGTCTACACTGAACATATGTGTTTTCTGAGCGCTAGTAATCCTTGCTGTAGGTATATAAGTAGATATAACATATATAAGTATATATACACATATATGTTTACATATATACATACGTAACATAAAATATACATATACACGTAACCTGTAAACATGAACATGTATTAAGTACATACAAACATATATAACACATATATGTTTATATATATAATAAGGTAATAGCAGCCCTATTCATAATGGTTAAAAATAGCAGCCTTATTCATAATAGTTAACTTCAGCTGTCTATCCACCCTATAATGGGAGATAATCATGGTATATTCACATAATGGAAAACTTAAAACAATGAGAATGAACAAATTTATAGCTACCATAACAACTGTTTGAATTTTTCAAACATAGTGTTGAGTGAAAGAAACCAGCCATGAAAGACATATTAATTGTACATACATACATGAAGTGTATTTGTCCATTTACATAAGAGTTATATAAGATACTAATTTATGCATAATCACTTATGTGAAATATAAATAATATATTAATCTGTGGTGTTCAATGTCAGTCAGTGGCCAGCATTCAGTGGAGGTGTGGGTGTCGTGAAAGGATAGGCCACAAGAGAGGCTTTGGGGGGTGTTGATAATATTGTTTCTTTAACTTTGTGCTATTTACGTGGGTATGTTCTCTTTATGAAAAATTCTGAATTTTCTTAAGCCATATACTTGAGATTTGCATAATTTCTGTGTTTTTAATACTTCAGTAACATTTACTAAAAATATTAAATGTGCTTTGCTTTTCATTATATATGCATTCAATGTATGTATGTATATTTGTGTGTGTGTGTATATATGTATATTTTTAGGCATAGACACTATTGAAATAGTTCTATTTTAGGTAATTTATCAAAAAGAAAACAAATTCTAATAAGCAATAAATAAGTGTGTGTGTTTGTTTTATGTGTGTATATGTGTGTGTGTGTTTCCAGACTGAACTGTTAACACTCTTTTTTCTTTTTTTGTTTTTTGAGACAGGGTCTCATTTGTCACTCAGGTTGGAGTGTGGTGGCATGGTCATGGCTCAATGCAACCTTGACTTTGAGGGCTCAAACAGTCCTCCTCCCACATCAGCCTCCTGAGTTATAACCACAGGCACATACCATCATACCTGGCTAATAATTTTTTGGAGACATGGAGTCTCACTGGTGTTGCCCAGGCTGGTCTCCAACTCCTGGACTTAAGCAGTCCTCCAGCCTTGGCCTCCCAAAGGGCTGAAATTACAGACCTGAGCCACCACACCTGGGCTACTCTATTTTCTTATACTACTTCATTTGACAATTTTAGCAGGAAATAGAAATTTACTCAGATGATTCAACTTAAAAGATTTTAGTGGGAAACTGTTTCAGAAGTGTAAGGTTAAGAGAGCCAACACTTAGTTTTACTTACCAAGAAACCGGCAATAGATAGCAACCAGTCCTGACCATTCCGAGGCCTGAGAGAACAAGTATAGCCCAGTGGGCCTTGGAGCTAAGGAAGAGGGCCCGCAGGCAGGATCCAGCTCCTACCAGACCTTCCTCTACCATTCCTTCTTCCTGTTGTATAATCTCCAGCTGGTACCTCCATTGATCAAACTCCATTTGAAGCTAGTTTTTAAGGGAGAATTCTGTAGGAGAGAGCAAACTGAGAATAATCAGCATAACTACTTAGACTTTGGAAAACTCCAGAGAATTAGTATAGACTATGACTTTGTTTTCCCCCCAATCACCTTTTGCCTCTGTATTTCCATTTTGGGTAATTTTCTTGTTACATATACATATCCATCCGTCTTTCTCCTTCTTTCTGGTTATGTATATGTATATTTACACATAACAGAGAAGAAGACATACTATACTTCACAGCAAGTAAAATGAAAAACACTAAATTTAAAATCACTAATTAAAAAGTGATGATGCATAAGCAAATATGATAAGAGTTTAAAATAGTAAAATATGTTATTAGAAATATAGAGAAGGTAGGCATGGTGGTTTATGTCTGTAATCCCAGCACTTTGGGATGCCAAGGTGGAGGATAGCTTGAGTCCATGAATTTGAGACCAGTCTGGGCAACATAGTGAGGCTGTGTCTATAAAAAATTTCTTTTAAGTAAAAATTAAACATTAGCCAGGCATGGTGGCACATGCCTATAATCCCAAGCTACTTGAGAGGCTGATGCGGAAGGATCTGTTGAGCCTGGGAGGTCAAGGCTGTAGTCAGCCATGATCACACCACTGCACTCCAGCCTGGGAGACAGAGTGAGACCCAGTCTCAAAAAAAAAAAAAGAAAAGAAAGGAAAAGAAATATGGAGAGGTAAGTATTTGTTGGATTTTCTGGTTTTCTCCCAACTGAGGTCTGTAACATAATTACCCCGTGTTTAGTACCGTTAAGAAAATTTACAAAGTACAGTACTGCCTTTTGTTTTATCTAAACATTTTTGTTATAGGAATTTTCAAGTGTATGTAGAAGTACAGAGAGGAGTATAAGAACCTCTTGTATGGTTATTACACAACTTTAATAATGGTGAACATTTTGCTAGTTATTGATTGTTGTTTCCTGTTCCTTATCTACAGACATACTTTTCTTTCCCTGGAATGTTTAAAAGTAAATTTAAGAAATATTTTACCCGTAAATACTTATGTTATTTTAATCTCTAACAAATAAGAAACTTTTCTCATCCATACAATGTTATTTATGACAGCTATCAAAATTTAATTGCTCAATATATCTAATACTTGGTCCATATTAAAATGTCCCCACTTATTTCAAAAGTGTTTTCATGCTCTTGGTTTATTCATATGATCCATACAAGCTCCACACATTGAGTTTAGTTGTCTCTTTAACTTTTATTAGATCAGCAAACTCATTAAACGTTTTAATTTTTTTTCTTTTTTTTCTTTTGAGATGTAGTCTCGCTCTGTTGTCCAGGCTGCAGTACAATGGTGTGATCTTGGCTCACTGCAACCTCCACCTCCTGGGTTCAAGCGATTCTCCTGCCTTAGCCTCCTGAGTAGATAGGATTACAGGCACCTGTCACCATGTCTGGCTAATTTTGGTGTTTTTAGTAGAGACTGGGTTTTACCCTGTTGACCAGGATGGTCTTGATCTCGTGAACTCAGGTGATCCTTCCGCCTCAGCCTCCCAAAGTGCTGGGATTACAGCTGTGAGCCACTGCACCTAGCCAAAATTTTAGTATTTTTATTTGCCTTATTAGCCACTTTAATTTTTCCTTTAGTTAATTTGAATATCCATTAGCACTTTGTATGTTTTCGTGAATCCCCAAAATAACCTAATGAAATAACTTTAAAACTTGGCCTTTCTGGAAAGTATCTGTGTAGTGCTTAGCATTGCTTTAACTACTTAATAACACTGGGATAGCACAAAAGAAGCATGAGCTTTGGCCAAAGCTGGCTTTAGGTTCTGTTCATTCCATCCATGTCAAGAGTATGCCCTTGCTACCATTATGATCACGGGTATACTCTTAAAACTCTATGAAATTGAGCATGACAACATGATGCCCAGTTCAAAAGATATAGTCAAGAAGCGTTAGATTTAATTATTGTGAGTTAGTTATTTACATATTTATGAATAGATGAATCGTCTCTGCAAACTGAGGCTTTCAAAATGACTGCAGACAGAGAAGTGGATGGAGGGCAGGAAGAGGATCCTATCTAGCAGTGAAGATGTAAATGAGACCCCAATGTTAAGTGAATGCTTCATGTGTAAGTATAGACTGTAAGAAAGGATTCTTTTTTCCCATTCAGAAACTAGAAATTGGGGAATAGTTACAAAATGCAGAAGAATGTGTTCATTTCTAACAATTAAAACTGGCTACTAGGTAAGTGAATGGTTGATTCCGTTGTTAGGCATCAACAAATGAGGAAACCAACAAATGAAGTGCAAGGTAGAACAGCCCTTTTGTCTGCAGAACAAACATGCTATGGTTCTTACTAGTTCATGAAGGCAGAGGCAGATGGCAAGTATCATCCTGAAAGTCAGTGTGTGAATGGGAGTGCAGGGGTGGTGTGTTTTTGGATTAAGGTAATGCCCTTTTGAGTTTCATCTCAATTCTCGGTTTATGATACCTCACTGGTATGTATAAAACCTTTCTTTCCCCTACCTTAGAAGAAATAACTTTGAACACCTAGATATTGAACTCTCAGCTTATCATAGTAACTGTACTATATTTAAACCAAACTACAGGTATTCTCGAAAATATTTCAGTATCTGTCCTTGTATTAGTCCTTTTAGTATTGCTATAAAGGAATATCTGATGCTGGGTAATTTATAAAGAAAATAAGTTTATTTGACTCATGGTTCTGCAGGCCATACTAGCATAATACCAGCATCTACTTGGCAACTGGTGAGACCTCAGGAAGCTTTTACTCTTAGTGGAAGGTTAGGAGCAGGCATGTCATATGGTGAGAGAGGGAGCAAGAGAGAGAGGAGGTGCCAGCTTCTTTCTAATGATCAGATTTCATGGTAACTAAACGTGTGAGAATTCACTTCTAACCGTGGGGAGAGCACCATGCCCCCATGAGCCAGATTCCTCCCACAAGACCCTACATCCACCTTTGGGGATCACATTTTAATAAGAGATTTGGAGGGGACAAACATCTAAATTATATCAATTCCTTAAGGAGGAAATTTAAGGCTAGAGTCGGGTTGAGTCAAACATGGCAGAATCCAATGAATTTATATTATTTACTAAAACTGAACTGAAACTAATTGTTGGTTTTAGCATTCTAGATTAGTTTTTTGTTTTTTTGTTTGTTTGTTCATTTTTGAAATGGGGTCTTGCTGTGTCTCCCAGGCTGGAGTGCAGGGGTGCTATCATGGTTCACTGCAATCTCTGCTTTCCAGGCTCATGTGATCCTCCTGCCTCAGCTTCCCAAGTAGCTGAGACTACAGACACACGCCACCACGCCCTGCTATTTTTTGTATTTTTGTTTTTGGTAGAGACAGGGTTTCACTATGTTGCACAGTCTGGTCTCAGACTCCTGAGATCAATCGATCTGCCTGTCTCAGCCTCCCAAAGTGCGGGAATTACAAGCATGAGCCTCTGCATGTGACCAAATTAGTTTTTATAAGTGTGTCTATCAGGCAAGGTAAGTTTCTTCTATAAAAAGGAATATTTTCATATTGGGTAGGATGGGAGCTTTGCAACTGAGAAAGTGACTTCTACCCTGGGCCACACTGCCACCTGGGGGTCTAAAAGAAAGATGGCCATTGTGTCATAGCCAGAAATATTTGACAGTGACCTTGGTTATATTTAAGACAAATACCAAGACACCATTATCTATTCATAGGCACCAGAATAAATTCTGTGGGTTTACCTAATGATGCGGGTACACTATTATGAAAATACATTTTAAAATCGAATGTGTACTTCCATATTCTTTTCCTCTCCATCTTTTTTTAAAAATCTTATTACCAAGTATCTTGAGACAAGGACAGTGTGCATTACCTGAGTCCTTTCATATGTATACTGCTACTTAGTACTTATAAAGAGCATTATGTGGGCAATGGTAATAGTTTTCCAGTTATGCCATAAAATTGATTAGTAAATCAATGTCCTTTTCCCAGCTCAAATTCTTTGATCATAAAAATAGATTTTTGTGGTATTGGTATGTATGCATATGTTTATTTTAGGTCTTTTTGGTAGATGAGTTGCTGTTACTAAATATGCCATTGGATTATTTGATCCTTTATGTATAACTGAAGGACAAATATTTTATGATTTCACTTACATGAGGTACCTAGAATATTCAAATTCATAGAAACAGAAAATAGAAGGTGGCTACCATAGTTTATGGAGATGGGACATCATGAGAATTATCATTTAATGGGTAGAGTTTTAGTTTGGGATGATAAAGTTCAGGAGATGGATAGTTGTGATGGTTGCACAACAAAGTGAATGTACTTAATGCCATTCGACTGTATATTTAAAATGCTTAAAATAGTAAATTTTATGTTATCTATTTTACCATAATAAAAATAGTACAGCTGTACTAGTAATATTAAATGGTCTACTTTCTTAGGGTATAGGAATGAATAAAGTGAATTTGATTTTCAAAAGCACATATTATATGCTAAACGTGTTACATATATAAGACTACAACCCTATGACGTATATACTTATTACTAGCTCTCCTTTACCTGTAAACGAACCATGTTGAGCTTAAAGTGGTTCATTTATACAAATTTATTAACAACCTCCTGTTTGTTCAACTCTCAGTATAATTTGTCTGAGGTATAAATAAGACTTATAAGCCAGTAACAGAGGGGCTGATATTTCAACCTATTTCTGCTTGACTCTCTGTTCCACCACTCTGCCTTCCATGAGAATATTGCAGATTCTTGTTATGATGAAATACGGACATGGCATTCTGTTATACCATCGATTCTGACATGTCATAATGCAAGACTAGGGGAAAAAAGTCATATAGTGACAATGCAAGCATGCTGAGATAATGCCAACCTTGTGAACATCTGTGAGTTTTAAACAGGTCATATCTAATTTGAATACACTATGAGATAGAAATGTTTCATATACTATGTAGTTATCTATGACAGTATGTTTTGTTTTAAATTAGTTTCCCATCAGATATAAAGTTGGTGCTTTTCTTTATAATGCCACAAGTCTCTGGAGTCTCTCAGGGAAGAATTTTATTCTTGTATTTATTTGCTGTTTCACTTTACATTCCTTCATTTCTGTTTTTTCTTTCTTCCTTTGGGAGCCTTCATCCTTCCAGTGACAGAAGACTGAAGTTGTCTCTTCATGATAAATAATTCAATGAAAATGTCAGAATATAATAATTTCCAAAGTCTAGTCATGGAATGACTGATTTTTGGTAATGCTAAAGGCAAAATAACTTTAGCCTATACCATAAAAAAGATCTGGATATTCCCTTTGTATTTTCAGTAACTTGATTTTACATATACCCTTTCCATTACCCTTCAGAAATGGAATGTTTGATGTACTATGGAGAAAACCAAATCAGTTCTACATTTCGTGAACCCTATTACTTAACTATCTTTAGTAGCCATGGAAATAATTCCCCAGTAAATATATGGTTACTAAATCACTGCCTAATTACCTTTCTTTACATTCAAAAATGACTATTTGATAAAATACAAAGTTTTTAAAAAGTTATGATATTTTGTTACAGTGAGGCAATTTATATGTTTTCTTAACATCTCCCCAAAAGTCTGAAACACACTGAATGCTTCTTTGGAAGCCAAGGAGCTTGTTGCTGACATAGTAATAATTTGGTTGTTTGCACATTTTATAAAATACTAAAATGTTCCAAGTTACCATATTCCTTAAATAACTCATGGTAAGATGTTATCACTGAAGTGTTGGCTTGTGTGTAGGAGGGAAATTATATGTTACAGTGTTATATAAAACTGACTCATATGAGTAGGTGAAAGATCCCAAGAATACCAGGCCACCCACACTAGAAAAAGCCAATATGTACGCTTTCTCTTTACACTATGTTCTAGCAGGCTGCTTAATGGAACTGTATATTCATTAAAGAAATTTCTGTAATTTCTTTCATTGCCTTGGTAGGTATCTTTCTGGTTAAAAAAAAAAAGTGAAATTTTGTGATCATTAAAAAAATTATTTTCTGTAGGACAAAAAAGCTTGACTGAGTATTTGAAGTAATTAACTTCTCTATGCTTCAGTTTTTGTTTTGTTTTGTTTTGAGATGGAGTCTCACTCTGTCATCCAGACTGGAGTGCAGTGGCGTGATCTTGGATCACTGCAACCTCCGCCTCCTGAATTCAAGCAATCCTCCTGCCTCAGCCTCCCGAGTAGCTGGGATTACAGGTGCCCACCATCACTCCCAGCTAATTTTTGTATTTTTTAGTAGAGATGGGGTTTCGCCATATCGGTCAGGCTAGTCTCAAACTCCTGACTTCAGGTGATCCACCCACCTGGGCCTCCCAAAGTGCTGGGATTACAGGCGTGAGCCACTGCTTCCAGCCTGCTTCAGTTTTTTAATTAGTTAAAATCAAAAGAATAAAACATACCTACTTTTAGAGTATTTTAGAAGTCTTTTTTTTTCTTTTCTTTTTTTTTTGAGACAGTCCAGGTTGGAGTGCAGTGGTGCGATGTCGGCTCACCTCAACTTCCGTCTCCCAGGTTCAACCGATTCTCCTGCCTCAGCCTCCCGAGTAGTTGGGATTACAGGTGCCCACCACCATGCCTGGCTAATTTTTGTATTTTTAGTAGAGATGGGGTTTTGACATGTTTGTGAGGCTGGTCTCAAACTCCTGACCTCAGGTGATCTGCCTGCCTCAGTCTCCCAAAGTGCTGGGATTACAGGCGTGAATCACCATGCCCAACCTAGAATATTTCTTTTCTTTTTTTCTTTTTTTTTTTGAGACAAGAGTCTCGCTCTGTCGCCCAGGCTGGAGTGCAGCGCGATATCAGCTCCATCTCCCAGGTTCACGCCATTCTCCTGCCTCGGCCTCCCGAGTAGGTGGGACTACAGGCGCCCACCACCATGCCCACTAATTTTTTGTGTTTTTTAGTAGAGATGAGGTTTCACCGTGTTGGCCAGGTTGGTCTCAATCTCCTGACCTCGTGATCTGCCCTCCTCGGCCTCCCAAAGTGCTGGGATTACAGGTGTGAGCCACTGTGCCTGGCCCAAATATCCTTAACTGTATTTATTATGTTATCCAAAATACTGTTTTGGTTGAATATCACAAGTTAGATTTTGTTTGTATGGAGAATTTTTTGTTGGTGTTTGTTTTTTAAAGAATGGTTCTGAGGTTCTTTCACAACGTGCTAACTAAGCCTTATTGTTTTATTGGAATTCTCGTTCTATTTTTAACCAACATTCTTTGTCTAAACTGAGAATCTCAACCAATACTTAAGAAAAAATTCTATTTTGTTGAGAAGAATGTAAACCCCCTTTGAAGACAGCAAAAGGGTAGCTCTTGTGACATAGACCTTCTATAAGACATTTTCATTAATGGTGTTCAGTTACTACAAGATCTCTGTGATGGTGATGGTGTTATTCTGACTTTTTCAGAGAGAAAGCTGTGGCTGTGAGAGATAAAGTAACCTGCCCCTCTAATGCAGAGTTGGGATTCGAACATAAGTCTGTCCGACAAAACCCCTGCCCTTCAATTTCTGAGTGCTATAACCATAATATATCTGCATTTGTGTATAAATATTTTTCCTTCCTTTCTGTATGGGTGTTTACATGTGTAGCATACATGTGCCTCCTGTATTATTGCATGCCTGTCTCCGCCTCCAGTACAAAAAGAAAAGTTTGTCCCTGCTATCTTCTCAAAATGGGATGCAATTCAAACTGAATTAATTCTGTTATGCATTAGTATGGTTAAATTTTCCAGATTTAAAAAATGAACTTAAATTTATTAATTGTGTTCTTAATTGATAATGATTAAAATAACCCTCCTTATGATAGTTATTTATATTAGAATTTCCATACTTGATCATGTAACTAAAGCTGTGATCAAATAATTAACATTATTTTTACAGATTGTTTATTTGTTTTAGTAAAGAGGACTCATGAAATAATTTTAAGTAAATCCAAATTTCCGGGATGTATATGTTTATCACATATATGTGTGTATGTGTGTGTTTGTGTCTACATTCGTGTTTGTGGGTGTATCAGATTAAATTTTAATTAAGATTCGTTGTACACTTAGAAAAATACTGATTTGTAAATCTTTCTAAGCCGTTTCTTAGTCAGTGGAAACTTAATTTGATCAGGGTCTTCAGAAGTTTAGTTTTGAATTGTAATCAGTCATAACTGTAACTATAGCGATCATTCCTTGGATTTATGTGGCATCTTTATTTTTTATAATTTAATACTTTAATGTGTATGATTTCATTGTAGTTGTCACTCCTGCTGTATGGAGATAGTAGACTGAAGGAGATAATTCTTGATAATTTTCTCAGTGTTGCATGATATCAAAGATAGAAATAGAGTTCAGGACAGTTTTGACCACTGATCCTTAGTTGTCTCCACTGAATCATTGTTTGCAAATATGTCTGTCAGATCTCTGAGAATTTTTTACTTTGCCTTTTTAGCTTAATGATAAAGTAAGTTCTATAGGCAAAAATTTATTTCTCATAATACTTTCTCGTTGCATTGACATTTTCATAAGATTGGACTTTGTTTCTTAAACCAGTGTTCTACAACTTAGGGTCCAAATACCGTTTTTGCTTTCTGGTGGCAGTTCAAATAAATGTCCACTGAGCGGCTATATATTGGCCACAGAGGCCCTTAGAATACAGAAATGAATAAGACATTGTCTTGTCTTCAAGAAATGCATTGCCTAGCTGCGGAACATATATAAATTTTGTTACATTGTATAGATATCACAGTGGAAGTGTGTTGAAAATACATGGAGTATTCTGGTTGAAGATGGCGTGAAAGGAAAATTCATCTTGGAATGCTTCTCAGGGGACTAATGTCTAAACTGGGTTTCGAAGGACAAATATGCATTTACTAACTAGATAGGGTGAGATATGGGAAGGGAATTTTTATGAGGTCATTTCAGGTAAAAGGAACCTAATGATTAGGGAAACATTATACAGAAGAGTAATCCACATATATTCCAGAAGATGTTTTTAAGCATGTTTCTTCTTGCTTTTTAAGTAAAAATTTGGTGGTAATTAGAGCATTTATCAAGTAGTGCTTGTACTGATCTAAGCTTCTATCCATCTGTGATCATGGATAAGCATTAAGGTGGCAGTAATAAATGGTAAAGTAACTGAGTAGCAGGTAATAAAAGGGAAATAGAAGAATAAGATGCCTGGATTATCTACCAACTTTAAAAAGAAAAGGTAACTATATGTTTTCTAAAATATAAATTCTGTAGAAGACTAATTTATTCAACACATATATATTGAGCTTGTATCCCCACTTCACAAACCGTAAAACTAAAGCACAGAGGTAAAGTAATCTGCCTAAGCTTACCAGTATAAATGGACAAGGCAGCTTGCATTTTGATTCTAAGCCAGTGCTTAAAGAACTTGAAAAAAGGCCGGGTACGGTGGCTCATGCCTGTAATCCCAGCACTTTTAGGAGGCCGAGGCGGGCGGATCACGAGGTCAGGAGATTGAGACCATCCTGACTAACACGGTGAAACGCCGTCTCTACTAAAAATACAAAAAATTAGACGGGCGTTGTCTAGGAGAATGGCCTGAGCCCAGGAGGCGGAGTTTGCAGTGAGCCGAGATCCACTGGGCGATAGAGCGAGACTCAGTCTCAAAAAAAAAAAAAAAGAATTTGAGGCCGGGCGCGGTGGCTCAAGCCTGTAATCCCAGCACTTTGGGAGGCCGAGATGGGCGGATCACGAGGTGAGGAGATCAATACCATCCTGGCTAACACGGTGAAACCCCGTCTCTACTAAAAAAATACAAAAAACTAACCCGGGAGGCGGAGCTTGCGGTGAGCTGAGATCCGGCCACTGCACTCCAGCCCGGATGACAGAGAGAGACTCCGTCTCAAAAAAAAAAAAAAAGAATTTGAAAAATGCTCAGAGGGTCTGGAGTGCTGTTAATGAGCGAGAGACACAAAGTAAGGCTGAAAGCTTGGCTGTGAAGAGGTGGAACAGAATGACTGGAAGCTAGAGAGGCAAAGGAAGGACCAAGGAGGCATTTTTGTTTGTTTTTAAGATGGTTAATGCTTAACATGTATAAATGCTGATAAAAATTATCCAGCAAAGAGAGATATTTAGAAAGTACAGATGAAAGAAGGGGGGATCCTCAGTAGTAAAGGTTTCTGAGAATGTAAGAGGGGTTAGGACCTAGAACACCAATTTAGAGTTTGCCAGAAGGGACACCCCAAGGGAGGACAGACATGGGCATAGTACAGATGAAGAGTTAAGGTTTGTATTGGGAAATTTAAGGTTGTTCATTTATTTCATGTATTGGCCTATTGGGCTGCTTTGCTTGTGCACATTGTCCTTTAAGTATCTCTGATATACCTGAAACAACAACCTCATATGGATTAGAAGTGCTCTTTGACATTCATCTCAGAGTTTTAACTGTAGATATGGACAAGGAGGGGTTGGTATTTGGGAGTCTTAAGAAAGTTCTGACTGCCTGGTACAAAGGAAAAAGTGAGATAATGCTGTGCTCATTTGTTTAAATGGGAGCAGAGAATGAAAGCCGCTCAAGCCTGGGTCTAGGAGATGTGGCGAGAAATACACATTAAGCCATAGGAAGAGGAATTGGACCAAGAGAAACATAGTTCCTACAGCTCATCTTCCTTAAAGTTAATGAAAACCTATCATGTAAAATAATAGAATAGCATCACACTTAAAGAATCTAACCTTTTTTCTTAGTGCTTTTATATGCAATAACCTTTCAGATCACAAATCATAAAGCCAGGCACGGTGGCTCATGCCTGTAATCCCAGCACTGTGGGAGGCCGTCACAGGTGGATCACTTGCACTTGAGCACAGGAATTTGAGACCAGCCTGGGCAACATGGTGAAATCCCGTCTCTACAAAAAATACAAAAATTAGCTGAGTGCAGTGATGTGTGCCTGTATTCCCAGCTACTCAGGAGTCTGAGGCAGAAGAACTGGTTGAGCCTGGGAGATGGAGGTTGTAGTGAGCCGAGATTGTGCCATCACACTCTAGCCTGGGCAACTGGAGTGAAACCCTGTCTCAAAAAAAAAAAAAAAAAAAATCAAGACAAATCTTAGAATTCTAAAGCTGAAGGATCCTTATATACTATTATGGATCATTTAATAAAAAAGAGAACTGACACATCAAAGTTGAGTGATTAATCCAAGATTCCAAACACAGCTTTTAGTGGCAAGGTCAGAACTCAAACCACAAGTTTTTAACTCACATTTTACTGCCTTTCCACCACACCATGCTTCCCTTTAAGCATGACCCTCGCCTCTCCATCTTCTTCTTTTTTTTATTTTTTTTGAGACGGAGTATCACTCTATCGCCAAGGCTGGAGTGTAGTGGCATGATCTCAGCTCACTGCAACCTCCACCTCCTGGGTTCAAGCTATTCTCCTGCCTCAGCCTCTTGAGCAGCTGGGACTACAGGCGCCTGCCACCATGCCCAGCTAATTTTTGTATTTTTAGTAGAGATAGTGTTTTGCCATGTTGGCCAGGCTGGTCTCAAACTCCTGACCTCAGGTGATCTGCCTGCCTCAGCCTCCCAAAGTGCTGGGATTACAGGCATGAGCCACTGTGCCTGGCCCATCCATTTTTCATATATTGTGTTTTTCAGATTCTGTGCTATTTTAGTGAGTCCTTAGCACTTATTTGATAGTTCTCTTCAAATACCTAATTTAAATGGTCAGCTACTTGGTCTGCAAAATGTCTGTTAGGTGAAACCATCAAATTTATTTTGTTATTTTGTTTCAATAAATATGATGAGCTTGTTTTCATGTTTGTTGTCCGCATAAATGTCTTCTTTTGAGAAGTGTCTGTTCATATTCTTCGCCCACTTTTTGATGTGGTTGTTTGTTTTTTTTTCTTGTAAATTTGTTTAAGTTCTTAGTAGATTCTGGATATTGGCCCTTTGTCAGATGGGTAGATTGAAAACATTTTCTCCCATTCCGTAGGTTGCCTGTTCACTCTGATGATAGTTTCTTTTGCTGTGCAGAAGCTCTTTAGTTTAATTAGATCCCAGTTGTCAATTTTGGCTTTTGTTGCCATTGCTTTTGGTGTTTTAGTCCTGAAGTCTTTGACATTTCCTATTTTTTTTTTTAAATTCCTGTGTTTTCTTTTGGTGGATTGAATCAGTTTTCAGAACATGAACTGAATATTTATGTGAAGTTGAAAATAAACGTTTAATAACTTAGACTTGTACTTTTGGATATAGATTTCATTTCGTTGTCATAGGAACCAAATGGGTAAGATAATGACAAAATTAGGTAACAGTCAGTTAAGGGGGAAATGTTTACATGAGCTTTAAAACAGGACCAGAACTAAAGATTTCTGAATCGTTGATATTTTACCTTGGTGTTCTTTGATAAGTCTGCTTTGGATTCATTATCTTCATTGATGGAATGAAGAGGTTTATCAAACAGGGATCGTTTGCAAAATACCTCCCACACATGAGGAACTGAGTATACCATTTCATTTATCAACTTCTTCGATTCTGTTCTTTTGCTCTCCTATAGACTGAAATGCCTTCTACTGCCCCATTTTTAGTTTCTCTTGGTGATAGCATGCCCTCCAGGCTGAGGCTATTTTTTAGTTCATCCTGCCTGCCCAGACTAACAGAGCTTCTAACTATATGGCATTTGAGTGGTTTGTGTAATTTTCTTTTGAAACAGAGGTGGTGTCCCAGCACATCTAAACAAAGTCCCATTCGGCAACTCTTGTTAGCTATTAAAATATTAAATGAAAGACAGATCCTTATACCCCAGCAGTCAGATGATTGGCATGTCCAAGCTGTGGAATAAGTTCATGGCTTTGTTGCCTTTCCTACTGTAGATCTTAATAACTACCTGTCAGTTTCTCTTGAAATCAACTTGCAGGCACCAGGCAGGTAACATATACCAATGTGGCAGGTTGATTGCAAAGCAGCACTAGTCTCACATCTCAGGGGGACAGCTGCTTCTCAGCTTTAGCCAATTATTGCCATGGTAGAGTACCCATCCAACATTGCCAAATTTCTCACTTGGTAAAGGTTTTTTATGAATTACTCTGATTTTGAAATGTCAGCAACTAATGTGAATTTCCCAAGCACTCTGAGGCTAAAGCAGATCCTTCTGTAAACCAGACTGTGAGTTTGCAACTTCCACCCTAAGGAGAACAGTGTGACATGGATCCCTGTGCCTCCACATTGCTTCACCTGCCACCACTACCAGTCTTAGCCAGCTCTGAAGACATATAAGGGCTCTGGGGCTGTTAGGAAGGAAGAAAAACAAAAGGAGGTAGGAACTTGTTTAGTTCTGTGTGTTACCTCAGGTCCTATACTGTTCCCCTTTGAAGGGGAAAAGTGTTTATATTTAGAAATAAAAGCCTATGTTCCTCTGAGAAACACTTTCTTTTCATGTATGATAACTCAATTTTGTTTTAAGATTGACCTTACCTGTCTGTTGAAATTGACCATAGCACATCCCTTGATCCTTGAGATTTTACTATTCAACCTGTTTTTCTGTTTTTGTTGTTGTTCTTTTCACTTCCTGAAATTAGGAGAGTAGTATATATTTGTATCTTCCACAGACGATACAAACTTTAAGATGTAGAAGCTTATGGTTTTATAGATGAGTGGATTTGGAACTCTTCCCTTCAGGGTCAATGTACTTGACTGTCTGAATTAAACTTGGTTCCCAAGTTAATAACTCCCAAGCTAGTAAGTCAATTTTTGTGAGTAGTTCTAAGGTACACTTCTGTCGATCAAGAAAAACTTTCTGGTATACTTTTGTGGAAAAATAGAAGAAAAGATAGGGGTAACAGGCAGTTGTTAAGTAAGACCTAAAGGTGACTGGGTGTGGTGGTTCACACCTGTAATCTTAGCACTTTGGGAGGCCGAGGCGGGCGGATCACCTGAGGTCAGGAGTTCGAGATCAGCCTGCTCAACATGGTGAAACCCCATCTCTATGATAAACAAAAAAATTAGCTGGGCGTGGTGATGGGCCCAGCTATTCCGGAGGCTGAGGCAGGAGAATCACTTGAACCTGGGGCAGAGGTTGCAGTGAGCTGAAATCGCACCTCTGCTGTACTCTAGCCTGGGCGACAGAGCAACTCTGTCTCAAAAAAAAAAAAAAAAAAAAATTCCTATCTTTTGGAAAGATAGGAATATTGTAAGTGACCAATGAAAATTTCTAGTTACTGATGCCATACTTCCAATACATTGTTTTAAATGTTTTATATATACAAAACAGAAGAGGATTAATATAATGAATCTTTATGTACCTATCACAAGCTTCAACAGTTACCAGCTCAAGTATACACACCCCAACCCCTGTGCCTCTCACTGGAGATATATTTATATTTAATTTTTAGTAACTTAAAACAATTTTTTTTTTAGAGTCAGAGTCTCACTGTGTTCCCCAGGCTAGTCTTGAACTCCTGGCTTCAAGCCGTCCTCCTACTTCAGCCTCCTAAGTAGCTGAGACTTCAGGCTCATGCCGCTGCATCCAGCTTTGATATTTTTTTTAAAAGAAAATCTCAGACTTACATGAGATTAACCTGAAAAACTTTGTTTCACATGACATTTCAATTAATTTCCTCTGAGGAGGGAAGAGTTATTTGTGAATGAGCTAGAGAAAAGACAATAATAGAATAAAAAATAATTAGTGCCAGACGTGGTGGCTCATACCTGTAATCCCAGCACTTTGGGAGGATGAGGTGGGTGGGTTACCTGAGGTCAGGAGTTTAAGACCAGCCTGGCCTACATGGCGAAACCCTGTCTTTACTAAAAATACAAAAACTAGCCAGGTATGGTGGCGGGCACCTGTAATCCCGCTAGTAGAGATGCTGAGGCAGGAGAATCGCTTGAACCTGAGAGGCAGAGGTTGCAGTGAGCCGATAGTGCCACTACACTCCAGCCTGGGCAACAGAGGGAGACTGAAAAAGAAAGAAAGAGAGAAAGAAAGAGAGAGAGAGGGAGAGAGGAAAAGAGAAAGAAAGAAAGGAGGGAAGGAGGAAGGGAAGGGAGGAGGGAAGGAAGGAAGGAAAGAAGGGAAGAAAATTAAAGAAAGGACAGAGTTAAGGAAAAATTATTATAATATGAAAGTTGCCTGAGAAGAGGCTACAGAAAGTTGCCTGAGAATAGGCTACATTTACCATGACTTTAAATACTGTGTGTACTTATATATGTCTACTCTTTTTAGTTACATGGAATTATAGCCAAAGATGATTTCTGTACTGGATGCAGCCCCTGGGAAGAAGCTTTCAAAGTGACCCGTAGGGTTTCATTTATAGGGAAGGAGGAGCTTGGAGTACTTATAATCAACTGAAGTAGAAAAGGCTTTTAAACTAATAGATTTGTTGTGGGAAGTGTCCATCAGTGCCTTTATGTTTTTACCTGGTCCTTAAAGTTTTTATTTGTGGTACAGCAGTTTATTCATATATTTGTATGAATATCTGAAACTTGAACAAATAAGGTAATTAATGTTTTTAGTCTACTTTAAATTGCATTTGCCTTCTATTTTGAATTCCCATCCAATTTCCTTTGCTATTCTTTAGAACTAATCCAATTCTATCCCCTACCTCTAAAACTTTTAAATTTACTCATTATTGAAATTTAGTCTTTTCCAGGCTAGGAGTATTTACTGAATCTTACTTTGCCTGGAGATTGCTAAATGATGTATATGTTTTAAATTATTTAATCCTGCTAACAGTCTTTTCAGATGTATACTATATTTTCCATTTTGCTAGTGAAGAAACTAGGTTCAATGAATTTAAGGTTTCTCAGACAGAAAGTGGCAGAACCTCTATTTGAACCATTTTTTTGACTTCAGAACTAGTATCATCTCCAGTGCCCACGATGCTGCTCAGAGCTGTCTAGTCCAGGTACAGTGTTTTCTGCTTATAAGCTCATGATTTTAGACTCATAGTACTAAACTATAGATTACAATTATCTATAGCAAAAGACCTGCTTTATGAACTTCTTCTCAAATTTGTCTGTTTTGTCTTGTTTGGTTTGGTTTGAGATGGAGTTTTGCTCTTGTTGCCTAGGCTGGAGTGCAATAGTGTGACCTCTGCTCACTACAACCTCCACCTCCCGTGTTCAAGCGATTATCCTGCCTCAGCCTCCCGAACAGCTGGGATTACAGGCATGCACCGCCAAACCCGGCTAATTTTTTGTATTTTTACTAGAGACGGGGTTTCTGCATGTTGGTCAGGCTGGTCTTGAACTCCCAACCTCAGGTGATCCGCCCAACTTGGCCTCCCAAAGTGCTGGGATTACAGGCGTGAGCCACCATGCCTGGCCAAATTTATCTTAAAGGCATGTTGTTTATCACTTATTTGGTTGTGAAGGTCAAACAAGTATACCAGCCATTTTTATTTATAGCAGAATGTATGAATAATGTACACATGAGCTATACAGGAGTGATGAAAGTGATTATATAAAGTTTTCACACCCACCCTTAAGGGGAATATCAGCTTCAATGATCATTTTCAGGCCTGTTCTCTATTGCTATCCAATAGAGCTTTATGCAGTGATAGAAATGTTTTGTATCTGCAGATGTCTAATACAACACCTGTTAGCTAGTATGGTTATTGAGAACTAAAAAGGTTACTAAACCATGACTAAGGGACTGAATGTTTTATTTTATTGCCTTTTAGTTAATTTAAATTAAGTAAAAATTCATCACTAGTGGCTGCCATATTGAACAGCACAGCTCTATAAGATTATAGTTTGTATTATGATTTATATGTATTGTAAAATATATTCATTTTAAGGCAAAAATAGAATACTTGATTTCATTTCTTTTTCTGAGATTCTTGTTGGGGCAAGAAGTGTAATTTGTTAAATTCAGTGCCTACTACCTTTGAAGAAAATAAGAAAATTGCCTTAGGTACTAAAGATTCATGGAACTAAACTTACTTTGGTTTATTTTATGCAGTTTCATCAAGCAGCAAGTTATAAATATTACATAATTGATAATGCTTCTGGATGAGTGGAAATTTTCAGGTTCAAAAGTTAGCTGTTTTGTCCAGGCTCGATGGCTCGCACCTATAATCCCAGCACTTTTGGAGGCTGAGTGAGGCAGATCACCTGATGTCAAGAGTTCAATACCAGCCTGGTCAACATGGTAAAACTTCATTTCTACTAAAAGTATTTTTAAAAAATTAGCTGGGCATGGTGGCAGGCGCCTGTAAGCCCAATTACTCAGGAGACTGAGGCAGGAGAATCGCTTGAACCCAGCAGGCAGAGGTTGCAGTGAGCTGAGACCATGCCACTGCTCTCCAACCTGGATGGCAGAACGAGACTCCATCTCAAAAAAAAAAAAAAAGTTAGCTGTTTGATCAATTTGCTAATATTTAAGCAGTAGACAGAAAAACTAAACTAAAAGTTATCATTGGAGAAGGGACTTCTTGCAGCTACAGGTGTAAAACATTGTCAAATAGCAATTCTGAGCCAAGTCAGGAAGGGACATTTAAAAATTACACACACCCTGACCCTCTTTCCACACCCACAACCCCTGCTGCATTCATCACCTTCACACCCTTGAATATTCTGATATGTTTCCCTTTCTGTTTCAAGGTACTTTGTATAATGGGAACTGATAGTAGTGAGGTACCCATGAGAATGAGATTGGCAGGAAAAAATACTTGAGAACCAGAGTTTTAGACTTTAATATTTAGGATGAATCAATGAAAGATTTGTTACTTGAAATTTTTCTATTTTTATTTTTTTAAAAAAATATTTTTGCTGCTGTCAAATTAATATAAATAAATCAACCCAAAGATTCCTTTTTCTTAGTTGTTTTCAGAGTTGGTACCCCAGAAGTTTATGTTGTCATTCTAAAGTTAACTATGTTGTTAGAAGGTTTGCTTCATAAGGAGAATTTCTAGATATGTTAAGCTCTGGAACTGGATGAAAACTTTTTTCTTTGTGCATATCTTACTTTTTTAGATCTTTATGTTTTTCAGATTTTAAAAAGCAGATAGAGAACACAATTGCTTTATAAAAAATCAAAGACAGTGATAAAATTCCTCAATGGAGCAAAGGATCCTAATTTCTTCTGTTAGGGCCTTTCTTTGACAGAATAATAATAGGACATTTATAATAAGAGGAAATTATAGTAATATTCTTTCTTTTCTGGGCATGGTATGCTTCTTCCTTTGTCCTTTGATTTGAGCTTCAAATTTTACTAGGCAAGCTGGGCACTGACATTGTCTCAATAAGCTGAAAGTGTATTAAAACGAGATGAAGAGATGAGTTTTATAAGCCTATTGGTGACATCGTAGCCCCAAATATCTCATGTATATGGGAGTAGTCTTATGTTCAAGAGAAGAATGAGGCAGAAAGAATTTAAAAAGTAAAATGATTAAACTTTCTGCGTAGCTACCAATTCCATTAATACAGTATTAGGCCTGTCTGAACTGTGACAGTCTGGGAGTCTGTCACATATATAAGAAATAGTCATGATCACTTTCATTTAGTTTTTATCGGTTACCTAAGAGAAGATGATAAGAAGTATCATGACTGGGGAAGAGAGGGTTCAAAAAACTTAGATTACAATCTACAAACCACAGTGTCTTTGGGAGTTAGGAGACCTGGGTTCTTGTTTTAGTTTGATTATTAATTAGGTGTCTGACCTTGAGCAGTGATTTAACCTGCCTTGATCAGAGTTTTATTTTTTTCTTTCTGTCCCTTTTTATAATTTGGAAATATTTGATTACAGTAAAAATAATGTGTGTAAGGTATTGTTTCTACTATAGCAAAATAATAAATTTAGCATACATCACCCTACAACTCGATTTGAAAATACAGGAATATTAGTGGTACTATTGAATTTAGTACTGGGTGGATTAGAATAGATCTCTGTGTCTCCTCATAAACTTTTTTGTTGTTTTCTTCCCCCAACTTAGATCTAGGGACTGTTTGGAAGAATTTTCTGATTCTAAATAGTTTTTATTCCTAGAATCATTTTCTTCTGTCATCAGTAGAGTTCAATATCCCTGAAGTACCAATTTCAAAAGTGGTTAACATGGTATATAATAAATGTGATCATTTTTCTCTGAACTCTAAACGTAAGATCTTTTTTGCATGTCTAGTAGAAATATATGCAGCATGTCTAAAATCAATTGCTATTACACATTCACTGTAATAGCTATCAATATTCCAGTTGCCTTTGTTTTGCAGCCTTGGCAAAAAAGACTTTTTTTATGCATGAGTCTAAAATTCATGTGAAATGCAAAGGATCCAAGATAGCCAAAACAATTTTGAGAAAGTGTCATACTTCTGATTTTGAAACTATAGCTATAGTAATGAATGAAGACTATAAGTACTGGCATAGAGACCTATAGATGATCAATGGAACAGAATTGAGAGTCTAGAAATAAATGCATACATCTATGGTCAGTTGATTTCAACAAGTATGCTGACTCAATGGGGGAAAGAATAGTATTTTCAACAAATAGTGCTGCAACAACAGTTAACTCACATACAAAAAAACTTTACACTTTTCACAAAAAAGAACTCAAAATAAATCAAAGATATAAGAGCTAGAACTTGAAAGAAAAGCTAAGTGAGGCCGGGCGTGGTGGCTCACGCCTGTAATCCCAGCACTTTGGGAGGCCAAGGCGTGTGGATCACGAGGTCAGGAGATCGAGACCATCCTGGCTAACACGGTGAAACCCTGTCTCTACTAAAAATACAAAAAATTAGCCGGGCGTGGTGGCGGGCGCCTGTAGTCCCTGCTACTCAGGAGGCTGAGGCAGGAGAATGGCGTGAACCCGGGAGGCAGAGCTTGCAGTGAGCAGAGATCGCGCCACTGCACTCCAGCCTGGGAGACAGAGCGAGACTCCGTCTCAAAAAAAAGAAAGAAAGAAAGAAAGAAAACCTAAGTGTAAATTTTTGTGACTTGTTAGGAGGCAATAGCTTCATAGATAAGACACCTAAAAACATACAGCCAAATTAAAAGTACATAAACTGAATTTCATTAAAATAAGAAACTTCTGTGCTTTAAAGGGCATCATCAATGAAGTGTAAAGATAACCCACAGACTAGGAACAAATATTTGCAAATCATGCTTCTGATAAGGGACTTGTATTAAGAATATATAAACAACTTATAACTCAGCAATAAAAAGATAACTCAATTAAAAAATGGGCAAAGGATATGAATAGATGGGCATCATCAATAAAGTGTAAAGATAACCCATAGACTAGGAACAAATATTTGAAAATCATGTTTCTGATAAGGGACTTGTATCAAGGATATATAAGCAACTTATAACTCAGCAATAAAAAGATAACTCAATTTAAAAATGGGCAAAAAATATGAATAGACATTTATCCAAAGAGGATATACAAATTGCCAATAAGTTCATGAAAAGATGCTGAACATCTTTAATCTCACCCATGAGGGTGGCTATAATCAAAAAGAAGGACAATAGTAAATGTGACAATAGTAAGTGTTGACAAGGATGTGGATTAATTGAAATCCTCATGCACTCCTAATTGGAATGTAAAATAGTGCAGCCACTTTGAAAAACAGTTTGGTAGTTCCTCACAAAGGTATGCATAAAGTTACCACGTAATCCAGCACTTCCACTTTTAGATGTATTGTATCCAAGAAAATTGAGAATATGTGGTGACAAAAACATGTATACAATTGGTCTTTCACTATTTTTTATGTTATCCTAAAAGCAGAATGAAGCCAAATAGTCATGGACAAACAAATGTGCTGAATCCATAAAATGGACTAGTATCCATGAAATGGAATAGTAATATACTGTATCACATGGATGAACCTTGAAAACATCATGCTGAGTTAAGGGAGCCAGACATAAGAGGCCACTGATTGTGTGATGGCGTATTTATGAAATGTCCTGGAATTAGATAGATGGTTGCACAACTTTGTGAATACATTAAAATCTGCATTGTATGCTTTATAAGAGTGAATTTCATGGCAAGTGAATTATATTTCCATTAAAAATATTGAATTTACCAATTTTCTCCTCAATCCTGCCCCTCCTACAGTCTTCTCTATTTCAAAATTTAGCGACCATTTGAAAGGTGTTCTACTGTCAGAGGGAGTAGATTCTTAAATGAGAATGAGATCCAGAGGCAGTCAATAGAGTGATAATTTGAGGTTCCTTAGGAATAGACTGTACCCCAATCCTGTAGTTTGCATCCATGTAAAAAATTCTTTGGCCAGGCATCTAGTAATATAACAGTCTAATTCCAGATGAATCTGTAAGTATGGCTTTCTGGTTCCTTTGGAAAGATCACCACAGCTTCCCATGGCTGGCATTCTCAGGATGAATGAGAACTACTTCACCCATAAAATTAGCTATTAATACAGTCTGCCCCAAAGCACCTCCCATCTCTCCTCTAAAAATGGATTGTCATAAATAGTGCTTTAACAGAATGGCTATGACAACACTGTTAGCTTTCACCAAAATCTGTTTCTTATTCTTATTGAGTATATAGGTAGCCTACTTTTTTCCACTTTCCTTACAGGTAATGTAAGGCCATGTGACTGAGTTCTAGCCAATGAAATATTAGCAGAAGACACTTCCTACATGTGTTTTTTTGCTTTTCCCCCTTGCCAGCTAGATGGAGAACCTAGGTGTTGGCAAAACCTCGAGATGGAAGGAGCCTAGATTCCTAAGTTACCTCATGGAGGAGAACTGCATGCCAATCATTAACACCTTCTCCTACTACTATGTGATTGGGAAATAAATTCCTTTTTCAGATGAGTTCTCACATGTTTTGGAGTCTATTTGCTATATAGCCAAGTCTACCCTAATCAACATACCGGCTGAATGTAATTCTCACAAAAAATAATGACGCAAAAAGAAAAATCTTCAAAGACAGTATCATGACAGGTAGTGAACTAAACAAATACAATAACTTTAATCCAAGGAAATAAGCAAAGTAGATTTTGGAATTTAATTAATCCTTTGGAGATGTGAAATATTTTATCCATAAACAATAATCAACTAGAGATATTGGCAGGCTGAAATTTTAAAAAATCAGTAGTTGGCCTCAGTAGCAGTATGGAGTCATTTGAAAGGTGAACTAGAAGGTTGAAAAAGGAAATCTTCTAGTTAGAAAGTATAAGAAGGCAGCCGGGCGTGGTGGCTCACTCCTGTAATCGCAGCACTTTGGGAGGCCAAGGCAGGTGGATCACCTGAAGTCAGGGGTTCAAATCCATCCTGGCCAACTTGGCAAAACCCCGTCTCTACTAAAAGTACAAAATTAGCCGGGGATGGTAGCGCATTCTTGTAATTCCAGTCACTTGGGCGGGTGAGGCAGGAGAATCACTTGAATCTGGGAGGTGGAGGTTGCAGTGAGCCAAAATTGCGCCATTGCACTTCAACCTGGGCAGCAGGAGCAAAACTCTGTCTCAAAAAAAAAAAAAAAAAAAAAATAGAAGTATAAGAAGGCATTGTGATCCCATTCAGTGGCCAGGCACACTGAAAGAATTTGAGCAGGTAATTGACATGAAGATAGTTTTCATTTGTCTATTCTTCTTGACCCAGCCTAAGTTATATATACCTCTTGTATATAATCGTTCTGTGGGTTCTGGTGCCTCTTTTGTTGGTTGAAATAAAAAAATAACAAGACTGTTGGATTTGGAGAATGGCAATGGAAAATTTGCTGTCCTAATATTCTCCATTCTAAATTGTAGTAGCACATTGAGAGAGACCCAAGACCACAGCACAATTCACAATTACAAAGATACAGAATCACCCTAAGTGCCCATCAGCCAATGAGTGGATAAAGAGTGTGGTATGTATATACCATGCAATACTACTTAACCATGAAAGAGAATGAAAAATGTCTTTTGCAGCAACCTGGATGGAACTAGAGGTCATTATCCTAAGTGAAGTAACTCAGGAATGGAAAACTAAATACCAAATGTTCTCACTTATAAGTAGAAGTTAAGTCATGGGTATGCAAAGGCATACAGAGTGGTATAATGGACCTTAGAGACTCAGAAGGGGGAGAATGGGAAGGGGGTGAGGGATGAAAAGTCATCTTTGGGGTACAGTGTACACTATTTGGGTGATTAGTAGACTAAAAGCCCAGGCTTTACCACTGTACAATTAATCTACGTAACCAGAAATCACTTGTATTCCTAAAGCTCCTTAGATCGTTAAATTAAAAAAAAAAATAAAGATTTAAAAAGAGAGAGAGAGACCCAATAAATTAATAATGAGAGCCTGGTCACTATCTGTGAAAGGCTCCAAAACACTGTTTTTATATAATACGAATGTTGATATGGTTTGGCTGTGTCCCCATTCAAATCTCAACTTGAATTGTATCCCCCAGAATTCCCATGTGTTGTGGGAGGCTGTACTGTCTAAAAATGGCTGCACCAATATTTCCTATTACACCTGTTCTTCATGGAAGGGACCCAGCGGGAGGTAATTGAATCGTGGGGGCCAGTCTTTCCCTTGCTATTCTCGTGATAGTGAACAAGTCTCATGAGATCTGTTGGGTTTATCAGGGGATCCACTTTTGCTTTTTCCTAATTTTTCTTTTGCTGCTGCCATGTAAGAAGTGACTTTCACCTCCCGTCATGATTCTGAGGCCTCCCCAGTCATGTGGAACTGTAAGTCCAATTAAACCTCTTTTTGTTCCCAGTTTCAGGCATGTCTTTGTCAGTAGCATGACAACAGACTAATACAATAATTGGTACCAGTAGAGTCGGGCATTGCTGAAAAGATACCCAAAAATGTGGAAATGACTTTGGAACTGGGTAACAGGTTGGAACAGTTTGAAGGGCTCAGAAGAAGACAGGAAAATGTGGGAAAGTTTGGAACCTCCTAGAGATTCGTTGAATGGCTTTGACAAAATTGCTGACAGTTTTATCAGCAATAAGATCAAGGCTGAGGTGGTCTCAGATGGAGAGGAATAACTTGTTAGGAACTGGAGCAAAGGTGACTCTTGTTATGTTTTAGTGAAGAGACTGATGGCACTTTGCCCCTGCCCTAGAGATTTGTGGAACTTTGAACTTGAGAGAGATGATTTAGGGTATCTGGTGGAAGAAATTTCTAAGCAGAAAAAGATTCAAGAGGTTACTTGGGTACTGTTAAAAGCATTCCATTTTAAAAGGGAAACAGAGCATAAAAATTTGGAAAATTTGCAGCCCGATGATGGAGTAGAAAAGAAAAATCCATTTCTTGAAGAGAAATTCAAGCTGGCTGCAGAAATATGCGTAAGTAGCAAGGAGCCTAGTGTTAATCCAAAAGACCATGGAGAAAATATCTCCAGGGCATGTCAGAGACCTTCACAGCAGCCCCACCCATCACAGGTCTAGAGGCGCAGGAGGAAAAATTGGTTTTGTGGGCCAGGCCCAAGGTCACTGTGCTGTGTGCAACCTAGGGACTTGGTGCCTCGTGTTCCAGCCATTCCAGCCATGGCTGAAAGGGGCCAATGTAGAGCTTGGGCTGTGGCTTCAGAGGGTGGAAGCCCCAAGCTTTGGCAGTGTCCGTATGTTATTGAGCCTGCAGGTGTGCAGAAATCAAGAATTGAGGTTGGGAATCCCTGCCTAGATTTCAGAAGATGTATGGAAACACCCACATGCCCAGGCAAAAGTTCACTGCAAGGGCAGGGCCCACACACACAATCTCTGTTAGGGCAGTGCAGAAGGGAAATGTTGGGCCAGAGCCCCCACATAGAGTCCCTACTGGGCCACTGCCTAGTGGAGCTGTGAGAAGAGAGCCACCATCTTCCTCCAGACCCCAGAACCATAGATCCACTGACAGCCTGCACTGTGTGCCTGGAAAAGCTGCAGACACTCAACACCAGCCCATGAAAGCAGCCGGGAGGGAGGCTCTACCCTGTCAAGCCACAAGGGCAGAGCTGCCCAAGACCATGAGAAGGAACCTTCCTCTTGTATTAGCATGACCTGGATGTGAGACCTGGAGTCAAAGGAGATAATTTTGGAGCTTTAAAATTTGACTGCCCTGCTGGATTTCAGACTTGCATGGGCCCTGTAACGCCTTTATTTTGGCCAATTCCTCTATTCGGAACTGGTGTATTTATCCCATGCCTGTGCTCCCATTGTATCCAGGAAGTAACTACTTTGCTTTGGATTTTACAGGTTCATAGGTGGAAGGGACTTGCCTTGTCTCCGATGAGACTTTGGACTGTGGACTTTTAGGTTAATGCTGAAATTAGTTAAGACTTTGGGGGACTGTTGGGAAGGCATGATTGGTTTTGAAATGTGAGGACATGAGATTTGGAGGGGCCATGGGGGGAATGATATGGTTTGGCTGTGTACCCATTCAAATCTAAACTTGAATTGTATCTCCCAGAATGTCCATGTGTTGTGGGAGGGACCCAAGGGGAAGTAATTGAATCATGGGGGCCTCTTTCCTATGCTATTCTCATGATAGTAAGTTTCACAAGATCTGATGGGTTCATCAGGGGTTTCTGCTTTTGCTGCTTCCTCATTTTTCTTTTGCCGCTGCCATGTAAGAAGTGCCTTTTGCCTCCAGCCATATGGAACTGTAAGTCCACTTAAACTCTTTTTCTTCCCAGTTTTGGGTATATCTTTATCAGCAGTGTGAAAATGGACTAATACAAATGTTTATAATTTTTCCTGTATTTTTTGACTTCTCTCTCCCTTCTGTTTCATTTTGGATGTTTTGCTGTGTCTTCAAGTACACTCATCTTTTCTTCTACAATGTCTTATCCGTTGTTAACCATATCAAATGTGTTTTTATCTTTTTCAGACATTCTAGTTTTCACCTCTAGAAGTTTAGTTTGGATTTTTTGTGTGTCACATGACTCAAACATGCTAAATCATTTTCTCTCGCTTCTTCAACATATGGAATGCAGTTATTAGTAACAGTTTTAATGTCCTTCTACTGGTTTAAACTACTGGTTTTAGTTGATTGGTTTTCCTCATTGTTGGTCAGTTTCCTGGAGTTTGTATGACTGGTAATTTTTGTGTGTGTGATTTTTTTGTTTTTGTTTTTATTAGCTCATCAGCTGTTGTTAGTGTTAGTGGGGGGTTGTTTTTTTTTTTTGATGGAGTCTTCCTCTGTTGCCCAGGCTGGAGTGCAGTGGCATGATCCCAGCTCACTGCAACCTCCGCCTTCCAGGTTTAAGTGATTCTCATGCCTCAGCCTCCCAAGTATCTGGGATTACAGGCATGTGCCACTTCGCCCGGCTAAGTTTTGTATGTTTAGTAGAGACAGGGTTTCTCCATGTTGGCCAGGCTAATCTCAAACTCCTGATCTCAGATGATCTGTCTGCCTCGGCCTCCGGAATTGCTGCGATTACAGGCGTGAGCCACCGCACCCAGCCAGTAATTTTTTACTGGATGCCAGACATTGTATATATTACCATGTTAGTGTTGGAAATTTTTAATATTCATAGGAATATTGCTGAGCTTTGTTCTAGGACATAGCTAGTTTACTTAGAAATGGTTTGATCCTTTTGGACCTTGCTTTTTAACTTGTCAAATAGGACTAAAGCAGTATTTAAAGATAATTTTGCCCCACTTGTGAAGGCAAAAACCCTTCTGAGTACACAATATCCCGTGTGAATTATGAGCAGAAACAATTCCTGGTCTGGAGATTGTTCCCTCAGATCCTTCAAGTGATTCTTTACCTGTACTTTGGTAGTTTGCTCACTGGGATGCATTGAAGAGTCCTAAGCTAAAGACTTGAAGGGATCTTTGTATGTAATAGATATGGATATCTCTCTCATGTGAACTTTAATTGTCTTGGCCTTCCCAGATGCTCAGCTCCACCTCTTCAACTCACAGAGACTGTGGATATTCTGAGACTCCATCTGGGTTCGCCCTGGAAGCTCTTCTCTAGGCTTACTCTTTGGCTTTCATAGGGCTAACATCTTTTGATTGCTGTCTTTCATGCATCACTGCCCTTTGTTGTCTCATGTCCAGTATCTTAAAACCCATTGTTTACCTTATTTTGCATGGTTTTTTTGTTTCTTTGTTTTCAGATTTAGATAGCAGGATAAATCCAGTCTGTCACTCTCTTGGCTAGAACTCTTTCTATAGTTTTAAGAGTCTCATAAAAGCAATATGAGAAGGCTCTGAAGCTCCATTGCTTCAGTTTAAATGCTGGGTCTTCTACTATTAGCTGTTTGACCTTGGATATGTTACTTAACCTCTCTGAGCCTCAGTTTTCTAATCTATAATAGGAACATAAAATTTTTTAATATCATAGGGCGTTTTTGAGGATTAAAAGAGGTAATGCATATGAAATGCTTCAAATATTGCCTGTTATATAAGCTCTCAATAAATGAGTTAATTTAATTTTTTATTTTATTTTATTTTATTTATTGTTTTTGAGATGGAGTCTCGCTCTGTCGCCCAGGCTGGAGTGCAGTGGCACCATCTTGGCTCACTGCAAGCTCTGCCTCCCAGAATAAACGAGTTATTCTAAAGTAAAATTTCTAATGCAAGAGACTCCACCTTTGGAAGGAGACAGATGTTGGTTTCATTATCAGCTGTACCACTTATTGTGACCTTATTTAGCCTTTGTTAATCTCATTTTACTCGTTACAGAATGTGGACCAGGTGCCATGGCTAATGCCTGCAATCCCAGCACTTTGGGAGGATGAGGTGGGAGGATTACTTGAGCCCAGGAGTTTGAGACCAGCCTGGACAGCAGAGTGAGACCCTGTCTCTACAAAATATACAAAAATTAGTCATATGTGGTTGTCTTTGCCTATAGTCCCAGGTACTCAGGAGGCTGCGGCTGGAGGATTGCTTCATTCTGTGAGTTCAAGGCTATGGTGACCCAAGGTTTTGCCACTGCACTGCAGCCTGGATGATAGAGACCGTGCCTCAAAAAAAGAAATAAATGTGGATGATAATAAACCTACTTATTAAATAGTTATATGGATAAAATAAAATGGTGTTTGTAAAGCACTTGGCACAGTGCCTGGCACAGATGAGTTACTCAGTGATTATTGTTCCAGTTATCTATTGATGCATAATAAAGTGCCCCAAAGCTTAGTGTCTTAAAATAATTCTTTTTTTTTTCTTTTTTTATTTTTTGAGATGGAATCTCACTGTGTCACCCAAGCTGAAGTGCAGTGGAGTAATCTCGACTCACTGCAACCTCTGCCTCCCAGGTTCAGGTGATTCTCCTGCCTCAGCCTCTCAAGTAGCTGGGATTACAGGCACCCACCACCACGCTCGGCTAATTTTTGTATTTTTAGTAGAGACGGGGTTTCCGCATATTGGCCAGGATGGTCTCGAACTCCAGACCTCAGGTGATCTGCCCACCTTGTCCTCCCAAAGTGCTGGAATTACAGGCATGAGCCACCACGCCCAGCCAAAAACAATTCTTGAAATGCCATTGCTTGTTTTATTATCTGTAATGGTTCAGGGGTTTGGTTGGGCTCTCTCGGGATTTCTCATTGCAATTGTATTGGATGGTGTCATCTTGAGGCTTTCCTAGTCACATGTCTGTCAGTTGATTTAGGTTGTTTGCTGGAACCACACCTGGTGCTATGGACACCCTCATTTGATCTCTTTAGTTCCTCATAGTATGGTTACTGAATTCCAAGAACAAACTTCCCACGAGGATCAAGCGGGAAGACCACCGTTTATGACAGCCTCAGAAATCACCTAGTATTACAGTGTAATTGTAATCACCTAGTATTACAATGTACTAGGTTATTTTTATTGTAGTCATAGGCCCATATACTCTCCAGAGGCGGAAACATAGACTCCTCTCTTGGTAGGGTGAGGGTAAATGTCACCTTGCAAGAAGAACATGTGTAATGGGAAATATTGGTGCAGCCATTTTTAGACAGTACAGTCTGCCACAGTTAGCTATTATTCATGTGCATGTTTACATGTATGCACACATTTCACATAAAATTTTGGGTCCTCTCCCCTTCTTTACAGAGTTTTCCATGTACTTTTTGTGAGCTCTTTTGTTCATATCTGAAGTACCTATGGCCAACATTCTTCTACTTGCGTTCTTCTGGCTTCCGTTTGAGCCTTACAAATCATTATTAGTCTTTAATCAGAGCGCATGAAGTCTACCTTTTGAGACTAATACATTAATTCCTTCTCATTTTTATCATTAATGAATACTTTGCCCACTCATATGTGTTTGTGGAGGACATCGGCAATTGGCATAAAGTCTTTACTCCTGTTTCTTGTGGTTCACATATGATTGCTTATAATGTGTGTTATAGTGAATGTCTTAGTATTTTCCAACTGTTGTTCAACTGAAGTGTCTTTTATTACTTTACAAAGAGACTGAATTCCAGATTGATGTGATTGAAGTTTCATCATAAGATTACTTTGAGATTTTTCAAAGTAAATGTATGGCTGTTCAGATAAATGTCAACTTTTTATTGATGTCAACTCAACAATTAATTGCCAAGAGTGGTTTTCATTAAAATTGGTATGCAGCTGAGAGCGCAGGAAATCTTTGTTAAAAGAGGAAAGATCATGAATCATAATGCCTAGTTCTTATCTAATTAGGCTATTTGTGTACTTTTCTATCTCTTTTAATCTTGCTTAAGCCCGACAGACCTGGAGATCTGGCCAAAAACAACAACTCTAAAATATTAAATATTAAAGGAGCTCAACTATTTCCTTTTCCTTTGTAATTTAGCATACATATTTGGGAAGTTGGGTCTGTTCTCTCCAGATGGCAAAAATATGGCAACTCTTCATCTTTGTACAGTACTCTAGAGTTTCCAAAATTACTTTAACTAAATGGGCTTTCTAGTTTAATACATTTCAGTATAATAAAAAGAATATGGCTTCTGGTACAAAATGGTAGAATAAGTAACCACTGTCATTTCCCTTGTTTCCCTCTCAAAATCTCATTAAAACTCAGTATAAAAAATAAACCTATGACAGTGAAAAGAGATTGGTCATTTGTAGATACAAAGGTTCAGCAAAGTTATTGAAGATTGCTGACAGCTGAAATAGAAAAAGAGGAAGTTCCAGCCCAGAGTACAAAATAGAAGGAAACTTATTGGAGCTTGGAGCTGATTTTTCTACATATTCAACAGCAGAAGGGATAAAACACAACATATTACCTAGAATTATAAGTCCACCCCTTCATCCTTATTATAAATGAACCACCAGTGATCCTCCATTATAGGAAGCAAATGAGCATCTTGAAAGAGGGAGACTGTCCTCAGAAGTAGCAGATTATTCAGGGAACATAAGATACTTTAGAAAAAGTACTCTGAGAAACATAGAGAACGCTGAAAAAGCCACAGCATTTATAAAATGAAAAATGGCTATGAAAAATGAATAGGCTGAGAATAGGAAAGAGCTCTTATAAATCAAGAGTATGATTCTTGATATTTTAAAAATTAATAAAGTGTTGGCCAGGCACAGTGGCTCACATCTGTAATCCCAACACCTTGGAAGGCCATGGTGGACAGATCACCTGAGGTCAGGAGTTCAAGACCAGCTTGCCAAACATGGTGAAACGCCATCTCTACGAAAAATACAAAAATTAGCCAGGTTTGGTGGCATGCGCCTGTAATCCTAGCTGCTCAGGAGGATGAGACAGGAGAATAATATGAACCTGGGAGGCGGAGGTTGCAGTGAGCCGAGATTGTGCCACTGCACTCCAGCCTGGGTGACAGAGTGAGAGTCTCTCTCAAAATACAAATAAATAAATAAATAAATAAATAAAATAAATAAAGGGTTGAAACAAACAACCCAAAAAGACAGAAAAATAGAGGAAAAAAAATTAAACAGAGCAATCCAAGATGTTAAACACGTAGCTAAGAGATACTTCATAAAGAGAAAACAAAATAACAAAATTAAACATTAAATTGAAGGAATTATCAAATAAGTTTTATAAGGAAAATTTTCACTTCTTATTTTTCCAGCTCATACCTTTTCTACTCCAGCTCCAACAATTAGTCAACACTACCAGGACCTACAATCTATTTATCCTTCCAAACGCTACACCTTTGCACAGTCTCTCACTCTCCTGATAGTCTCTTTTCTTCATACCTAGATTAAATTCCATGGTTAATCATTCTAATAATTTCCTCAAATACACTCTCAAATTTCATGCTCCCTCTTATTTTCTGTCCTCATGTGGCTAGAACAATTCTGGTTAAATCTGACTTTCCATCAAGCTTGTTCCTGTATGCCCATGCTTCTAATGGTGGTTGCAGAAAAACCTGCCGATTATTCTAGCTTTAAATTCATCCTCTGGCTGGGTGGCAGTCATACTATACTGCACTATTCATTCTCTATCATTCTCCATGACAACTATTTCTTTCTTTCTCCCATGTCCTCAAATTTCTAACACCTCCTCCTGCATCTTAACACCCAGTTGATGACACTGCTTCCTCCGTTTCCAAGGAAACGAAGCTATCAGACAAGAAGTGTTACAAGCTCTCTATATCTACTCATGTCTCTGCTTTTTTACCCCTGTATTTTATCGTCTCCCCCAATACCCTGGATGAACTATCCGTCTGTTGATTCTGTCATACAGTTTCTTTCTTTCTTTTTTTTTTTGGAGATTGAGTTTCACTCTTGTTGCCCAGGCTGGAGTGCAATGGTGCAATCAGCTCACTGGAACATCTGCCTCCTGGCTTCAAGCGATTCTCCTGCCTCAGCCTCCCAAATTGCTGGGATTACAGGCACCCACCACTATGCCCAGCTAAGTTTTTGTATTTTTAGTAGAGATGGGGTTTCAGCATGTTCACCAGGCTGGTCTCCTGACCAACTCCTGACCTCATGTGATCCATCCTCCTCGGCCTCCCAAAGTGCTGGGATTATAGGCGTGAGTCACCGCACCTGGCTGTGTCATGCAATTTTTTTATTTTCCTTTCCTTTTCTTTTCTTTTTCTTTTCTTTTTTTTTTGAGATGGAGTCTTGCTTTGTCACCCAGGCTATAGTGCAGTGGCACGGTCTCGACTTACTGCAACCTCTGCCTCTTGGGTTCAAGCAATTCTACTGCCTCAGCCTCCCGAGTAGCTGAGATTACAGGCACCCGCCACTGCACTCAGCTAATTTTTGTATTTTTAGTAGAGACAGGGTTTCACCATCTTGGCCAGGCTGGTCTCAAACTCCTGACCTCGTGATCCACCCGCCTCAGCCTCCCATAGTGCTGGGATTACAGGCATGAGCCACTGCGCCTGGCCCTTATCATGCAATTTCAACCATTGCCTCTTATTATGTACTCAAGAACATTGCCCTGGCAGTTCTATAGATTTTCTCCCACTCAATCCGTTCTCTATTGATCATTCTTATTACCATAAAAGCATTTTCCCGTTTATTTATTTAATTATTTATTTAGATGGAGTCTCACTGTGTCACCCAGGCTGGAGTGCAGTGAGCCATTTTGGCCCACTGCAACCTCCACCTCCCAGGTTCAAGTGATTCTCCTGCCTAAGCCTCCCCATTAGCTGGAACTACAGGAGTTCGCCAACATGGCTGGCTAATTTTTGTATTTTTAGTAGAGATGGGGATTCATCATGTTGGCCAGGCTGATCTCTAACTCCTGACCTCAAGTGATCCACCTGCCTCGGCCTCCCAAAATGCTGGAATTATAGGCATGAGCCACTATGCCCGGCCTGTTTTTCCCTTTAAAAACAAAGCAACCAAACCAAACTACTCTTGACTGCATATTCTCCTCCAGTTACCACTATATTTCTCTACTTCTTTACTGCAAAATTTCATGTAATATCTGTATTCGCTGTTTCTGTTTTTCAGCTCCTATTCTTGTTGAGTTTTCATGCTAACCATAACACCAAAACTACCCTTATGGAGGCTACTAATAATCCCCAGTGTGGCTAAATCCAGTGATCATTGCTCATTTCTTATTTTATCAAAACTATTAGCATAATTTGAGACATATGTTTTCTTACCTTTTTGATTGTATCCTCCCCCCCATGCCCACTGCTTTAATAGCTTATTGCAGTATAATCTACATATAAAATTTAACACATACCTGAATAATTTGTGTTATAAACTATATAGTTTGATCAGTTTTAGCAAACATCACTAGAATTGTTTTAGAATTTCCATTTTACCAAAAAGTTTGTGCCTGTTTGTAATCAGTTAATCCTTGTCCCCTCCTCCAGACCCAGTCAACAAATGATCGTGCTTTTTTTCCTTCTTTACAGTTTACCTTTTCTATAAATTTCACATAGTTGAAGTAATATACTGTCTAATCTTTTTTTTTTTAAGTTCCTATTTTTTTTCCAGTCACGGGTTCTCTGGCAAACTATGTAATCTTTTGTGTCTGGCTTTTGTTTCCAGGTTCGTCCTTGTACAAATCAGTAGTTTGTTCCTTCTTATTGCCGAGTATTTCGTTGTATGGGTAAACTACATTTTGTTTATAAATTTACTAATTGATGGAGATTTGTATTGTTTCCACTTCGGGGCTATTATGCGTATAGATGTTATGAACATTCCCATGCAATTCTGGATATATGTTTTCATTTCTCTGGCATGAAAATCTCAGAGTAGGATTACTGGGTTGTATGTTAACTGTATATATTATATAACCTCCTAAGACAATGCCAAGTCGTTTTCTAAAGTGGCTATACGATTTTACATTCCCTATGGCAATATATGAGGTTTCCAGTTTCTCCTCATTCTTATCAGCTCTTGTTTTTTGTCTTTTTGATTATAGCCATTCTAATAATGTGTATTTCATTGTGGCTTTAATTTGCATTTCCATATAAGTAATGATGTTAAACAACTTTTCATATGCTTGTTTGCCATTACATATTGTCTCTAGTGAATTGTCTATTCACATATTTTACCTAAGTTTTAATTGGGTTGTCTGTCTTCTTATTAAATAATTCTTTATATATTCTTCTTACATAGCTTTTATCAAATACAAGATTTGAAAATATTTTCTCCCAGTTTGTGACTTGTTTCTTTATTTTGTTCATCCAATACAGGATATTACATTGCATTTAATTATTGTGTCTCTTTAGTCTCTTCATTCTGTGGTAGTTTCTTAGTCTTTCCTTACCCTTCATGACCTTGATACTTTTGAAAAGTACTGATCAGTACTTTGTTGGATGTCCCTGATTTCGGATTTGTCTGATGTTCTTTCACTTTAGACTGAGATGATGGACTCTTGGGGAGACTACCACAGAGATGATGCATCTGTTTCTGTTTGACTCCATTCTTTTGTGTTAAACAAATGCCTTTTGCTTACCAATGTACTTTTTTTCTTTTTTTTATGCTTTAAGTTCTGGGGTACATGTGCACAACATGCAGGTTTGTTACATAGGTATGTATGTGCCACATTGGTTTGCTGCACCCATCAACTCATCATTTACATTAGGTATTTCTTCTAATGCTATTCCTCCCCTAACCGCCACACCCTGACAGGCCCCACTATGTGATGTGTCCCCCCCACCCCCGTTGTCCATGTGTTCTCATTGTTCAACTCCCACTTATGTGTGAGAACATGCAGTGTTTGGTTTTCTGTCCTTGTGATAGTTTGCTGAGCATGATGGTTTCCAGCTTCTTCCATGTCCCGGCAAAGGACATGAACTCATCCTTTTTTATGGCTGCATAGTATTCCATGGTGTATATGTGCCACATTTTCTTTTCTTTTGAGATGGAGTCTCACTCTGTAGCCCAGGCTGGAGTGCAGCGGCGTGATCTCGGCTCATGGCAACTCCGCCTCTCCTGCTTCAGCCTCCGAGTAGCTGGGACTACAGGCACCCGCCATCACGCTGGGCTATTTTTTTGTATTTTTAGTAGAGATGGAGTTTCACAGTGTTAACTAGGATGGTCTCGATTTCCTGACCTCGTGATCCGCCCCATCAGCCTCCCAAAGTGCTGGGATTACAGGCCTGAGCCACCACGCCCGGCTCACATTTTCTTTATCCAGTCTATTATTGTGGACATTTGGGTTGGTTCCAAGACTTTGCTATTGTGAATAGTGCCCCAATAAACATACGTTTGCATGTGTCTTTATAAATCATGTTTAACATGATTTATAATCCTTCGGGTATATACCCAGTTAATAGGATTGCTGGGTCAAATGGTATTTCTAGTTCTAGATCCTTGAGGAATCACCACACTGTCTTCCACAGTGGTTGACCTAATTTACACTCCCACCAACAGTGTAAAAGCTTTCCTGTTTCTCTACATAATTTCCAGCGTGTATTGTTTCCTGACTTTTTAATGATCATCATTCTAACTGGTGTGAGATGGTATCTCATTGTGGTTTTGATTTGCATTTCTCAAAGGACCAGTGATGATGAGCATTTTTTCATATGTTTGTTGGCTCCATAAATGTCTTCTTTTGAGAAGTGTTTTTTCATATCCTTTGCACAGTTTTGGATGGGGTTGTTTGTTTTTTTTCCTGTAAATTTGTTTAAGTTCTTTGCAGATTCTGGATATTAGCCCTTTTTCAGATGGGTAGATTGCAAAAATTTTCTCCCATTCTGTAGAGTGCCTGTTCACTCTGCTGATAGTTTCTTTTTCTGTGCAGAAGTTCTTTAGTTTAATTAGATCCCATGTGTCAATTTTGGCTTTTGTTGCCATTGCTTTTGGTGTTTTAGTCCTGAAGTCTCTGCCCATGCCTGTGTCCTGAATGGTATTGCCTAGGTTTTCTTCTAACGTTTTTATGGTTTTAGGTCTTACATTTAAGTCTTTAATCCATCTTGAGTTAATTTTTATACAAGGTGTAAGGAAGGGATCCAGTTTTAGCTTTCTACATAAGGCTGTATGTCCCTCATTGTTCAGTGTCCCTCGTTTCGGATTTGTCTTATGTTCCTTCACTTTAGACTCAGATGATGGACTTTTAGGGAGACTACCACAGAGATGATGCATCTGTTTCTCTTTGACTCCGTTCTTTTGTGTTAAAACAAATGCCTTTTGCTTACCAATGTAAATGTTTAGCCTTTTTAAAAGTTTTTTTTTTCTTAGTTGTTTCTCTAGGAATTATAATACATATTTTTAACATATCTCAGTCTACTTCAGTTTAACATTGACTTAATTCTGACTTAATTCTGGTAAAATATAGCAGTTTTGTTCCAGTATCACTCTATTTCTTTCCCTTTGTGGTATTGTCTTGTATTATACATGTATATATTATATATAAGAATATAGTGTTATAATATTTGATTTTAAAATCTTTTTTAAATAAAGAGAAAAAGGAAAAATATATGTGTATGCATGTGTGTATTCAGTCTTTTTTATTTATATTAATATATACTCAAATATTTACCTTTGTAAAACATACATAAAACTACTGTAAGATAGGTCTGTCAGCAACAAATTCTCTCAGTTTTTGTTTTTCTGAGAATGTCTTTGTTTCACCTTCAGTTTTGAAGGGCAGTTTTGCTGGATGTGGGAGTCTTGGTTGGCAGTATTTTTTCTTTCTACACTATGAATGTCATTCGATTGCCCTCTTACCTCCATTGGTCTGATGAAAAGTCAGCCTCTAGTAGTATCATTGCTTCCAGTACACAATTAATTGTTTTTCTCTTGCTGCTTTTAATATTTATTCTTTGTCTCTATCTTTAAACAGTTTGACCCTGATGTATCTATGTGTGCTTCTTTTATGTGTTTATCTTACGTGGGATTCATTGAGCTTCTTGGGTCTGAGAGTAAGTGTTTTTCTTCAGATTTGGGAAGTTTTGGACCCTGATTTTTCCATATTTTTTTCTGCCCCTTTCTCTCTTTTTCTGGGCCTTTCATTACATGAATGTTGGGATGCCTTACATTGTCCCAAAGGTCTCTGAGGCTTCGTTCCTTTTTCTTCAATCTTTTATTCTCTGTTTACCTCATATTGGATAATTTCTATTGCTCTGTCAAATTCACTAATTATTTTTTCTCATAAGTTCATGATCCCAGTATTAGTTTCCATTTGCTGCATAACAAATTACCACAATCTTAGTAGCGTAAAATGATACCCATTTGTCACTCACAGTTTGTAGGTTAGAAGTCTGGCATGGCATGGCTGGATACCCTGCTCAGAATATCACAAGGCTGAATGAAAGTGTTAGCTGGACTGAGTTCTCATCTGGAGGATCCATGGAAAAAATCTGTTTCCAGGCTCCTTCTTTTTGTTCACAGAATTTATTTCCTTACTGTTGTAGGAGTGAGGTGCCTGTTTCTTTGCTTGGTGTCAGCCTAGCTTAATCTCAGATCCCAAGGACCATCCACATTTCTTACCATATGGGCTCCCCCATCTTCAAGCCTCCTTCTTGCACAGTTGACTGTTGAGCAATGTAAGAGTTAGGGGTGCTGGTCCCTCAGACAGTTGAAAATCTGTATATACTTTTTTTTTTTTTTTCTTGAGACAGAGCCTCGCTCTGTCGCCCAGGCTGGTATGCAGTGGTGCAATCTCAGCTCACTGCAACCTCTGCCTCCTGGGTTCAAGTGATTCTCATTTTTGGTAGAGATGGGGTTTCACCATATTGGACTGTGGTAAAATAGACATATTTATTTTTTATCTCAAGAGAGATGGTCAGAAAGTTCAGGCAAACAAAATAACTAGATAAGAAAGTTAGTGTCCAAAAATGTTTTGTAGATTAAAAGTAATATGATTTTGAGGAATTTATGGAGTATAAGAAAAGAGACTTCTCCTGGCCTTGATGTAGATAGTAGGGAAGAAATATAACCTGAGATCACAGCTTGGTTCTGCTCTGAACAATACATAAATCCTGAGACTACATTGTGTATTAATTTTTTTATTAGCATTCATCTTATATCTGAAGTCTGGAAGTCTTAATTATTTTTCCAGAATATAACATAAATTTCATCGGCCTGAAAAATATTTTTTAAAAGTAGAGGTGATAGAAGTTGGGAGGGACAGGCATGGTCACTGTGACTAAAAATCTTCATCCTATGTAGTGGTTCTGAAATTTTGTTGCACATTAAAATCACTTGAGAAGCTTTCAAAATCTTGATCCCCAAACTTCATCAAACTGCATCATACCAGTTAAATAAAAATCCTTGCTGGCAGGGAAAGCTAGGTATCTGTTTGTGGTTTTCAGTTTGCCAGGTGATTCCAGTGTATAGTCAAATTTGAGAACCGTAAGGCTAAAATTCACAGAAATAGTCCTAGAATCTTAAATATATTTTCTAAAATCACGAATGTGATGAGTGCTAGAATCATTCTTACAACTATTACCACTGGGAAAAGGAAGGCGGAGGTGAGGTAGGAGGGTGCTGGAAGTGAACCAAATTTTTTTTTTTAGTGGAAAGCCAAATCTCTTAGTGGGATGTGGTAATAAAACAAGATTCTGCGTTTTGCTTCAAAGTTAATCCGTTAGTTATTTTATCTTACTTGCAAAGAGGAAATGTCCCTTTAGTCATGTTCTTAATTTTATGAGAATCTCTGCCATCTTTTTTTATATAGATTGAGTTAGAGCTAGATCAATGAGGTCGTTATGAATAAATTATTATCTGGATGTTAAAATCAACTTCATTTGGCAAACATAGTTGATATTTATTAGTGCATAGGCAAAGTATTCCATAAAAGATACTTTAACAAATGTAGTTTCCTCTGACAGACTTTGGATACAAAGTTACACCCTAGTAGTCCTTGGAACCTGTCATTTGTCTTTCATGGCAAAAAACTTCAGAAGAAGCTCAGCTTTTTAAATTTCTTACAGTATCCATATTTGCTACATGTTAGCAAATACAGATAATATAACGTACAAAATAATTATAGATTTACTTTAAATTTTATAGTAATTAGAAGGTAAATGTATTTCAGCCTTCTCCTTTTTTATCTGACTCAGCCTGTATCAGCCTTGATTGTGCATTTGAATCACCTGCAGAGTTTTCAAAATCAGTCTCATCTTTTTAGAAGTTCTTCATTAACATTAAAAGAGCCCAGTGCTCTTTCTGGCCTCAGAGATATTCATTAGAGCCCAGTGTTCTGGCCTCAGAGCTATTTTTCTAGTCAGGTTGAAATTTAAGAATATGGATTTATGATTTTCTCTTTCCACAGAAGTCAATAGTTAATGTCTACAGTTAATGCATAATGGAGTTGTAAAATAAGTATGTTATTTAAGATTATCAAGGTTGTCTTCGGGAGTGGGATTGGGACTTGAGGTGAGAAGGGATCAAGATGGAGGCATTCGCTCTTTACTATAATCTCTTCCATACTATGTCTTTTTAAAAATAAAAACTATGACCATGAAATACAATTACAAAAAAAATTTTTTTTTGAGACAGAGTTTTGTTCTCGTCACCCATGCTAGAGTGCAATGGTGCGAAATCGGCTCACTGCACCCTCCGCCTCCTGAGTTCAAGTGATTCTCCTGCCTCGGTCTTCTGAGTAGCTGGGATTACAGGTGCCCGCCACAATGCCTGGCTATTTTTTGTGGTTTTAGTAGATATGGAGTTTCACCACATTGGCCAGGCTGGTCTTGAACTCCTGACCTCAGGTGATCCACCCGCCTCAGCCTCCCAATAAAAAATTTGTATACATGAAAATATTGCTTTCCATGTTAGGCAGGGTTTCCAGAGAAACAGAACCAATAGTATATATAGATATATAGGAAGGAATTTATTGTGAGGGATTGACTCAAGCAATTATGAAGACTGGGAAGTCCTGTGATATGCCATCAGCAAACTGGAGGAAAATTGGTGGTGATACTCAGTTCAAGTCTGAAGGCCCAAGAATCAGGAGCACACATGTCTCAGGGGAGGAGAACATGTATTTCCCAGCTCAAGCAGACATCAAATACACCCTTCCTCTACCTTTTTTTCTATTCACACCCTCCACTGATTAGATGGTACCCACTCACATTGGTGAGAGTAGATGTTTACACAGTCTACTGATTGAAGGGATAATCTTTTCTGGAAACATCCTCACAGACATACCCAGAAATAATGTTTTGCCATCCCTTAGCCCAGTCATGTTGATACACCATATTAACTCTATCACATTCCCTTATATTTTGTAGCAATAGGATGTTTTTTATGAGAATCGAAATTCATGAACTCTGTAAGTTAGAGTGTGGTTATTTTGTATGAAAAAATAATTTTAAACTTAAAATCATTTTAGAAAGTCACTCCTTGATTTTTTAAAGTAAGCTTTTTTACTAAAGTATATCATATGTACAGAAAGGGCCCACATCATAAGTGAACAGCTCTGTGAATTGCTCACAAATGGAACATTCCTGTGTAACCAGCATCTAAATAGGAAATAGGTATTGCCCAAATCCAGGACGTTTATGATGTGTTCCTTCCAGTCACTATTCCTCATCTCCAAAATACTGTTCTGCCTTTGTACATCATTGAATAGTTTGTTTCTGAACATTATGCAAATAGAATGATATATTGTGCGCTCATTTGTGTTTTGCTTTCTTCACTGAGCATTATGTTTATTTTTATTTATTTATTTATTTATTTTTTGAGACAGAGTCTTGCCCTGTTGCCCAGGCTGGAGTGCAGTGGCGCGATCTCGGCTCACTGCAAGCTCCGCCTCCCGGGTTCAT
>NW_012110252.1:1053135-1058393 GCF_000951045.1 Mandrillus leucophaeus
CTTGAACCCAGGAGGTGGAGGTTGCAGTGAGCCCTGATCACACCACTGCACTCCAGCCTGGGCAACAGAGCGAGACTCTATGTCTAAAAAAGAATATGCCACAATTTATCTGTTCTAGTATTGATGAACATTTGTGTTGTTTCCATTTTAATCTATTATGAATAGTACTGCTATGAAAATTCTCTAGCCTTGTAGTATAGTTTGAAGTTGGGTAACGTGATGCTTCCAGCCTTATTCTTTTTGCTTAGGATTGCATTGGCTATTGGGGTTTTTTTTTTGTTTTGTTTCATGTAAATTTTAAAATAGTTTTTTTTGGCTCTATGAAGAATGCCATTGGTAGTTTCATAGGAATAACATTGAACCTGTACATTGTTTTGGGCAGTATGGCCATTTTAATGATATTGATTCTTTGTATGCATGAGCGTGAAATGTTCTTCCATTTGTTTGTATCTTCTCTGATTTCTTTGAGCAGTGTTTCGTAATTCTCATTGTAGAGATCTTTCACCTCCCTCGTTAGATATATTCCTAGGTAATTTATTCTTTTTATGGCAGTTGTGAATGGGATTGCCTTTCTGATTTGGCTCTTGGTTTGGCTGTTGTTGGTGTATGGGAATGCTAGTGATTTTTGTACAGTGATTTTGTATCCTGCCAATTTGAAGTTGTTTATCAGATAGACGAGCTTTGGGTATGCAAGGCTACATGAACCAAAACAGCATGGTGCTGCTACAAAACAGGCACATAGACCAATGGAACAGAATAGTGAGCTCATAAATAAGGCTGCACATCTATGACTATCTGACAAAATCAAGCAATGGGGGAAAAACTCTCTATTCAATAAATGGTGCTGGGATAACTGGCTAGACATATGTAGAAGATTGAAACTGGACCCGTTCCTTACACCACACTCAAAAATCAACTCAAGGCAGGTTAAAGACTCAAATGTAAAACCCAAAACTATAAAAAGCCTGGAAGACAATCTAGGCAGTACCATCCTAGACACAAGAATGGGCAAAGATTCCATGATAAAGATACCAATAGCAATTGCAAGGAAAGCAGAAGTTGACAAGTGAGATCTAATTAAACTTACAGCCTTCTACACAGCAAAGAACTGTCAACAGAGTAAAGAGGTAATCTTCAGAAGGGGAGAAAAGTATTTTCAAACTATGCATCTCACAAAGGTCTAATATCCATCATGTATAAGGAAATTAAGCAAATTCACAAGAGAAAAATAACCCTATTAAAAAGTGGGCAAATCACATGAACAGACACTTCTCAAAAGAAGACATACTTATGGCCAACAAGCATATAAAAACTCAATATCACTGATAATTTTGCAGTTTTTTGAATTGCAAAAAAATGCAAATCAAAACCACAGTGCGATATCATCGCACACCAGTCAGAATGGCTATTACTAAAAAGTGAAAAAAGCCACAAATGTGGGCAAAGTTATGGAGAAAAGGAATATGCTGTTGGTGGAAGTGTTAATTAGTTCAACCATTGTGGAAAGCAGTATGGTGATTCCTCAAAGAGCTAAAAGCAGAACTACCATTTGACTTAGCAATCCCATTACTGGGTATATACCCAGAAGAATATAAATCATTCTGCTATAAAGACATATGCATGTGAATGTTCACTGTAACACTATTCACAATAACAAAGACATGGAATCAACCTAAATGCACATCACTGACAGACTGAATAAAGAAAATGTGATACATATATACCATGGAATACTATGCAGCCATAAAAAAGGACAAGATCATGTCTTTTGCAGGAACATGTATGGAGCTAGAGGCCATGGTCCTTAGCAAACTAACGCAGGCACAAAAACCAAATACCACATATTCTCACTTGTAAGTGGGAGTGAAATGATAAGAACTTATGAACACAAAGAAGGGGAAACAATCGAAACTGGGGTCTACTTGAAGGGGGAGGGTGGGAGGAGAGAGAGGAGCAAAAAAGATAACTATTGGGTACTAGGCTTAATATGTGGGTTATGAAATAATATGTACAACAAACCCCTGTGACAAATGTTTATCTCTGTAACAAACCTTCACATGTACCCCCAAACCTAAAATACAAATTTTTTAAAAAAGTTTACTCTTAAAAAATAAAAAAATAAAAAAATAAAATTCTGTGTGTATCTTTTCTATTGCTGCATTGCCTAAAATTTAAGTTTAGGATCTTTTGCCAAGGAAAACACAATCAGATGATGAAAATAAGTAAGAAATTAGCTTTTCATTTACAAAAACTCCATGTGTAGTTTTAAGAATGCATATATAATGTGCACCTTTCTTGTTGAGCTTAGATTAGTTTATATTCTATCTTCTGAACAGTTTGGCCTGTGAAGTACACTCATATTTAATGGAAAAACAGGATTTGTGATAGTAAATCTAGATATTTATAAATTAACCTCTGTTGCCTCAGGTTTTGTGCCAGCCCAGGGGATAAAAATGACAAAGAGTAACAGGTTTTGATTCTGATAATTGAGCTATAAGGGAAACTATGTTCCTTTAAATATTCACTTCTAGTCCTGTGTTTTGAGGGCTGCTGCACATTGATCACCATTTTAACTGATAGATTATCTTCCTTCTCCAATGTTTCAGAACATGCAGTCTAAAAGTGGCTTTATTCTTAAACCCTAGTTCTCTCCTAATTTACTTCTTCAGCCTTTGCATCATTCAGTCTTCTCTTTGTTTTCTTATAGCCTTCCATTTTCATTTTGTGGGCAGCCATTTGACTTTGTTCCTCTACCAAAGTATCACCAACAGCAAGCAAGGGACTCAGATCCGCTTGTTAACATTTGGGACATCTAACATATTTCCTCAGGGACAACCCTGCCTGAGGTTGCCCTGGATAAATTTTCCACCCCCAATTATTTTCTTTTCTTTTTTATGGGACAAAGTCTCGCTGTGTTGCCCAGGCTGGAGTGCAGTGGCGTGATCTTGGCTCACTGCAACCTGTGCCTCCCGGGTTCAAGCAATTCTCCTGCCTCAGCCTCCCGAGCATCTGAGATTACAGGCATCTGCCACCACACCTGGCTAATTTATTTGTTTTTTTGTTTTTTGTTTTTTGTGTTTTTTTGAGACACAGTCTTGCCGTCACCCAGGCTGGAGTGCAGTGGCGCAAACTGGGCTCGCTTCAAGCTCCGCCTCCCAGGTTCATACCATTTTCCTGCTTCAGCCTCCCGAGTAGCTGGGACTACAGGCGCCAGTCACCATGCCCAGCTAATTTTTTTTTTTTTTTTTTTTTTTAGTACAGACGACGGGGTTTCACTGTGTTAGCCAGGATGGTCTCAATCTACTGACCTCATGATCTGCCCGCCTTGGCCTCCCAAAGTGCTGGGATTACAGGTGTGAACCACGGCGCCTGGCCGATTTTTTTGTTTTGTTTTGTTTTGAGACAAGTTTTGCTCTGTCACCAGGCTGGAGTGCAGTGGTGCTATCTCAGCTCACTGCAACCTCCGCCTCCCAGGTTCAAGCAATTCTCCTGCCTTAGTCTCCCAGGTAGCTGGAATTACAGGTACACATCACCATGCCCAGCTAATTTTTTTTATTTTAGTACAGACAGGGTTTCACCAGGTTGGCTAAGATGGTCTCCATCTCCTGACCTCTTGATCTGCCCGCCTGGGCCTCCCAAAGTGCCGGGATTACAGGCGTGAGCCACCGCGCCCGACCACACCTGGCTAATTTTTGTGATTTTAGTAGAGATGGGGTTTCGCCATGTTGGCCAGACTGGTCTCGAACTCCTGTCCTCAGGTAATCTGCCTGCCTCGGCCTCCCAAAGTGCTGAGATTACAGGCGTGAGCCACTGCGCCCAGCCCAAAATTGTTTTCACTTGTCAAATTCATCTAGGGTTTTTGAATCTGAGAATTTTTACCTTCTACCACAGGGTAGGCCTATCTTGGGTTCTCCCTGCAAGGAGTAAGTCTATATGTCCTATTTTTGATCAACTGCTTTTTTAACTCTGATTTCTTTGCGTTTTTTGTTTTGTTTTTTTTTGTTTTGGTTTGGTTTGGTTTTTTTTTGAGACAGGGTCTCACTTTGTTGCCGGTGCTGGAGTGCGTTGGTGCAAACACGGTTCACTGCGGTATCAACCTCCCAGGCTCAAACAATCCACCCCCCTCAGCACCCCAAGTAACTGGGATTACAGGCGCATGTCACCACACCTGGCTAATTTTTGTATTTTCTGTAGAGACAAGAGTTTCACTATGTTGCCCAGGCTGGGAACTCTGATTTCTTCTTTATGTCAAAGTCTTCTATCTTGGGGGTTCATTCATCTTTATCCCCCGTTATCTGCCTCAGTTTACCTAGACCTGCCAGAGTTTCAGCCCAGCATACATAGGTTAGGCCACTCACCTTGGATACCTTTGTTAGTCTCCCCAGCTGTAAACTGATGACTTCTTCGTGGAGCAGGGGAAAAATAAGCACTTCAATCTAGCTTGTCCTTATTTTCCAGAGGCACAGACTCCTAATGCCAAATAACCATGACTATTTGAAGTCGGGGGTGAGGGAGATTTTCCTCTGATTCACTTGGAACAGTGACATAGAATGTTCCTGCTAGCCTCTGAAGAGTATTGACCTCCTATTTAAGACATAACCCTTCAACTCTAACTCCTAACTTTTTCTTGTTGTTGACTTTCTGCCCTTATTTGAGACATTTTAGATAAGACTTCCCTACGTTTCAGACATTCCTATTTTGGCCAGCCGAAGCCTAGAGGAGGGGAAGAATGGAAGAATAGTTGATTTAAAAGGATAAGCTCTACCTAAGTGCCCAGTATTACCATCTATGAATATGAATACCTGGCATTCATAAGTGTTAACAATCCAACTTGTCATCTATGGTTAACTCTTAAAACCATAAAGTTTACCAAACTTTATATTCATCTTGTCTTATTATTATCAGGAAATCTTTCTTATAAAATTTCTTTTAAAATTTCTTATAAAGTCTTTCTTATAAAATTTCATTTTACTGTAGTTTATTGATTAGGTTTTATGTTTATTGCTGATCTTAACTCAAAATTTTAGAACACAAAAAGCAGCATCACTTCTATAACTTGATGAAAGCATTAAAAATTCCTGTTTTCATGTAATGTTTTATATATTTGAGTGAATGTGTATTTCTTTTTTAAATTCCTCTAGAAATATTTGAATTTATTTATTTTTTTACTATGGTCTATTTGGGATTATTATTATTATTATTATTATTATTATTATTATTTGAGGTGGAGTTTTTGCTCTTGTTGCCCAGGCTGGAGT
>NW_012110252.1:1058938-1069680 GCF_000951045.1 Mandrillus leucophaeus
GTCTGTCTCCTTATTATTGAATTATAATAGGTGTTTATATATTCTGGATATAAGTTCTTTATCAGCTATTAAATTTTCTCCCAGCCTGTGCCTTGTCTTTGAAGTGCCTTTCAAAGAACAGATATTAATTTTGATGAAGTCCAATTTATTTTTCATACTTTTTATGTCTTCTCTAAGAGAAAGCCTAACTCAAGATCGCAAATATACATACAAAATTCAAATATATATGTAAATACATAAATTACATATAATAATATATAGTAATATATAATTGATATATATCATCTACATTTTTTTACATATATATACACACATATACACATTGAGACAGAGTTTCACTGTATCATTCAGTCTGGAATGCAGTGGTGTGATCACAGCTCACTGCAGCCTCAACTCTCTGAGCTCAAGCAATCCTCCCACTTCAGCCTCCCAAGTAGCTGGGATTATAGGTATGTGCCACACCACACTCAGCTCATTTTTTATTTTATTTAATTAATTAATTAATTTATTTTTTGTGAGGATAGAGTCTCACATCATTGCTGAGGCTGGCCTCAAGCTCCTGGGCTCAAGCAGTCCTCCTGCCTCAGCCTCCCAAAGTGCTGGGATTGTAGGCATGAGCCACTGATTCAACCTGATATTCTATATTTTCTTTCACAAGTTGTTCCATTTTTTCTATAGTTTTACATATAGATCTGTGTTTCTACTTAAATTTTGTATATGGTATGAGGTATGGGTTGAGAGTTTTCTTTGTTTTTGTTTTTACATATGGAAATCCAGTTACTCTATCACCATTTGTTGAAATGACTGTCCTTTCCCCACCAAATTATTTTCTCAAAAATCATTTGTAAAAAATCATTTGACCATATATGGATGGATTTATTTTTCAACTGTATCCTGTTTTATTAATCTATTTATCTATTCTTATGCAAATACCACATTGTTTAGATTATTGCAGTTCTGTAGTAAATATTGAAATTTGATTAGTCTTATATTGAGAAAACTCTACTTTCAGCTGAAATTTTTCTGTCTGTAAATTCTACCTATTAATCCAATTTATGTCCTCTAAAACAAGTTTACTTCCTGTTTTATCTGACAGTTCATATGTTTATACATTTTAATCTGGACCAAGCCTCTATATGCTCTAAAACTCTGCACCTTACTATGTGTTTGGGTTTTTTAAAAATATTTTAAACCTCCCAGGTTCAAGTGATTCTCCTGCCTCAGCCTCCGAGTAGTTGACACTACAGGTGTGCATTACCAAACCCAGCTAATTTTTGTATTTTTTAGTATAGATGAGGTTTCCTGATGTTGGCCAGGCTGGTCTTGAACTCCTGACCTTAGGTGATCCACTTGCCTCGGCCTTGCAAAGTGCTGGGATTACAGGCATGAGCCACTGCACCTGGCTTCATCATTAAATCTTTGCCATGGCCTATGTCCAGAATCCTATTTCCTAGGTTTTCTTCTAGGGTTTTTATAGTTTTAGGTTTTACATGTAAGTCTTTTTTTTTTTTTTTTTTTTTTTTTTTTTTTGAGAAGGAGTCTCGCTCTGTCACCCAGGCTGGAGTGCAGTGGCGCGATCTCGGCTCACTGCAAGTGCCACCTCCCAGGTCCATGCCATTCTCCTGCCTCAGCCTCCTGAGTTGCTGGGACTACAGGTGCTGCCACCATGCCCGGCTAATTTTTTGTATTTTTAGTAGAGATGGGATTTTACCGTTTTAGCCAGGATGGTCTCCATCTCCTGACCTCGTGATCCACCCGCCTTGATCTCCCAAAGTGCTAGGATTACAGGCGTGAGCCACCGCACCTGGCACATCTAAGTCTTTAATACATTTTGAGTTGATTTTCTTGTATGATCAAAGGAAGATATCCAGTTTCAATCTTCTAAATATGGCTAGCCAGTTATCCCAGCACCATTTATTGAATAAGGGTTCTTTACCATGTTGCTTATTTTTTTAACTTTGTTGAAGACCAGATAGTTATAGGTGTGAGGCCTTATTTTTGGACTTTCTATTCTGTTCTATTGGTCTATGTGTTTTTGTGCCAGTACCATGCTGTTTTGGTTACTATAGCCTTTTAGTATAGTTTGATGTCAGGTAACATGATGCTTTCAGCTTTGTTCTTTTTACTTTTAATTGCCTTGAGTATTCAAGCTTTTTTTTTTTTTTTTGGGGGTTCCATATGAATTTTAAAATAGCTATTTCTAATTCTGTGAAGAATATCATTGGTAGTTTCATAGGAATAGTATAGAATCTGTAAATTGCTTTGAGCAATGTGGCTGTTTTACAATATTGATTCATACTATGCATGAGCGTGGAATGTTTTTCCATTTGTTTGTTTTCTTTGAGCAGTGTTTTGTCATTCTTGTTGAGATCCTTCACCTCCCTCATTAACCGTATTCCTAGGTATTTTATTCTTTTTGTGCTGTTGTGGTTGGATTGGGCTCTTGATTTGGTTCTCAGCTTGGAGATTGTCTGTGTATAGAAATGCTGCTGATTTTTGTATGTTGATGTTGTATCTTGTAGCATTGCTTAAGTTGTTCATCAGATCTAGGAGCTTTTGGGAGAGACTGTCGAGTTTTCCAGGTATAGAATTATATCATCTGCAACAGAGATAGTTTGACTTCTTCTCTTCCTCCTTGGATGCTTTTTATTTCTTTCTCTTGCTTGATTGCTCTGGTTAGGACTTCTAGTACTATGTTGAATAGGAGTGGTGAGAGTGGGCATCTTGTCTTGCTCTGGTTCTAAAGGGGAAGGCTTCCAGCTTTTGCCTATTCAGTATGATGTTGGCTGTGGGTTTGTTGTAGATGGCTCTTATTATTTTGAGATACGTTCCTTTGATGCCTAGTTTGTTGAGCTTTTTCATGTGAAGTGATGTTGAATTTTATTGAAAACCTTTTCTGTATCTATTGGGATCATCACGTGGTTTTTGTTTTTAGTTCCATTGATGTGGTTAATCATATTTATTGATTTGCATATATATATATATATATATTTTTTTTTTTTTTTTGAGATGGAGTCTCGCCGTGTCGCCCAGGCTAGAGTGTAGTGGCATGATCTCGGCTCACTACAAGCTCCGCCTCCTGGGTTCACGCCATTCTCCTGCCTCAGCCTCCCAAGTAGCTGGAACTACAGGTGCCCACCACCACACCCAGCTAATTTTTTTGTATTTTTTAGTAGAGATTGCGTTTCACCGTGTTAGCCAGGAGGTTCTCGATCTCCTGACCTCATGATCTGCCTGCCTCGGCCTCCCAAAGTGCTGGGATTACAGGTGTGAGCCACCACGCCAAGCTGATTTGCATATGTTGAACCAATCTTGCATCCCAAGGATAAAGCCTACTTGATCATGGTGGATTAGCTTTTGATGTGCTGCTGGATTCTGTTTGCTAGTATTTCGTCAATGATTTTTGCTTCTGTGCACATCAAGGATATTGGCCTGATTTTTTTTGTTGTTGTATCTCTGCCAGGTTTTGGTATTAGGATGATACTGGCGTCATAGAATGAGTTAGGGAGGAGTCCCTACCCCTCAATTTTTTGGTATAGTTTTAATAGGAATAATGCCAGCTCTTTATACATCTGGTAGAATTTGGCTGTCAATTCTTGTTGTCCAGGGCTTTTTCTGCTTGGTAGGCTTTTTATTACTGAATTGGTTTTGGAACCTGTCACTGGTCTTTTCAGGGATCCAGTTTCTCCCTGGCTTAATCTTGAGAGGGTTGTATGTTTCCAGAAATTTACCTGTTTCTTCTAGGTTTTCTAGTTTGTTTGCATACAGATGTTCGTTGTAGTCTCTGAGGGTTTTTTGTGTATCTGTGGGGTCAATGGTAATGTCCCCTTTATCATTTCTGATTTTGTTTATTTGGATCTTCTCTTTTTTTCTTTATCAGCCTACCTAGTGGTCTATTTATTTATTCTTTCAAAAAACCAATCCCTGGATTCATTGATCTTTTGTATGGTTTTTTTGCGTGTCTCAGTTTCCTTCAGTTCAGCTCTGACTTTGATTATTTCTTGTCTTCTATATCTTTGGGGTTGGTTTACTCTTGTTTCTCTATTTCCTCTAGGTATGATGTTAGGTTATTTCAGATCTTTCTAACTTTTTGATGTGGGTGTTTAGCACTGTAAACTTCCCTCTTAACACTGCTTTAGCTGGGTTCCAGAGATTCTGGTATATTGTGTCTTTGTTCTCATTCATTTCAAAGAATTTCTTTCTTGATTTCTGCTTTGATTTCATTTTTTACCCAAAAGTCATGTGGGAGCAGGTTGTTTAATTTCTGTCGTTTACAGTTTTTTGACTATGGAAAAATCTACTCACAGCAGAGCCATGTAGCCTACTATCATTTCTTTTTCTTACACAATATTTTCATCTTCTGGAGTAATTGGTTTATTCACTTGCTTAACTTTGTATGTTTTTTATTATTAATTAAACCAAAACTAACTTCTACTTGGGTAAATCTCTTCTCAATACTTTCAGACACGTTAAGTATTCTATCATTTTTATCTTTTACATGTCTCATCCAGAGACTTCTGACCCTTTCAGTACAATTTGTTGCTGGGTATGCTGCATAGCTGTTGTTTTGCTGTTTTCTTCACCTCATCATCCTGGAGATTTTATTCACCACTCTTTTGTTGAATTTCAGGGAGCTAACGTTGCATGAAAAATGCTTTGAGAACCTTGCATGTCTTAAAATGTTTTTGTTTCACACTAACATTTGATTGATAGCACAACTAGGTATATAATCCTGGCCTGTAAATTTTTTTTCTCAGAATTTGTGGGTATTGCTCCCTCTGTCATCTAGCTTCTGGAATTACTATTCAAATCCATTGACATTATATGCTCCATATTTTTCTAAGCTTTCTTGTTCTGATACCTCATCGTTCGTATGCAGTCTTTTGTATCATAGGTACCTTTTGTATGAAATCTTTTTCTGGAAGCTTTTAGGATCTCCTGTTTTACTCATTGTTCTGAAATTTCATAGGAGTGGCTTTAGGGTTAGAGTTATTTTCAGACTTTGTGCTGGGCACTGGTTTGACCCATTGGATATAGAAACTGATTTTCTTTCGTTTGGAGATTTTATGTATTTATTTATTTATTTTGAGATAGAGTCTTGCACTGTCACCCAGGCTGGAGTGCAGTGGCACAATATTGGCTCATTGCAACCTCTGCATCCCAGTTTCAAGTAATACACTCGTCTCAGCCTTCCCAGGAGCTGGGATTACAGGTGCCTTCCACCACGCTCAGCTACTTTTAGTATTTTTCGTAGAGACAGGGTTTCACCATATTAGCCAGTCTGGTCTTGAATGCCTGACCTCAAGTGGTCCGCCCACCTCAGCATCCCAGAATGCTGGGATCACAGATGTGAGCCACCGTGCCCAGGCTAGTTTGGGGATTTTAAAAGAATTATTACCATTAGTATTTTTGTATTCTTTTTTATTTTATTTTCTTTCTTTCTACATTGTTCAGATATTAGATGCCTTGGAATTGATCCTTTAATGTTCTTATCTCTTTATCCTGTTTTTCAACTCATCTTTTTGCTCTGTTTTGTGAAAATTTTCCTCAACTCTATTTTCTAGTACTTCTATCGAGCTTTTATATTAATGCTATTATATTTAATTCAAAGAGCCGTCTTTTTTTTTCTTTGAGTATTTTCTTTTGCTAGTATTCTCTTCTTGTCTCATGAGTGAGACTTCTTGGAAGGTACTAATGACAACTTTTCTCTGTTTATTTTCTTTTTAAATCATCAGTGTTTTCTCCAACTTGCTTTTTTAAAAAGAGTTTTGCATTCTGTCTTTCATGTTATTAGCTGTTCTTAAATGTCTAGTGATCCATCTCTGTCTGCTTCAGTTTAAGATCAGGACAGCAAAAAGGCAGTCAGAAGCACCCTGACTAAATGAGGTTGTGGGGTTGTTGACTGCAGTGTTGCTGTAGATTATTTGGCTGAGTTGATCTCTTGGAGGAACTCTTGATGGTAGCATATTTAGATCATTTATTGTGGGCTGGTCTGAGAAGATACTTTCAGACTTTTACCTGAAAAATACAAAACTAGCTGTCAGTTTTCTTTAAATTAGGAAAGAAGCCTGGAAGTTTTCCTCAAATTTTGTAAAGCCTCACCTATTTCTCCTATTTTCAGTTCATATCCCCTCACCCTCCACTGTGACTAGTGTTCCAACTCTAGAAATCCTCTGGGTAGTAGATGAAATTGTGTCCACTGAAAAAATATGTTGAAATCTTAATCCCTAGTACCTGGGAATGTGACTTTATTTGAAAATAAGGTTTTTGCAGATGCGATCAATTTAAGATGAGACCATACTAGATTAGAGTGAACTCTAAATCCAGTGACTAGTGACTTACAAGGAGAGTTTTTTTGTTTATTTGTTTGTTTTTTTGAGACAGGGTCTCACTTTGTCGCTGGCTGGAGTGCAGTGGCGCGATCTTGGCTCACTGCAACCTCCGCCTCCCAGCTTCAAGCTCTGTTACCCAGGCTGGAGTGCAGTGGCGCGATCTTGGCTCACTGCAACCTCCGCCTGGGTTCAAGCACTTCTCCTGTGTCAGCCTCACTAGTAGCAGGGATTACAGGCACCTGCCACCACATCTGGCTAATTTTTGTATTTTTAGCAGAGACAGGATTTCACCATGTTGGCCAGGCTGGTCTCAAACTCCTAACCTCAGGTGATCAGCCCGCCTCAGCCTTCCAAAGTGCTGGGATTACAGGCGTGATCCACTGAGCCTGGCCAGGGGAGATATTTAAACATAGAAAAACACAAGGAATAATGCCATGTAAGCAGAATGGCAGAGATTAGAATGATGTGCCTACAAACCAAGGAACACCAAGGATTCCAGGCATCCACCAGAAGATAGGAAGGAAGCATGGGACAGATTCTCTTCAAAACCTCCAGAAAGAACCAACCCTGTCGATATCTTGATTTTAGATTTCTGGCCTCCAGAACTGTGAGAAGACAAATTTATTTTGTTTTAAACCACCCATTTTGTGGTACTTTTTTACAGTAGCCCTTGGAAATGGGAATACTCTGTTTCACCCTCTTTAGAGAAGAAAGTCAGACTTCTAATGAAATGTGAGAAAACTTTGTATTAAGTAGGGGATCTGTAAATCTAATTATTTTACAAACTTTTAACCAATCGTTCTATTTTCTTCACATCTTCACCCCCCACCCCTCTCAGTAATACCTTTTTTCTGTCATTTTCTGGACTCTTTGGGGATCATCAGTGCCAATCAGGTTGCTTTTCTAGCCCGTCCCCTGCTGAAGTAGAATTCCCCATTCTTTTCTGTTAAGGCACTTTTCTATTGTTCATCTCCTTTCCACCTTCTGGAATTTACTTACTATTTTCTCCTTCTGTCCTGTGGGTTTATGCCCCTGCCTCCCACCCCTTTATTTTAAGAAACTTACCAGAAGAATATGGCACTCTAGAAGCCAAGTAAAAATATTTTCAACCAGGAGACAATGAACAACTGTAACAAATGATGCTGAGAAGTCTAATAAAATGAGGACTGAGAAATGACCATTTGATTTGGCAAGATATATCATTCATGGCTTTGACAAGAGTAACTGTGATGGAGCAGTAGGGGATAAAGCCTCACTTGAGTGGGTTCAAGAGAGATGAGAGGAAAGGAGAAACAGTGAGTATAGATTACTGTCTCAGGAATTTATCTTATAAGGGAAGCAGAGAAACGTAGCTATCAGGAAAACTGGGGTCAAGAGAATTAAAAAAAAAAAAGAATAGAATAGAATAGACAACCAAGTAAGTGTCTTACTGACTTTATGAATGTGACACCTTGCAGGCAGATAAAAATGTGATTCAGGAATTTAGAAGTCAATTCAAGACAATGAATAAAAATAAGAAAGAAGCCATGCATGAAGATAATGATAAATGTAGAAATGAATAGGGTTCTCATGTGTAAATTGTAGAGAGATGAGGGAAATTTTGCATGGCCAGAACCTTGGGAAACATTCTTTTAGAAAGCAAAAAAGAATAAAATAAAATAAAAAAGAAAGTATTCAAGAAGGAGAACAAGAAGCCGAGGGGAAAGACATTAACCACAGAGTAAATGGGTTGACAATATAAAATACCATAAAGATGTTGCAAAAGAAGAGGGCTAAAAGACCACCATACTAAGTAATTATCAGGTCACTTGTGAACATCATTCAAAAATGGTTAAGAAGATTGTAGATAGTGAAAAGTGGAGGCAACAGTTATAGAGTAGTCAGAGAGGAATTTTGGTAGCAAAGAAAAGTTTAAAAGTAGGGCAGGAGCTATGAAATATGTTGGAAATCTGGAAGAGTGAGGAAGGAGTCAACAGTGAGAAAGAAAATAAGAAAGATGACTAATGGAAGCCTTCAAGTGCTACCATAAAAGGGGGGAAATATGGCTAATAAGACTTTTTACTTTATAGAAATTTCATACCATATTTGACTACAAATGAAGTCGACTTTGTAAAAGGAGGCCTCTCCATAATTACAGTTATCCATAGAAATAAAAATTGCTTTTTTTCCTCATTGGAAAATGTCAAATAGGATCTGAGTTATAGGGTTTTTAACCTGCAGCTAAAAAGAAAACTTCCTTCATTAAAGACAATCCATTGTATTTGCCAAATCTGGTTTGGTGTGCCAACAGCTACACAATTGTATCAGAATTTTACAAGCAGTTCAGTTTTCCATAGTTACAAAAAGTAAATGATATTCTTTGTTTCAAATTCATTGTTAATTGCTTTAATTGTAATTTATCCAGCTTGACTACAGACTTCAAAAAGCAGCTTTCCATTTCAGAGTCGTTTCCAGAACCTTGAGGCTCCTTACATTAATCGTCCACTTACAATATCAAGACATACAGACTCCAGTGTTTGCAGCAGCCATATCTTTGGTTGCACACACTCGGTGTTTGCTCTTTTTAATCCAAATTCTGATACAGATAGAAAAATAGAAAACTAAACAGCATTATACTTTCCTGAGAATCATTTTAAACACCAGCTAAATTACTGAAGACGCATAGAACTGAACAATATGTATCTAACTTGAAATTTTCCTTTAATTTCTTTACATTAAAACATCTTTTTCTATAATACTTACATCTCTTTTGAATAAATTGTGTTGATATATAAAGAAAATAGGAAAACTCTCCAAAAGAATATTTTGATTATGCCGAGAATTTAATGAGGCGCACAGATATAAGAAGAGCACTCTTACTGTCTTTGGAATCATAAGTACAGGATTCAGGACATGAAAATAGATCTACTTTATCAATTGCCATGCACACTTCAGCCTCAGAAGTAGGGTGTTAGCTCAAAGAGAATTGGCCCCATTTGGACATTCATATATAGTCTGTCCTTAATTAGGAATCAATCACAACCTATTCTTTTATATGGTATATTTGACCAACACTAGCTTAATTAACATTAATTTAATAAACTCCCCCCACTACTTCACCATAGACTAAGTTACAAGGATCCTGGGTTCAGTGGACCAAGTCACAGCATATTTTTCAGCCATGGTGATGTCTAAAAATATTTTTCCCTAAACTGTAAAACAAGTGCAACATGATAAAATGGCCTTCATTTATCTGTTTTAATTTTACTAATTTTTTGAATTGATAATAACTCCACATGTATACCATTAAAGAGGTACACAAGTGGAAAGTCTCTCTCCAATCCCTATTCCTCAAGAGTATCCCATATACTGGCAACTCTGGAGGCAGAAAGTTACTAATTTGTTGTGTAGCCTTCTAGAAATATCCTCTATAAGTTATATATATATCATATTTATATAAGATATATGATATATGGAATATATATAAGATATATGTGATATATATATCTTACATAAAATCTAAAATGTACACAAAAGGTACATATATATGTATATGGAGAGAGAGCAAGTTAAAGTTTTCAGAATCAAAACAAACTCAATTGTGTTAAAAACCCTATCAAAGGCAAAACCTAACAAACAGAGCCAGGGAAGGCTGTGAAGGGAGGGTTCTTATACACAAATGCCTGATAAAAACTACCACCAAAGACTGCAAAAACCACAACTTACCACAAAGGCCATCCAACCTTATACAAAATAATACTTCTGGGTATTCTGGGTGCACTGCCTATGGAGTAGCCCTGCTCCACAAGGAGCAGTATAATTTTTTTCATTAAAGAAAAAAAAAAAACCTTTGTGAGGACACTTGCCCAACAACTGTCTTCAGACTGGTGCCATCCTTGTTACTGATTCTCATGACCAAGGATAGTTATCTCAAAACAATTTCTTGTTTAGAACTTGTATATGGGTACAATCCTTATTTTACCCTTAAAAACCTTTGTTTTCTGTTATCTCCCTGAAGATGCACAGTTTACTATGGCATGCATATTCCCATTTCAGTGCCTATTTCCAAATAAACATCATTTTCTCTCAGAGTCTTCTCTGTTATTTAGATTCTCTCTCTCTCTGTACACACACACACACACACACAATGTGTGTATGTCACATATAATCTACGATTTATACCTTTCCTAATCTTATGTAAAATCCAAAATGTACACAAAATAGTGTTGTAACATCATGAAAACTAAGAAAAGGAAAACTTTGGTTGAAAATAAGAAAAAAAAAAGGCCAGGCATGGTGGCTTACGCCTGTAATCCCAGCATTTTGGGAGGCTGAGGCGGGCAGATCACGAGGTCAGAAGATCGAGAATATCCTGGCTAACACGGTGAAACCCCATCTCTACTAAAAATACAAAAAAATTAGCCGGGCGTG
>NW_012110252.1:1069730-1078165 GCF_000951045.1 Mandrillus leucophaeus
GGCTATATTACATTCTACCTCTAAGGAAAAAAATAAATTTCTTGGCCATTATACTTATGAAATTCATTAATTCTCCCTTCCAGAAGATCGAGAATATCCTGGCTAACACGGTGAAACCCCATCTCTACTAAAAATACAAAAAAATTAGCCGGGCGTGGTGGCAGGTGCCTGTAGTCCCAGCTACTCAGGAGGCTGAGGCAGGAGAATGGCGTGAACCCGAGAGGCGGAGGTTGCAGTGAGTCAAGATCGCACCACTGCACTCCATCCAGCCTGGGCGACAGAGCGAGACTCCATCTCAAACAAGAAGAAGAAAAAAAAAGAATTCTTATTTTTCTTTGCCATATATAGTTAGGAAAACCTTCATTGTCAACTCTCATCTATCTCAGCCTCTTTGTAGTGTCTCAGGTGGAACCACTGTTTCCTAGAAAAACTCCTCTAGGCCCCTCAGCTTTTCTGATTCTTCTTTAAGCTCTCATCTCTGCCTCTTTTCCTTGTACCTCCTCCTCTGCCCACCCTCTTCAGTGTTCAGGCTTTAGTCATTTTCAATTCTTGTTTCACCTAAATTCCTGAGGCTATCATCCATTCTTATAGTTTTAAGTACCATCCATATATAAGTCCTAAATCTGTACATTTGGATCTTGGCATATGCTCCAGATCCAAACTTAATAGCTCCTTTTGAACTTTTTGCCTGGATATTCTGAGGTTATTATGACATACAATGCATGTTGATATTTGAAACTAAAGCTAATTAAGCCCTAGATTAAAAAAACAAACAAACAAAAACCTCTAAATGCATTAAACAATTTGAGTCTGTGTTTTTTATTCTTGGGCCAGAAGTTTCTGTTTAAAATAAAAACTACAAAACAATAGTGTAGCCATCCCTTGGTATATGCAGAAGATTGGTTCTAGTACTCCAATGGATACGAAAACCCACAGATGCTCAAGTCCTTCATGTAAAATGGCATAGTATTTGCACATAACCTACATATGTCTTCCCATATACTTTAAATTATCTCTAGATTACTTATAATACTTAATACAATGTAAATGCTATGTAAATAATTGTACTGTATTTTTATTTGTCTTGTTTTTGTTACATTGCTATTTTGTTGTTTCTTTAAAAATATTTTTGATCTATGGTTGGTTGAATCCACAGATATAAAACCTGTGGAAATAGAGGGCTGATTTTATCTTGGTTGCATATCAAATTAGTCTGTTGCATTTCTGTAAAAGCTTAAAGCTCTTGTTAACAAGCATTTAATTATAAATACCCTAGATCTCTGTACTCAGTTTCCTAGTCTCATGTGTTTTTGTAAAAATGTACCTTGAAATTATTACAACCTTCCCTGGCTCTGTTAGGTTTTGCCTTTGGTAGGGTTTTTAACACAACTGAATTTGTTTTGATTCTGAAAACTTTAACTTGCTGTCTCTCCATATACATATATATGTACCTTTAACTCTCTCTCCATACATATGTACGTTTTGTGTACATTTTAGATTTTACATAAGATGTATATATCATATATATACAAGTGTTTTTGTGAAAAGTAAACCAAGCTGTGATGAGATGAGGAAAGACAGTAGTTTGTAAATGGAAAAGTGTCATAAAATCTTTATTGCTGTTGTCAGTAAATAAGTATTGGCAACAGATATAAGGAAGGTGCAGAGGATAGTAGCTTCAAATTTAGCCATTATAAACTGAAGGGAAATGTGATTGACCTTCAAACCTGGTTGTATAAACACTTTGAATTAGGATGTTGTACAATAACAGAAATACAACTCAAAATGGGTTAATCACTACAGAGATCACATAACACATAACAAGAGTGGGATGGATCTAGGATTGGTTAATTCGCAGGCCTATTCATGTCATCTTTCTACTTTGTCATCCTTAGCAGCTTCAGACATCATATCCTTACTCAGCAATGTTCAGAAGCACATGGAAGGATATATCCAAAGAGTTCTAAGGTCTCTTAACAGGGAAGGAAGAGGAGAAAGCTTTAGGTGAAGCAGCCCGTATTTGCTGCGTATGTTATAACTTTGAAAAACTAGTTAAAATAACATTCAGTGTTTTGTTTTGTTTTAGTTCTTTTTACCCATTATGAAACATCAGTAATATACAGGAAAGACATAAAAGCTTGTAGTAATTTCAGGGTACATAAGAGATCTAGAGTAATACAAATAAATCCTTGTGTATTCTAAAAACCTAATGAATTTTTAAAAAGAACTGCCTTTTCTGTTCATAAGCTTTAAAAAAATTGAAGTAGTCTATAATGCTTGATAATATCTTGAAAATATTATGCTTCATTAGTCTGACTCCATTAGCAGAAAATTGCCGTATAACTTTCACTAATAAAGAACAAAACAGGAAATAGTCTCTGCATCTTACTAGAAGGTTTGAAAAAAAGGTATACCTCAGCTGTTTTGAGAGAATTTATTATTTTCAAGATGTATAATAATTCCCACTGAGCCATTCTTTCACACATTAGCTTTTACACAATTATTTATTCATAAAACTGCAGATCAAAAAACTTGATTATGTCTGCAGGAACTAGTAGAAAATTTTTAGGGCTTAATTAGATAATATTTATTAGAATATTTTGGAGTTAAAAACAAAACTATGTTTTATATAAAAAAGCAACAAAAAGTAAGCCAGATCTGCTTGATTTAGTCTATAATGATTTTATAAAGTAGTAAAAATGACTTACAATATTGAAATTACTTCATTAATAAAGATGTGGATATAATTGATACCTAAATGTTGATAGATGGAGGAATAAGTGAAATAGTTTTGTTACAAACTGAGTGCGTCTCTTAGAATATAACGTGACACCAACGTTTTGTCTACCAATCAGCTGTAGGTGAAGCAGCCCATATCTAGCCCATATTTAGTCTAGTTGTTTTGATTTATTGAATTATATGCCAGGAAAACCTAAGCATTTCTGTTATAGTCTCTATATTGTGGACATGCAGGGGTTAGAGCAAGTATATATCAAAAATTGTTTTTCAATTTCAGTAGCCATCAAATACACATTATTATTTATTTAGTCATTCGCAAAACATACCTTTGAGCATCAAGCACAGTGCTAAGCCCTTAGGTTAAGCGAGAGATAATCATATAAACAAGTGTACCAAATGTTATTGATGTTACGGTATAGGTTTTTTCAGAGGCAGAAGAAGGGCGCAGTCACTTCTTTTTAAAAGAATTACAGATTCAGAGGGGTACATGTATACGTTTGGTATACAAGTATATTGCATAATGGGAGGGTTTGGGCTTCTGATGAACCCATCACCCAAATAGTGAACATGCTCAATAGATAGTTTTTCAACCCTTGCCCCCCTTTGCCTCTACCCCCTTTCGGAATCCCCAGTGTCCTTGTTCATCTTTATGTTTACATGTATATCCATTGATCAGCTCCCACTTATAAGTGAGAACGTGAGGTATTTGATTTTCTGCTTCTGAGTTATTTTAATTTCAGTAACCATTAGGATAATGGTCTCTAGTTGCATGCATGTTGTTGCAAAGGACATCATTTTGTTCTCTTTTGTGGTAGTATTCCATGGTGTATATACACTAAATTTTCTTTATTCAGTCCACTGTTGATGGACACTTAGGTTGATTCCATGACTTTGCTATTGTAAATAGTGCTGTGATAAATATATGAGTGCAGGTGTCTTCTTGATAAAACAATTTCTTTTGCTATGGATAAATACCCAGTAGTAGGATTTCTGAACTGGCAATTCTACTTTTAGTTCTGTGAGAAAACTCCTTACTGCTTTCCATCGGGGTTGAACTAATTTACACCCACCTCCCCGCTCTGCAGTGTATAAGTGTCTCTTTTCTTCATATTCTTGCCAGTATCTGTTATATTTTTTTTCTTTTTTTTTTTGAGACAAAGTCTCACTCTGTCACCCAGGTTGATGTGCAGTGGCATGATCAGGGCTCATCGGAGCCTCAACCTCTGGGGCTCACGCAATCTTCCCACCTCAGCCCCCCAAGTAGCTGTGACTACAGGTATGCACCATCATGCCCAGCTAACTTTTTGTAATTTTAATAGAGATGGGGTTTCACCATGTTACCTAGGCTGGTCTTGAACTCTTAGACTCAAGCAGTCTGCCCACACTGGCCTCCCAAAGTGCTGGGATTACAGGTGTGAGCCACCACACCTGGCCTGTTTTTTGACTTCTTAATGATAGCCATTCTGACTGGTGTGAGATGGTATCTTATTGTGGTTTCAATTTGCATTTGTCCAATGATAGTGATGTTGAGCATTTTTTCATGTTTGTTGGCAACTTGTATGTCTTTTGAGAAGTGTCTGTTCATGTCCTTTGCCCACTTTTCAATGGGGTTGTTTCTCCTTGTTGATTCGTTCCAGTTCCTTATAGAGTCTAGATATTGGTCCTTTTTCAGATGCATAGTTTGCAAATATTTTCTCCCATTCTGTAAGTCATCTATTTACTCTGTTGATTGTTTCTTTTGCTGTGCAAGTCCCATTTGCCTATTTTTTGTTTTGTTGCATTTACTTTTGAGGTCTTAGTCATAAATTCTTTGCCTAGTCCAGTGTCTAGAAGAGATTTTCCTAGATTTTCTTCTAGGAATTTTATAGTTTGAAGTCTTACATTTAAGTAATTAAACCATTTTGAGTTAATTTTTATATATGGTGATATGTAGGGTTCCAGTTTCATTCTTCTGCATATGGCTATACAGTTACCCCAGTACCATTTATTGAATATAGAGTCCTTTCCCCATTGCTTGTTTTTGTCAGCTTTGTCAAAGATTAGGTGGTTGTAGTTGTGTGGTCTTATTTCAGGGCTCTCTATCCTGTTCCATTGGTCTATGTGTCTGTTTTTGTACCAATACCATGCTGTTTTGGTTACTGTAGCCCTGTTGTGTAGTTTGAAGTTGGGTAGTGTGATGCCTCCAGCTTTGTTCTTTTTGCTTAGAATTACCTGGGCTGTTGGGGCTCTTTTTTGTTTCATATGAATTTTAAAATAGTTTTCTCTAGTCCTGTGAAGAATATCATTGGTAGTTTGATAGGAATAGCATTGAATCTGTACTTTGCTTTAGGCAGTATGGCCATTTTAATGATATTGATTCTTTGTATTCATGAGCATGAGATGTTTTTCCATTTGTTTGTGTCATCTATGAGTTCTTTCATTGGTGTTTCATACAGTTCTCCTTATAGAGATCTTTCTTTTCACCTCCTTAGTTAAATGTATTCCTAGGTATTTTATTTTTTATGTGTGCCTATTGTAAATGGGATTGAAGTCTTTATTTGACTCTCAGCTTGAACATTATTGGTGTATAGAAATGCTACTGATTTTTGTATGTTGATTTTGTATCCTGAAACTTAACTGAAGTTGTTTATCAGGTCTAAGAGTCTTTTGGAAGGATTTTTAGGGTTTTCTAGGTATAAAATTTTGTCATCAATGAACAAAGATGATTTGAGTTCCTCTTTTTCTATTTGGATGCTTTCTATTTCTTTCTCTTCCTCTGGCTAGGACTTCCAGTTCTGTGTTGAATAGGAGTAGTGAGAGTAGACATATTAGTCTCATTCTAGTTCGTTGGTGGAACACTTTCAGCTTTTCCCCATTCAGTATGATGTTGGCTGTGGGTCTGTCATAGATGGCTCTTATTATTTTGAGGTATATCCCTGATGCCTAATTTGTTGAGAGGTTTTTTTTTTTAATCATAAAGGGATATTGGAGTTTATCAAATGCTTTCTCAGCATCTATGAAGATGATCATGTGTTTTTTGTTTTTAATTCTGTCTATGCGGTGATTTAGTTTGGATATCTTCTCCAAATTTCATGTTGAAATGTAATCCCCAATGTTGGAATTAAGGCCTGGTGGGAGATGTTTGGATCATGAGGGTGGATCACTCATGAATAGCTTGGTGCTTTCCTCGCAATAGTGAGTTATGTGAGACCTGGTTGTTTGAAAGTGTGTGACACCTCCCCACTCATTCTCTTGCTCCTACGTTTGCCTTGTGACGTGTCTGCTCCCCCTTCACCTCCCACTATGATTGTAAGTTTCCTATGGCCCTCACCAGAAGCAGATGCCAACACCACACTTACTGTACTGCCTGCAGAACCATGAGCCAATTAAACCTCTTTTCTTTATAAATTACTGAGCCTCAGGCATTTCTTTATAGCAATGGAAGAATGACCTACTACATGTGTATTATGCAATAAAGATTATATTGAGAAAGAACGGACTGGCCGGGTGTGGTGGTTCATGCCTGTAATCCCAGCACTTTGGGAGGCTGAGGCGGGTAGATCACCTGAGGTCAGGAGTTCGAGACCAGTCAGACCAACATGGTGAAACTCCCGTCTCTACTAAAAATACAAAAATTAGCTGGGTGTAGTGGCACGCACCTGTAATCCCAGCTACTCAGGAGACTGAGGCAGGAGAATTGCTTGAACCCAGGAGGCAGAGGTTGCAGTGAGCCAAGATCGCGCCGTTGCACTCCAGCCTGGGTGACAAGAGCGAAACTGTCTTAAAAAAAAAAAAAAAAAAGAAAGTCTGGGTGCAGTTGCTCACGTCTGTAATCCCAGCACATTGGGAGGCTGAGGTGGCCAGTCCGGAGATCGAGACCATCCTGGCTAACACAGTGAATCCCTTTCTCTGCTAAAAATACAAAAAGTTAGCTGGACATGGTGGTGGGCACCTGTAGTCCCGGCTACTCGGGAGGCTGAGGCAGGAGAATCGCTTGAACCTGGGAGCCAGAGGTTGCAGCAGTGAGTCAAGATAGCGCCACTGCACTCCAGCCTGGGTGACAGAGCGAGACTCCATCTCAAAAAAAAAAAAAAAAAAAAAAAAAAAAGAAAGAAAGAATGGACTAACACGTGTATATGCAATAAAGGTTACATTAAGAAAAACATTGCCTGAAATCAAGATTAATGCATAACTCTGGAGCAGTCCTCATATGTGATTAATCACTGAAGTCATTTCAAAGGAAAAATATTTTCCAAAAGCTTCATTGTTTACTTAAAATTTTTGTATCATGTTAAATATGTACAAACCAAAACTAGATTAAAAAATTTCATATGCTTACAGCTTTTAGGAAATATTTTCAAAATATGAACAAATTTTCAAAAGTAAATATAAATAAGACAAAATAAAAACAGTTAACAATATTAATTTAATATGATAGTATTATTTGGCAGATGCTAAACTGATGCTATTGAGGTTTTATGGCCAAAACTAATAGCCTCATGTCTCTTAAATATTTAAAGTTTATTCATATCCTACACTTCCTTTTTTAATGATGAGGAATTGAGTTCAGCTGCACATAATAATAGCTAAAATATATTGGACTATTTTCTCCTGCAGTTAACAGGATTTTAGAGCTACGCCTTTCCAATCTTCTTGTCCTTGTCTGCCTAGTAGATCACAAGGTAGCTATTACAGTTCGAGATTTGGCATCATTGCTTGATGCAGGAAGAAAGGAAGAGGAAAAAACGGCATGTGCCAACTGAGTCCGACCCTATTTTCACAAGCTTTCCCAGAATCACCACCGAGTGATGTTGACTAAGGCCTCATTGGCCACATTTTGTCATAAAACCACACCTAGTTGAAAAAGAGATTGGAAAAGGAGAGGTTCAGTTCACCACAGGCCCCCCCACCCACAGGGTGTGTTAGTGAGGGGGAAGGGGAGAAGGGATTTTGGAAAAGCAACATTTAGCTCTACCACAAATTCTAAGACCATTTTTAATCAGGGGTGATTTGGAAGCACTGTAGCCATCTTCATCACATAAACATCACATCAGCTTTGGGGTGTTACTGAAATCTCTATCAAGTAGGTATCTAACTATGTCTGCAATCAGGGAAAGAAAAATGCTTCATATTTGCTCTCATAATTACTGATAATTAAAGTTTAAATTTTAAAAGCTAAAAGAAATCAGTTCCCTCATGAGTATGATGTTCTCCATGCGCGCACCCCTATTGCCAGGTGATGTCTCAATTCCACACTTCCCTAAGTCCGACTATTGTAAAAACCTCTATTTACTCAGCATTCTGCAATAAGAAGTATTTAATATAGGTAAATGGGAAGGGATTTCTCATTTAATCCTAAATGCAAAAGGGACCACTAAATGTACATATGTCTGCTTTTAAAGTAGTTGTTCAGATGACCCAGAATATACTTACAGTAATATCTTTTGGAATTTAATCTAAGTGACTTAACAGTTAACAAAGAAAATTTGAGTTCCTGACGCCGGGCGCGGTGGCTCACGCCTGTAATCCCAGCACTTTGGGAGGCCGAGGCGGGCGGATCACAAGGTCAGGAGATCAAGACCACAGTGAAACCCCGTCTCTACTAAAAATACAAAAAATTAGCCGGGCGCGGTGGTGGGCGCCTGTAGTCCCAGCTACTCAGGAGGCTGAGGCAGGAGAATGGCGTGAACCCGGGAGGCGGAGCTTGCAGTGAGCCG
>NW_012110252.1:1078665-1089462 GCF_000951045.1 Mandrillus leucophaeus
GAGGTTGCAATGAGCTGAGATCATGCCATTGCACTCTAGCCTGGGCAACAGAGCAAGACTCCATCTAGAGAAAAAAAAACAGAAAGACTGGACGAAGAAACAAAATACAGATTTATCGGAAGAGTGAACTCATAGAGTCCATGCTAATAGGATGTTATTTATTTATTTATTTTTATTATTACTATTTTTGAGACGAAGTCTTGCTCTGTTGCCCAGGCTGGCATGCAGTGGTGTGATCTTGGCTCACTGCAACCTCTTCCTCCCCAGTTCAAGCAATTCTTCTGCCTCAGCCTTCCGAGTAGCTGGGATTATAGGTGCCCGCTTCAACGCTTGGCTGATTTTTGTATTCTCAGTAGAGATGGGTTTTCACCATGTTGGCCAGGCTGGTCTCAAACTCTTGACCTCATGATCCGCCTGCCTCGGCCTTCCAAAGTGCTGGGATTACAGGCATGAGCCACCACGCCCAGCTGGGATGTAATTTAATAGGAATAAATTCAAAGTCCTAAGTTCAAAATTGAGAAAAATACGAATACCTTTTTGAAAAACAAATTAGGCCCTGTACACTGAAAGAGCTGCAATGACATGGAGATCACCAGTTACAGAAATGGTAGTCTCGAATTGATAGAATATTGTATTTTGTCCCTTCCCCGTGATCCACGTACCAAGATCTTTCTCATTCAAAAGCATGTTATTGGCATTCCTTACAAACAGCACTCAAACAACAACACAGTTATAAGTGAACAACATAGAATACTAAGCAATACTACATATTTTTAGTAACAATACTAGACATTTTTCATTTTTGTCATCATATTTTGAGTTAAAGTGCCTAAGAGAGTCTGTCTAACCTTGTATGCCCCTCTCTTAAGAGTATAAGTGGCATGCCTGTAAAAAGACAATGTAAAAAAAACCCTCCAGTTTATATGTGTTCACCCTTATTCCTTCCAGGGTGCGGCTTAGTGAGTCTTACTCTAACCCTTGAGCCTGCGATCTTATTTCCTATAACATTGTTCATGTTTTAAAAACCTGTGAATTTTTGTCAGTGGCATACTTAATATGTTGCCACCCATTGAATGTACACTTTAATACTATCTGAGGTTGCAGTTTTAAAACACTGTATTTCTGATCTATAATTCAAATATGCTTATAAATAAATAGACTTCTAAAAGGATACATAAGAAAGTAGGTCCAGAGGTTGCTTCTGGGAAGGTGCCTGGGGAGCTGGGAGACCAGGTGACAGGGTGAAGAGAAATGTTTCACTGTATATTCTATTGTGCCTTTTTACTGTTGGTCAGTGTACATGTATGGCCATTCAAGTAAATCAGTGAAATGTCTTTGAAAACCTGTATCTTCTCCAGAATCATCGTCTAACCTAGGCATAGTCCATTTGCAAATCATACAACTATGACAAGCCAAAGATTTAACAAGTGCACCGAACACGGTGTGATTAGGTGGTTGTCATCACTTAGAGAAAATACTTTAATTAGTTGGATAGGTATATGAAAACCAGTTTACACAGAAATCCAAGGAGAACTGATCAGTAAAAAAAAAAGTGACAAAAGAAATGGTTTTTGTTTGTTCAAAGGAGGTAGAAAAAAAGAATAAGGGCAAAAAAATGCAATGAAATGTGCAGCACAAGGCTTGATACCTTTAACAGTGGAAGTCAAGAGTCAGAAGCTAGTAGATGAAATTAAGAACAGGCATGTAGGGCCAGGTGTGGTGGCTCACGCCTGTAATCCCAGCACTTTGGGAGGCTGAGGCCGGTGGATCACGAGGTCAGGAGATTGAGACCATCCTGGCTAACACGGTGAAACCCCGTCTCTACTAAAAATACAAAAAACAAAAATACAAAAAAAAAATATACAAAAAATTAGCCAGGTGTGGTGGCGGGCACCTGTAGTCCCAGCTACTTGGGAGGCTGAGGCAGGAGAATGGCGTGAACCAGGGAGGCAGAGCTTGCAGTGAGCCGAGATCGCGCCACTGCACTCCAGCCTGGGCAACAGAGCGAGACTCCATCTCAAAAAAATAAATAAAAAATAAAAATAAAAATAAAAGAACAGGCATGTAAAATGTGGAGAGCAAATGGACATGATCCTTATTGCTGCAATTTTCCAAATATATGAAATTCATAAATGTGCAAGATATGGAGAAACAGCCACTTCTGCTACATGTGCAGACAATGACCCTCAGTATGTGTCTCCTCCGTGTATATGTTTCAGGGGAGGAGAGGTAAGAGAAAGGGTTATATGGTAACTTCCAGCATTCCTCTTGATCTAGGGCTATAAAAGCAGCAGAATACTATATCTTATTGAAAGTGCAGCAAACAGGACATTTCCAGAATGGAAAGCAGGCATGGAAGCCTACTGTATCCCTAGCATGTGTTCACAGTTACCAATGGAAACAGTGGTTACTTTTAGTAGCCCTCCTGCTAAAATAACTTAAATTAGAAATGGGTTCTTGGCTGAAGAAATTAAGCAAGATTTCTGGTTAAAAAGTTTTAAGAAGAGGAGGAGCTACATGAGCATGTTCAAATGCCATCTTTAACTATAATAGAAATCTTTCATATTTCTTCAACAGGATACACCCATGCTAAAGTGAAAATAAAAGGTTTTTCTTTTCCTTTTCTATCCTTTTTTTTTTTTTTTTTTGAGACAGGGTCTGGCTCTGTTGCCCAACCTGAAGTGCAGTGGTACGATCATGCCTCACTGTAGATTAAACCTCCTGGGCTCAAGGAGTTCTCCTACCTCAGTCTCCCAAGTAGCTGGGGCTAGAGGCACACACCACTACACTTGCCTAGTTTTTTATTTTTATTTTTAGTGGAGAGGAGGTCTTGCTATGTTGCCCAGGCTTGTCTCAAATTGGTACACTAAAGTGATCCTCCCACCTCAGCTTACCAAAGTGCTGGGGTTATAGTCATGAGCCACCTTGTGCAGTCTCTCGGTTTTGTTGGTTTGTTTTTGTTTGTTTGTTTTTTTAGATGCAGTCTCACTCTGTTTCCTATACTGGAACACAGTAGCATGATAATAATAGCTCACTACAGACTCAACCTCCTGGGCTTAAGGGATCCTCCTGCCTCAGCATCCCAAGTAGCTGAGACTACGGGCGTGGATAACACAGCTGGCAAATATTTTTTAATTTTAAATTTTTTCTTTTTTGTTTTTGTGGGTACAGAGTAAGTGTATATATTTATGGGGTACATGAGCTATTTTGATATAGGCATACAATATATAATAAGCAGATGTATCACCTCAGGCATTTATTATGTTACAAACAATCCAATTATAGTCTTTTAATTATTTTTAAATGTACAATTAAATTATTATTGACTATAGTCACCCCATTGTGCTATCGAATACTAGATATTATTCATTCTATTTTTATTTACCCATTAACCATCCCGACTTTCCCCCAACCTCACCACTACCCTTCCCAGCCTCTAATAATCATCATTCTATTCTCTATCTCCATGAGTTCAATTGTCTTAATTTTGAGTTCCCACACATAAGTGAGAATGCAAAGTTTGTCTTTCTGTGCCTGGCTTATTGCACGTAATATAATGATCTCTAGTTCCACCCATGTTGTTGCAAATGACAGGATCTCATTCTTTTTTATGGTGAATAGTACTCCATTGTGTATATGTACCACATTTATCTTTTCATCTGTTGATGGACATATAGGTTGTTTCCAAATCTTGGCTATTGTGAATAGTGCTGCAATAAACATGGGAGTACAGATATCTTTTGGTATACTAATTTCCTTCCCTTTGGGTATATACCTAGCAGTAGGATTGCTGGATCAGATAGAAGCTCTATTTTAATTTTTGTGAGGAACCTCCAAATTGTTCTCCATAGTGGCTATACTATTTTACATTCCCACCAGCAGTGTACAAGTGTTCCCTTTTCTCCATATCCTTGTCAGCATTTGTTGTTGCCTTTCATTTTAACTGGAGTGAGATGATATCTCATTATAGTTTTGATTTGCATTTCTCTGATGATCAGTGATGTTGAGCACATTTTCATATAACTGTTTGCCCTTTTTCTTCCTTTGAAAAATACCATCTTTTGTCCATTTAAAAAATTGGATTATTAGATTTTTTTCCTAAGAGTTGTTTGAGCTTCTTCTTTATTCTGGTTATTAATCCCTTGTCAGATGGATAGTTTGCAAATATTTTCTCCCATTCTGTGGGTTGTCTCTTTGTGGATTGTTTCCTTTTGTGTGCAGAAACATTTTAACTTGATATGATCCCATTTGTCCATTTTATTTAGTTGCCTGTGTTTGTGGGATATTACTCAAGAAACCTTTGCCCAGCCAGGCACCGTGGTTCACCCCTGTAATCCCAGCACTTTGGGAGGCCAAGGCAGGTGGATCATTTGAGGTCAGGAGTTTGAGATCAGCCTGGCCAAAATGGTGAATCCGTGTCTCTACTAAAAATACAAAAATTATCCGGGTGTGGTGGTGTGCACCTGTAGTCCTAGCTACTCGGGAGGCTGAGACATGAGAATCACTTGAATGTGGGAGGCAGGGGTTGTAGTGAGCCAAGATTGCACCCCTGCACTCCAGCCTGGGTGACAGAGTGAAACTGTGTCTCAAAAAAAAAAAAAGAAAAAAGAAAAAAAAGAAACCTTTGCCCATTCTTGTGTCCTGGAGCATCACTTCAGTGTTTCCTGATTTGAGGTCTTAGATTTAAGTCTTTAATCCATTTTGATTTGATTTTTGTTTATGGTGAGAGATAGGGGTCTGATTTAATTCTTCTGCGTGTGAATATCCAGTTTTCCAGCACCATTTATTGAAGAGACTGTCCTTTCTCCCAGTATATGTTTTTGACAGCTTTGTCCAAAATGAGTTCACTGTACATGTATGGATTTGTTTCTGGGTTCTCTATTCTGTTCCTTTGGTCTGTGTGTCTGTATTTATGCTAGTACCTTGCTGGTGACAGTAGCTCTGTAGTACAATTTGAAGTCAGGTAATGTGATTCCTCCAGTTTTGTTCTTTTTGCTCAGGATGGCTTTGGCTATTCTGGGTCTTTTGTGGTTCCATATAAATTTTAGAGTTGTGTTTTCTGTTTCTGTGAAGAGTGTACTTTTTTTTTTTTTTTTTGTAGAGACAGGGTCATGTTGTGTTGTCCAGGCTGATCTCAGTCCTCCATTCAAGCAACCCTGCCTCAGCCTCCCAAAGCACTGGGATTATGGACATAAGCCACTACACGCAGCTTAGTATCTTTTACATAACTGGACATTCCTTCTCATTCTCTTTTGCTGGATTCTTCCCCTCTCTTGACCTCTCGTTGTAGTTCTCCAAGGCTTTTTTTGCCTTGTGGTAAAAAAACACAATGTAAAATTTACTACCTTAACCATTTTAATTTTACAGTATAGTAGTGTTAACTATACCTTATTATGTTTTTTCCTCTATATAAGCTCCCCTTTTCCTCTTCCCTTCTCTCTATACTCTTCCTTCCTAGGTGATCACAGCTAGTCCCTCGACTAAAATATCATCTATTTTGCTTTAGAGTAATTTCAGCTTCCCATCTCCTTACCTCCCTTCAGTTTTGCATATTCAGATTTTTGGATTATGTCCCTTCTGTTTCTAGAGTCTTTATTTAGAGTATATGTGGTCCACTAAATTATCACATATCAAGCTTCATTGCTTACCAGATTCCCTTTCATTTTCTTCTATCTTGAATCTATGTTAAGATGTTTTTATTGTTTGGTTATTTTCTCAAGTATTTTTACTGAGATAGTTTGCTTTAGTGGTGTAATTTTGGTAATCTTGAATAGCCTCAAACATCTTTTTGCCATCCCGTAACCAATCGGGGATATCTCGGCTGAGTATAAGATTCGTAACTTCTAGGCTGGGCACGGTGGCTCACGCCTGTAATCCCAGCACTTTGGGAGGCCAAGGCGGGCAGATCATGAGATCAGGAGTTTGAGACCAGCCTGGCCACTGTAGTGAAACCCCGTCTCTACTAAAAAAAAAATATATATATATATACAAAAATTAGCTGGGCATGGTGGCGAGCACCTATAATCCCAGCTACTCGGGAGGCTGAGGCAGGAGAATCGCTTGAACCCGGGAGGCAGAGGTTTCATTGAGCCAAGATCATGCCATTGCACTGCAGCCAGGACAACAGAGTGAGACTCCATCTGAAAATAAAAAGATTCATGACTTCTGCTGCTTTTTGTTTCAGTTAGTTTAGATCCTGTTGCATTGTATTCTAGCTTCTAGAGTTGATGATTAGTCCAGTACCCGTCCTAGTTTTCCCTTTATGGATAATTTTTCTTTCTTTCTGGACACTTGTAAGATTTTTTCTTTATTTGTAAAATTAATGAATTTTACAAGGGTAAAATAGATACTTGTCTTTTCTCTTTAATCCATCCTGAAACTTGGTTTCCCTTTTCACTTATCGACCAAAAGCTAGCCCAGAGAAATTTTCCTTTATTATTTACTTAATCGTTACCTCTCCTCCATCTGGTGCTTTTTCTCTTTTTGAACACCTGTATTTTGTAAAATAGGTCTTTTGGGACTATCTTCAAGTCTTTCTATTCCTTCAGTATTTCCATTTATTTAGCTTCCTGTTCTGTGCTTTGAGATAATCCATGTACTGCATCTTCCAGTCTCTTTATTTAGCTGTCAATAATGATCATCTTAAAAAAAAAATTCATGTTCTCATTTTGCTTTGAAATCTATACATGAATCTTCCCGGAAAAAAAAAAAATCATGTTTTTCCAAGTATTGCTTTTTAGTTTTCTAGTCTCTCAACTTGTTTACAAAGAACGTAATAAATTTTTTTACTCTTACATATGTTTTAAATTTCCATTAAAGTATTTGAATTTTATTTTTTATAAAGATATTTACTGGGGCCCGGTGCAGTGGCTCATGCCTATAATCTCAGCAGTTTGGGAGGCCTAGATGGGTGGATCACATGAGTCCAGGAGTTCTAGACCAACCTGAACAACATAGTGAAACCCTGTCTCTACAAATAAAAAAATTAGCTGGGTGTGGTGGCACACACCTGTAGTCCCAGCTACTTTGGAGGCTGAGGTGGAAGGATCATTACAGGTCAAGACTGCAGTGAGCTGTGATCATGCCACTGCCCTCTAGCCTGAGTGACAAAGGGAGACTGTCTCAAAACAAAGAAACCAAAAAACATATTTGTTCGGTAAGCTGACCGAATAATGAAATTTTTTGAATAATGAAATTTCATTTTCATTTAACTGTAATGTATTCCTTGGTTATATATTTACTCCAAATGCTTAATTTGTTGTTGTTGTTGTTTTTGAGATGGAATCTCACTCTGTTGCCCAAGCTGGAGTGCAGTGGCATGATCTTGGCTCATCACTGCAACCTCTGCCTCCCAGGTTCAAGCGTTTCTTCTGCCTCAGCCTCTCAAGTAGCTGGGACTATAGGGGCGTGCCATCACACCTGGCTAATTTTTTATTTTTAGTACAGACGGGGTTTCACCATGTTGGCCAGGCTGGTCTTGTACTCCTGACCTCAGGTGATCCACTCTCCTCGCCTTCCCAAAGTGCTGGGATTACAGGCATTAGCCACCGTGCCCAGCCATAATTTGTATTTTATATAGAGAAATCAATCTTATAAGATTATATAATGTCAGGACTACTGGGAATAAAGGAAGAATAAAATAGAAAAAGTAGTTTTTTTCCTGCCTTTTTTTTTTTTTTTTTTTTTAGTTTTGTTTTGCTTTGTTTCAGAGATAGGGTCTCCCCCTGTTGTCCAGGCTGGAGTACAGTGGGACATTCACAGCTCAGCGTAGCTTCCAATTCCTGGTCTCAATCCGTCCTCCCACCTCACCCTCCTGAGGCACTGGGATAACAGGCATGAGCCACTGTACCTGGCCTCTTGCCAATTTTTTAAATATTCCAGCACTTTTTTTAGGTTGTCTGGAAATATCCTCAGTTAAGGGATTGGTTTTCTCCCTTATCATATGTTTGCTGTCTCAAAGGAACACCTGGTAATCCTGACCATGCCTGCTCTTCTTTCCCTTTGCCCTTTGTTTTTCTGCTACTTTATACTTGAGTTTATGCCCCATCCTCAATTATCATTGCATAGAATTTGTTTCTATAGGTTAATAAGGAAGAACTGAGAAAATAAAGTTTAGCAAAGTGATAGAAATAAAAACTCAGTGACTGGGCGCAGTGGCTCACGCCTGGAATCCCAGCACTTTGGGAGGCCGAGGTGGGCAGATCATGAGGTCAGGAGATCAAGACCATCCTGGCTAACACGGTGAAACCCCGTCTCTACTAAAACTACAAAAAACTAGCCGGGCGTGGTGGCGGGTGCTTGTAGTCCCAGCTACTTCGGAGTTTGAGGCAGGAGAACGGTGTGAACCCAGGAGGCAGAGCTTGCAGTGAGCGGAGATCACGCCACTGCACTCCAGCCTGGGTGACAGAGCAAGACTCTGTCTCAAAAAAAAAAAGAAATAAAAACTCAGCTTAAAGGTAGGCTTAGCAGATATACTACAGCATATGTAGTTATGTGTTTAACTTATGCTAATATGTAATTCACACTTATTTTCTTACATTTTAATGCAGCATTGCAGCATTCTTCTCTTTATAGAGAAGACCAATCTTAAGGTTTAAGGATGAGGAGGGTGGTCATTGGTACAATCACTTACCACTTTACTCACATTTTTGAAGGGTCATTGTAGCTATCTTCATGGGCAGGCTGTGGGAACAGCACATCTGAAGCTCTAACACTCCCACATAGCCATATGCCTTTGGCAGCTGGAGAGTCATATAAAATCAGCCCTGACCCATGTTCTCATACTTATAAACACCTCTCTCTGGCTTACTACTTTAGTATTTATGAACTATTTTGTGGCAAGCTACTTAATCAGAACTTTAAAAATGGTTCGCTTTGGCCAGGCACGGTTGCTCACGCCTGTAATCCCAGCACTTTGGGAGGCTGAGGTGGGCGAAACACGAGGTCAAGAGATCGATACCATCCTGAGCAACATGGTGAAACCCCATCTCTACTAAAAATACAAAAATTAGATGGGCGTGGTGGCACGCACCTGTAGCCCCAGGTACTCAGGAGGTTGAGGCAGGAGAATCACTTGAACCTGAGAGATGGAAATTGCAGTGAGCCGAGATCCCGCCACTGCACTCCAGCCTGGTGACACAGCGAGACTCTGTCTCAAAAAAAAAAAAAAAAGTTCACTTTGATAATTAATTTTTTTTTTTATTTTTTCCAGGTGTATGGTTGCTGATGAAGTAAGTGTTTCAATGGTTTTTATGTCTTTTATAAGATTACACAGCTAGTTTTTGGTGTCTACTATTTTCCATGTACTCTTTCTCCATACAACTATATGTCTATATATGGGAATGGGGGGAGAGAGAAAGATGGGAGGGTGAGAAGGGAGGGGAGAGGGAATGAGAATGAATGAATGTGTGTGTTTGTGTGTGTGTGTTTGCAAGACATGCATCTGATACATATATTAATATTAACATTAGTGACCCCAAATTGTTATCTAGGATGCAGGAATGAGCTTTGAAATGCAGCCTGCCCAAAAAGCTTTTCTGTTATAATAGTACTTGCTTAAAAGCTAAAGGTTATTGTTACTTGTTTCCTATGAGTTTGAAATGTAGTGCTGAAATGGTATTTTATTATCACTCAACAGTTTGATACATTTAAATGGCATGTGCTTATATGTATCTCTATTCGTATTTTCTCTCTGAAATAGAGGCTCTTGTTACATGAACCATGATATTCTTTGTGTACATTCTCAGAGTAATATAAATCAATAAAGTTCTAATTTTTAACAACACTTTGAGAAATATGTTGCTTTTTTTCATTATATCTTTAAGAATAACAGCAAAATGGCTGGGCTTGGTGGCAATGACTCTTTTTCTAACTATAACATCTAGTCTAAATAAATGCCTATTGAATAAATGAAGAGTTCAAACTAAAAAATTAGGTAATTATAAATCAGCATGAACTATGAACCCCTATATCCACATTTCTATATAGGACTCATGTTATTCCTTAAGGAAATCCTTGAATTCTCTATTCATATTTTTCCTTAAAAAGAGACTACAGGCCAGGCATGGTGGCTCATGCCTGTAATCCTAGCACTTTGGGAGGCTGAGGTGGGTGGATCACGAGATGATAAGAGATGGAAATCATCTTGGCCAAAATGGTGAAACCCTTTCTCTACTAAAAATACAAAAATTAGCTGGGCGTGCTGGTGGGTGCCTGTAGTCTCAGCTACTCGGGAGGCTGAGGCAGGAGAATTGCTTGAACTCGGGAGGCGGAGGTTGCAGTGAGCCGAGATCGTGCCATTGCACTCCAACCTGGGCGACAGAGCCAGATTCTGTCTTTAAAAAAAAAAAAAAAAAAGGGACTACTACAGAGATAAGCCATTGGTGGGAGTCTATATGTAAGCACAACTAAATCACAATTAATTGGGAGAATTTTTTGATGATTCCACTTCTATTTTTTAACAATTCAGTTTCCATTTCCTTCATTTCTAATATATTTTGAAAAGTGTATGTTTTGCTGTTATTTTTTTTTTCCTTCTTTTTGAGACAGAGTCTCACTCTGTGCCCAAGCTGGAGGCAGTAGTGTGATCTCGGCTCACTGCAAGCTCTGCCTCCTGGGTTCACACCATTCTCCTGCCTCAGCCTCCCGAGTAGCTGGGACTACCGGCGCCCGCCACCACACCTGGCTAATTTTTTGTATTTTTAGTGTAGATGGGGTTTCACCACATTAGCCGGGATGGTCTCAAACTCCTGACCTCATGATCCCGGCTCACTGCAAGCTCTGCCTCCTGGGTTCACA
>NW_012110252.1:1090078-1093308 GCF_000951045.1 Mandrillus leucophaeus
TGCCCGCCTCGGTCTCCCAAAGTGCTGGGATTATAGGCGTGAGCCACCGTGCCTGGCCTGAAACAGGATGAGCTCTAAACGGCTCTTCATAAGTTAATTAATTTGAAAGTCCAAATGACTGAAAGAGACTTAAATGTTTTTAGTGCCTGAATATGTTTTCAACAAATAGAAATGTGAACTCATTCTCCAGAACCTCACGACTAGCCATAAGTATTTCCTCTTACATAATATACAGGTATAGAAAATATATGTCATATATGTATATGTATGTGTATAAATTTTTTTCCAAACAGACCAGTTTTATGTCCACAGAAAATATATTATAAAAGGTAACAAATAGTATCCTTTATGATTCCCACAAGTAAGTCATGGTGAAAAATCTTAGCAGTTATGGTACACCATTGGTACTTTGGTCCTCGCTTTGATGTTGTAGAAATTTAGATGGGCCTAAATCTATGGAATTCAGCATGGATTGAGATAAACACTTGATCTGCACCATAACCCTTCTGATACGGTTTGGCTGTGTCCCCATACAAATCTCATCTTGAATTGTAGCTCCCATAATTCCCACGTGTGATGGGAGGGGTGACCCAGTGGAGGATAGTTGAATCATGGGGGTGGGTCTCTCCCGTGCTGTTCTCATGGTAGTAAGTCTCATCAGATCTGATGGTTTTATAAATGGGAGTTCCCCTGCACACGCTGTCTTGCATGCTGCAGTATCAAAGATGTGACTTTGCTCCTTTTTTGCCTTCCACCATGATTGTGGAGCCTCCCTAGCCATGTGGTGGAACCATGAATTAAACCCCTTTCCTTGATAAATTACCCAGACTCGGGTGTGCCTTTATTGGCAGTGTGAGAACAGACTAATACACCTTCTTAACTCTTACATTCTCTAACAAACCATTATCCTCAGTTAACATCAGTTAACGAGTATGCAGAGTTCATGAACCCTTAGCCAGCAGGAGTCTTCCCATTGTACAAATCGCTTTTCCATTTCTTATTATTTACAATTACATAGCACTTTTCACATTTGACTAATTCACATGTTGTCATCTTCTTTCAAAACCTTCTTTTTAATTGAATAAATGTCAAAATCTGTTTAATATTTCCTCAGTACTTAAAAAAACTTCCACTTTTCTGTCCATCATAATTACTTAATTACTTCTCTCTTTTCACCAGCATTTTTGAAGACCCGTTATTTTACACCTATTTGACTTGACAGGGTTTATGATGTTATATTTTATTAATTATGTTTATTAAGAAAAAATTCTCAACTTTATACATGAATATAAGAATCAGGCCATAGAAATAAACAGAATGGCATACAAGACTTAAGATCACAGCTCATAACCCCTAATAATCTATTTAGTGGTAGGGTTGGAGTGCCATTTTTATGGAATCTTACCATGTCAGTGTTGATGAAAGTTCATAAATGAAATGTGCTGAAGTAAAAAGAACTTGTATATATGTAAATTATATGAACTCTGGTTTAACCTTCGTTCTATTTTCTAATATTGCTTTTCTTCTCTTGCTCTTATCATATAACAGTGGTGAAGCCAGAAAAGGAAGTACAATTTATAATTTGAAGGTCAACCACTTTTTGATTTGTAAATTAAATATAGATTTTCATGTGATGACTGTTTGACTCATCAAACAGTGAAAAGCCTTGGGAGAGCAATTTTACATCTGTGTTATTGAACCTACTTTTTTGTAAACACTTGAATACCCACTTGAAGTATTGTGTAATGTAGCTGTCTGCTGTGATCTTTTCTCCCTAGCTTTAGAAACAAATGACGTCCTTCACTGGTATTATTCCACCTTCTCTCAGTATCTTTTCACTGTTACCTTTTTCTTTTCTTTTTTTTTTTTTTAATAAGACCTAGGGTACATGTGCACAACATGCAGGTTTGTTACATAGATATACATGTACCATGTTGGTTTGCTGCATCCATCAACTCGTCATTTACGTTAGGTATTTATCCTAATACTATCCCTCCCCCAGCCCCGCACCCCCCGACAGGCCCCAGTGTGTGATATTCCCTGCCCTGTGTCCAAGTGTTCTCATCGTTCAGTTCCCACCTAAGAGTGAGAACATGTGGTGTTTGATTTTCTGTCTTTGAGATAGTTTGCTGAGAATGATGGTTTCTAGCTTTATCCATGTCTGTGCAAAGGACATGAATTCATCCTTTTTTATGGCTTCATAGCATTCCATGGTGTATATGTGTCACATTTTCTTAATCCAGTCTATCATTGATGAACATTTGGGTTGGTTATTGTGAATAGTGCCCCAGTAAACGTATATGTGCATGTGTCTTTATAGTAGCATGATTTATAATCCTTTGGATATATACCCACTAATGGGATCACTGGGTCAAATGGTATTTCTAGTTCTAGATCCTTCAGGAATAGCCACACTGTCTTCCACAATGGTTGAACTAGTTTACAGTCCCACCAACAGTGTAAAAGTGTTCCTATTTCTCTACATCCTCTCTAGCACCTGTTGTTTCCTGACTTTTTAATGATCGCCATTCTAACTGGCGTGAGATAGTATCTCACAGTGGTTTTGATTTGCATTTCTCTGATGAGCAGTGATGATGAGCATTTTTTCATGTGTCTGTTGGCTGCATAAATGTCTTCTTTTGAGAAGTATCTGTTCATATCCTTTGCCCACTTTTTAATGGGGTTGTTTGATTTTTTTCTTGTAAATTAGTTTGAGTTCTTTGTAGATTCTGGATATTAGCCCTTTGTCACATGGGTAGATTGCAAGAATTTTCTCCCATTCTGTAGGTTCCCTGTTCATTCAGATGATAGTTTCTTTTGCCATACAGAAGCTCTTTAGTTTAATTAGATCCCATTTGTCAATTTTCACTTTTGTTGCCATTGCTTTTGGTGTGTTAGTCATGAAGTCCTTGCCCATGCCTATGTCCTGAATGGTATTGCCTAGGTTTTCTTCTAGGGTTTTTTTTTAAATGTTGAAAATTATAAAACTTTATTGAAGGGCATAAAAGATATAAACAGACAGATATACCATGTTCATAAATACAAAGCCTTGGTATTATAAATAAGACCATTCTCCTCAAATTGATCTTATAAATTCAATGCAGTTATTTTCTTTTTTTATTATTATTATTTATTTTTATTTTTATTTTTATTTTTTGAGACGGAGTCTCACTCTGTCACCCAGGCTGGAGTGCAGTGGCCGGATCTCAGCTCACTGCAAGCTCCACCTC
>NW_012110252.1:1095388-1096060 GCF_000951045.1 Mandrillus leucophaeus
GACAATTTGACTTCTTCTTTTCCTAATTGAATACCCTTTATTTCTTTCTCTTGCCTGATTGCCCTGGCCAGAACTTCCAACATTATGTTGAATAGAAGTGGTGAGAGAGGGCATCCCTGTCTTGTGCCAGTTTTCAGAGGGAATGCTTCCAGTTTTTGCCCATTCAGTATGATATTGGCTGCGGGTTTGTCATAAATAGCTCTTATTATTTTGATATACGTTCCATCAATACCTAGTTTATTTAGAATTTTTAGCATGAAGGGCTGTTGAATTTTGTTGAAGGCCTTTTTTGGCATCTGTTGAGATAATCATGTGACTTTTGTCGCTGGTTCTGTTTATATGCTGGATTACGTTTATTGATTTGCATATGTTGAACCAGTCTTGCATCCCAGGGATGAAGCCGATTTGATCACGGTGGATAAGCTTTTTGATGTGCTGCTGGTTTCTGTTTGCCAGTATTTTATTGAGGATTTTTGCATCGATGTTCATCAAGGATATTGGTCTAAAATTCCCTTTTTTTGTTGTATCTCTACCAGGCTTTGGTATCAGGATGATGCTGGTCTCATAAAAAGAGTTAGGGAGGATTCCCTCTTTTTCTATTGGTTGGAATAGTATTAGAAGGAATGGTCCCAGCTCCTCTTTGTATCTCTGGTAGAATTCAGCTGTGAATCC
>NW_012110252.1:1098985-1100289 GCF_000951045.1 Mandrillus leucophaeus
ATTTTTATTTTTTGAGACGGAGTCTCACTCTGTCACCCAGGCTGGAGTGCAGTGGCCGGATCTCAGCTCACTGCAAGCTCCACCTCCCGGGTTTACACCATTCTCCTGCCTCAGCCTCCCGAGTAGCTGGGACTACAGGCGCCTGGCTATTTTTTTGTATTTTTTAGTAGAGACGGGGTTTCACCATGTTAGCCAGGATGGTTTTGATCTTCTGACCTCGTGATCCGCCCATCTCGGCCTCCCAAAGTGCTGGGATTACAGGCTTGAGCCACCGTGCCCGGCCGTTCTTTTTTTATTATTGTTATGTTCTAGGGTACATGTGCACAACGTGCAGGTTTGTTACATATGTATACCTGTGCCATGTTGGTGTACTGCACCCATTAACTCGTTATTTACATTAGGTATATCTCCTAATGCTATCCCTCCCCTCCCACACCACACGACAGACCCCAGTGTGTGGTGTTCCCCTTCCTGTGTCCAAGTGTTCTTATTGTTCATTTCCCACCTGAGTGAGAACTTGCGGTGTTTGGTTTTTGGTCCTTGTGATAGCTTGCTGAGAATGATGGTTTCCAGCTTTATCCATGTCCCTACAAAGGACATGAACTCATCCTTTTTTTATGGCTGCATAGTATTCCATGGTATATATGTGCCACATTTTCTTAATCCAGTCTATCATTGATGGACATTTGGGTTGGTTCCAAGTCTTTGCTATTGTGAATAGTGTCGCAGTAAACATACGTGTGCACGTGTCTTTATAGCAGCATGATTTATCGTCCTTTGGGTATATACCCAGTAATGGAATGGCTGGGTCAGATGGTATTTCTAGTTCTAGATCCTTGAGGAATCACCACACTGTCTTCCACAATGGTTGAACTAGTTTACAGTCCCACCGATAGGTAAAAGTGTTCCTATTTCTTCTCCACATCCTCTCCAGCACCTGTTGTTTCCTGACTTTTTAATGATCGCCGTTCTAACTGGTGTGAGATGGTATCTCATTGTGGTTTTGATTTGCATTTCTCTGATGGCCAGTGATGATGAGCATTTTTTTCATTTGTCTGTTGGCTGCATAAATGTCTTCTTTTGAGAAGTGTCTGTTTATATCCTTCGCCCACTTTTTGATGGGGTTGTTTGTTTTTTTTTTTCTTGTAAATTTGTTTGAGTTCTTTGTAGATTCTGGATATTAGCCCTTTGTCACATGGGTAGATTGCCAACATTTTCTCCCATTCTGTAGGTTGCCTTTTCACTCTGATGGTAGTTTCTTTTGCTATGCAGAAGCTCTTTAGTTTAATTAGATCCCATTTGTC
>NW_012110252.1:1103606-1109166 GCF_000951045.1 Mandrillus leucophaeus
CTTTCCATTCGCTTGGCAGATCTTCCTCCATCCCTTTATTTTGAGCCTATGTATGTCTTTGCAGGTGAGATGGATCTCTTGAATACAGCACACTGATGTATCTTGACTTTTTATCCAATTTGTCAGTCTGTGTCTTTTAATTGGGACATTTTGCCCATTTACATTTAAGATTAATATTGTTATATGTGAATTTGATCCTGTCATTATGATGTTAGCTGGTTATTTTGCCTGTTAATTGATGCAGTTTCTTCATAGCATCGATGGTCTTTACAATTTGGCGTGTTTTTGCAGTGGCTGGTACCGGTTGATTCTTTCCATGTTTAGTGCTTCCTTCAGGAACTCTTGTAAGGCAGGCCTGGTGGTGGCAGAATCTCTCAGCATTTTCTTGTCTGTGAAGAATTTTGTTTCTCCTTCACTTATGAAGCTTAGTTTGACTGGATATGAAATTCTGGGTTAAGTAAATTGCCCAAGGATATATAACTAGAAGATGCCAGGACCTGAAATTTGACCTGAAGTCAAATAATTGGAGTGATTCAGCTCCAACTCTCACTATCAATTTCTTTTACAGTCCCCAGGTACCAAACTTTCTATTTTTGAAATAGGACTCTTGAGGACAGAATTTGGAAGACACAGGACTCAAAGGAATAAGACGGTAACGTTAGAATGAAGGTGATCGAGTTAAGATTTTGTGTTGGTGAGACTACACGGTAGTCCTTTAAGTCAGTGTCACCTGTGTGCTTACTTCCTTGCTTCTTAGTCCAACTTTATTATTTTTGAATGTGCTTTTTTAAAAAAAAAAAAACTTAATTTAAAACAATTTTAGATTTACATAATTGTTAGAAAGATATTACAGAGTTCCTGTATACCCACACCCAGTTTCCCCTATTATTGATATCTTAGATTAGTATGGTACATTTGTCTCAATTAATGACCCAATATTAATATATTATTGTTAACTGCAGACCATACTTTATGCAGGTTTTCTCAGTTTTTCTCTCATGTCCTTTTTTTTAAAAAAAGAAAAAAGAAAAAAACAACTACGATTTCATCCAGGAACACATTACTACATATATTAGTAATGTCTCTTTAGGCTTCTCTGGGTTGTAACAATTTCTCACACTCTCTTTGTTTTTGAAGACCTTTACAGTCCTGAAAATTAATGGTTAAGTACTTTGTAGAATGTCCCTTATTTGGGATTCAACTGGTGTTTTCCTCATGGTTATACTAGGGTAATATGTTTTTGGTGGGGAAGACCATAGAGATGAAGTACTGTTGTCATCACATCATACAAAGTATGCATGCTGTCAATATGATTTATCACTGTTAATGTTAATCCTGATCACCTGGCTTAAGGTAGTGTTTGCCAGCTTTTCTTACTGAAAAGTTACTCATTTTTTCCCCCTTTTTTATACTGAATTTTTGGGAAGAAAGTAAGTATGCACAGCCTGTACTTAAGGAATGGAGAGTTGTGTTTTACTTTTTTTTTTGGTTTTTTTTTTGAGATGGAGTCTCACTCTGTCACCCAGGATGGAGTGCAATGGCACAATCTCGGCTCACTGCAACCTCCACCTCCCGGGTTCAAGTGATTCTCCTGCCTCAGCCTCCTGAGTAGTTGGGATTACAGGCACCCACCACTACACCTGGCTAATTTTTGTATTTTTAGTAGAGACGGGCTTTCGCCATGTTGGTCAGGCTGGTCTCAAACTCCTGACCTCAAGTGATCCGCCCACCTCAGCCTCCCAAAGTGCTGGGTTTACAGGTGTGAGCCACCGTGCCTGGTTGTGTTTTACTTTCTTAAGCTTGTAGTAGTCAGAGTTATTTAGAGGGACAGAACTAATAGAATAGATACATATATAAAGGGGAGTTTATTAAGTATTAACTCACACAATCACAGGGTCCCACGAGAGGCCATCAGCGTTCTGAGGAACGAGGAAGCCAGTTCTGGTTCCAAAACTGAAGAACTTGGAGTCCAGTGTTCAAGGGCAGGAAGCATCTATCTAGCACAGCAGAAAGATGTAGGCTGGAAGGCTAGGCCAGTCTCTCTTCTCACATTTTTCTGCCTGCTTATATTCTAGCCACGATGGCAGCTGATTATATTGTGCCCACCCAGATTAAGGGTAGGTCTGCCTTTGTCAACCTGCTGACTCAAATGTTAATATTCTTTGGCAATACCCTCACATACACACCCAGGGTCAATACTTTGTATCCTTCAGTCCAATCAAGTTGACACTCAGTATTAACCATCACAAAGCTGGAGTAAATACATAAATTATTTGGAATTCATTCATTCATTTATTTACTTAATCATGTATTTATATCATTGTGGACTCATGGATATTAATTGTATACTTTGAGTTATAATTCATTACTACTTTCTTGTTGCTCAAATCGTTTCAGCTTTGGCCGTTGGGAACCCACTCCTGTGTTCCTTTGACATAACCCCTTCATTTTGAAAGTTTTTTGTTGTGTTTTTGTTTTTTGAGCATTTTCTTACTTTCTGGTACTACAGGATGCTTCAGGCTCATCTTGTGCGTTTCTTGTCCCAGTCTAGAATCAGTCATTTCTCCAAAAAAAACCTAATTTCATTTTACTGAAGATTAATACTAGAATGAGGACCTGGGCGTTCCATTTCTCCGGGAGTGTCCGTCCTTCTAGGTTCTATGAGCTTGTAGAGCAAGGAGATTATGTATACTAACTTGTGTGTGTATTTATACATAGATATACACATATATATTTATATATGTGTGTATATGTGTGTGTGTGTGTGTGTGTATATATATATGTACATGTATAGCAGGGTGTGAAGGCCAGCAATCCTTGATGTTCCTTGGTTTGCAGATGCTGTGCACATGTATTGCTATGCACACATATTGCTATGCACACACGTTATTATGCACACAGATTGTGTATCTGTCATCTTTAACCCTAACAGTGGGTCCCACCGTCTGCCATCTATTTACTTAATTGCTAATTTCCACTATACATGAATAGCGATTTCACAGTTGTTAACGTGTACCTCTATGGCAAAAAACTTTATTAGCTAGATCATGATATAATGTACAGTTCCTTTTGACTTTATTATTACAGACTCCATTCATTTCCAGTGTTACTCAGGTCAGCACCTTATTCCCCCACACCCTTCAGTGAGGGTATTTCAGACATTTGTAATACATATACATTATTTTATCACATTTTGTTTTCCATCCTGGTGTCCTTGACCTCCTCAGTTATTTTTAAAATATTTGCGTATATTCAGGTTTACTCTTTATGTGATAAAGTTCTATGGATTTTCACAAATGCGTAATGTCTTGTATTCATCATTATAGTATCATACAGAACAGTTTCACTAACCTACACAATCCCTTGTGCCTCATTTATTCAATTTCCCCTAGGGCTGAACCCCTGGTAACCACTGATATGTTTAACAACTTTATAGTTTTGCCTTTTCCAGAATGTCATATAATTAGAATCCTATATTGTTTAATATTTACAGACTAGCTTTATTAACTTAGCAATATGCATTAAAATTCATCCGTGTCTCTTCGTAGCTTGATGGCCGTTTCTTTTCATCACTGATTTTTATTCCATTGTATGGATGTACCACAGTTTGTTTTTTCATTCACAAAGTTGAAAGGACATCTTCGTTGCTTCCAATTTTTGACAATAAAGCTGCTGTACATACTCACATGTAGGTTTTTGTGTCATCATAGGTTTTCAAATCTAGGAGTGTGAAACTGCCAGATCATAGAGTGTGCCATAAGATAGTACCACAAACTGGGTAGCTTAAAATAACTGAAATTTTTACTCTCATAGCTGAAGGCTAGAAGTCTGAAATAGGTGTCAGCAGGGTAGATTTCTTCCGATGTTTTTGAGGGATAATCTGTTCCATGCCTTTCTCCTACTTTCCAGTGAAGGCCAGCAATCCTTGACATTCCTTGGTTTGCAGATGCATCACTTCATTGTCTGCCTCTGTCTTCACATGCCATTCTCCCAGAGTGTCTATGCCTCTTCCCTTATAAGGACACTAGTCAGATTGAATTAAGGTTACTCTACTATGACCTCATTTTAGCTAATTATGTCTGCAGCAAACCTATTTTTAAATAAATAAGGTCATATTCTGAAATACTAGAGGTTAGAACTTCAATATATCTTTTGGGAGGGAATTACCCAATTCAACCCATAACATACGGTAAGACTATATTTTTTAACAGAAATTGTCCAACTGTGTTTTGTATTGGCTGTACCATTTTCCGTTTCCATTAGCAGCGAATGACAGTTCCGCTTGCTCTGCATCCTCACTAGCAGTTGGTGTTATCATTTTTCTTTTAGCTATTCTAAAGTATGTGTAGTAGTATCTCATTTTCATTTGTAATTCTCTATTCACCTATGTTGTTGAGGATCTTTTCATATGCTTATCTGCCATCTGCATATCTTCTTAGGTGAGGTCTCTTCAGATCTTTTACCCATGTTTAAATTGTATTGTTTCTTTTTTTGTTGTTGAGTTTTAAGAGTTCTTTGTATATTTTAAGTATAAGTCTTTATTAGATATGTTTTAGGCTGGGCACGGTGGCTCACACCTGTAATCCCAGCACTTTGGGAGGCCAAGGCAGCCAGATCACCCGAAGTCAGGAGTTTGAGACCAGCCTGGCCAACGTGGTAAAACCCCCTCTCTACCAAAAATACAAAAATTAGCCAGGTGTGGTGGCAGGCGCCTCTAATCCCAGTTACTCAGGAGGCTGAGGCAGGAGAATTGCTTGAACCTGGGAGGCAGAGGCTGCAGTGAGCTGAGATTACGCCATTGCACTCCAGCCTGGACGACAAGAGCGAAACTCTATGTCAAAAAAAAAAAAAAAAAAAAGATATGTTTTAATATTTTCTTCCAGTCTGTGGCTTGTCTTTTCATTCTCTTAACAGTGTCTTTCACAGAGCAGAAGTTTAGTTTAGTTTAGTTTTGTTTATTTATGTAGTCTTACTCTGTCGCCCAGGCTGGAGTGTAGTGGCGTGATCTCAGCTCACTGCAGCCTCCCGATCCTGGGTTCAAGCAGTTCTCCTGTCTCTGCCTCCTGAGTAGCTGGGACGACAGGAACTGGCCACCACTCCCAGCTAATTTTTGTATTTTTAGTCAAAACAGGATTTCGCATGTTGGCTAGTCTGGTCTCAAAATCCTGACCTCAGGTGATCGGCCCACCTTGGCCTTTCAAAGTGCTGAGATTACAGGCCTATAGAGTAAAGCACTACACAGGCTAGCCCCTACCTGTTTCTTCCATTTTCTTCTGCTATTCCCTGGCAGAAATTCTAGAGACAGTTCCATCTGTTTATTGTAATCTTTACCAATTACTATTTACATCACACTGGACCAGTTAATTGATCTCTCAGCTTCAACTATCTCTTGTTTAAAGTAGGCAGTAATAATACTTTTGCCATTGGATTGCTTATGTAAAGCATAGGAGGAATACGACAACAAATGTTAGTTTTCTTTTTTTCTTCTGTTATCAAACACTGTGACCTTCTCTCTTTCTCCTCCTCTCCTCTGTCCTCTCCTCTCCTCTCCTCTCTCCTC
>NW_012110252.1:1109234-1117676 GCF_000951045.1 Mandrillus leucophaeus
ACAGAGTCTTACCCAGGCTGGAGTGCAGTGGAGCAGTCTCAGTTCACTGCAACCTCCATCTCCTGTGTTGAAGTGACTCTCATGCCTTAGCCTCCCGAGTAGCTGGGATTACAGGCGTGCACCGCTACACCCAGCTAATTTTTGTATTTTTAGTAGAGACGGGATTTTGCCATGTTGGCCAGGCTAGTCTCGAACTCCTGGCCTCAAGTGATCCGCCTGCCTCGGCCTCCCAATGTGCTGCCAATTACAGGTGTGAGCCACTGCACCCAGCCCATCATGACTTTTTATGCTTTACTATTTCTATGTAATTCTTTCTCTGATTAACTCCTTTCCTTCTATATCTCATATTTTTCTCAAGTCCATCTAAAAAGTAATCCTTCAAAACATTCTTCAGATATCACTACCTCTATTTGCCATCTCTGGTTGCCTTTTGGTTCCTGTCTGCTCTCACTTCTGCTGCAGTTTGAATCATATCCTACCACACTTGTCTGGTTTTCTCCACAGATTGGAACTCCTAGGAGCCATGTGTACTTACCACAGTGCCTGGGAATATATTTCTAGTTAATGCCTCCTGAACAAATTAATGAATTTTTATTAATTTATTCTTTTTGTTGACTTAAGATCACTTGAACTAGTCAGAAAAAAGAAAAGATCTCATCACCTAGACAAACAGAGGTCTTGTCTATCAGTAATGAGTGTTTTTTTTTTTTTTTTTTTTTTTTTGAGATGGAATCTCGCTTTTATCGCCTAGGCTGGAGTACAGTGGCATGATCATAGCTCACTGCAGCCTTGAACTCCTGGGCTCAAGCAATCCTCCTGCCTTAGCCTCCCAAGTAGCTAGGACTACAGGTGTGTGTCACCACATCTGGCTAATTTTTAAATTTTTTTTTAGGGACAGGGTCTCACTGTGTTGCCCAGGCTGGTCTCAAACTCCTAGCCTTAAGCAATCCTCCTGCCTCGGCCTTCCAAAGTGCTAGGATTACCCATGTGATCCAGTGCACCTGGTCTTTTTTTTTTTTTTTTTTGAGACAGAGTCTCACTCTGTCACTCAGGCTGGAGTGCAGTGGCGTGATCTCGGCTCACTGCAAGCTCCACCTCCCAGGTTCACACCATTCTCCTGCCTCAGCCTCCCAAGTAGCTGGGACTACAGGCACCTGCCACCACTCGCAGCAAATTTTTTTGTATTTTTAGTAGAGAGGTTTCACCACGTTAGCCAGGATGGTCTCCATCACCTGACCTCGTGATCCGCCCACCTCGGCCTCCCAAAGTGCTGGGATTATAGGCGTGAGCCACTGCATGCGGCCAGCACCTGACGTTTTAACCAGTGCTTTAAATCAGGTCCATACCTACTACCACCCACCCCCCAGTTATTCTAAGCATGGAGGTAAAGTAGCAGATATTCCTTTAAGTGGGTTTGGGGTTTGTGGATTGTTTTGATCCCGTCTGACTCCTATAACAAAAATACAATAGACAGATGGCTTAACCAACAAACATTTATTTCTCACAGTTCTGGGGCCTGGGAAGTCTAAGATCAAGGCACCAATGGATTTAGTATCTGATGGTTTATAGACAGCCATCTTCTTGATGTGTCACATGGCAGAACGGGTGAGATTGCTCTCTGAAGTCTTAAGTTTCTCTTTTTTTTTTTTTTTTTGAGACAGAGTCTCACTCTGTCACCCAGGCTGGCACAGTGGCACCATCTCGGCTCACTGCAATCTCTGCTTCCCAGGTTCAGGTGATTCTTGTGCCTCAGCCTCCCAAGTAGCTGGGATTACAGGCACCTGCCACCACACCTGGCTAATTTTTGTATTTTTAGTAGAGATGGGGTTTCACCATGGCTGGTCTTGAACTCCTGGCCTTAAGTGTTCTGCCTGCCTTGGCCTCCCAAAGTGTTAGAATTACAGGCGTGAGCCACTGCTCCTGGGCTGAAGTCTCTTAAAAGGACACTGATCCCATTCATGAGGGCCCCACCCTTATGACTTAACCTCCAAAAGCCTCCATCTCCACATGCATTGGGAGTTAGAGATTTTAACATGAATTCTTTTGGGGAAAAAACATTCAGCCCTTGACAGGAATCTTTTCAAAAACTTTATTAAAATGTCTAGCGTACAGTATTGTTGGTTTTCTAAATAAGTTTAAGTCATTTCTCTGTCTAAAAATTTATCTTGAACACTAGCAAAGTGCAAATGCAATTGATTGCATCTTCAATTTTAAAGAAGTCTATCCTGATTTCTTTGGAAGCTGATGTAATTTTGTTTAGAGCTCCTGCTGTTTTGCACAACTGGTTTATTGTGGTGTTATCTCAATAGTCTTAGACAAAATTCAAAATGAAAAGCAGAGGTGGCAATGATGGTGAATTAAACCATACCCAGATACATACAGACACAAAGCGTCCTCCTGGAATTTAATGTTTAAGTTCACATGAGCATTTGAAAAGCACAAAGCACTAATAGCATCATCTCACCCTAAGTATTGTTATTACATTAATACATTAACACCTCCAAGTGTGTCATAAAGAGGATGTTGCAAACATTCCTACCATACCAGTTTTTATTAAATGAAATGTTCTTTATGACTAGCAATTGTTTAAAAATGGAAAGAATGGTTAAAATTAAATATCACCCTGTATCCTCCTTTTTCTTTTTGAGTAATGAGCTTAAATTTTGATAAAACTTAAAAGTCCAAAGAAGCCACAACTTTATTGGTGTGTTAGTTCGTTCTCATGCTGCTATAAAGAAATACCTGAGACTGGGTAATTTATAAAGAAAAGAGATTTAATTGACTCACAGTTCCATATGGCTGGGAGAGGCCTCAAGAAGCTTAAAGTTATGGCAGAAGGCACCTCTTCATAGGGTGGCAGGAGAGAGAGAATGAGTGCAAGCAGGGGAAATAATGCCAGATGCTTCTAAAACCATCAGATCTCATGAGACTCACTCATTATCATGCAAACAGCATGAGGGAAACCCCCACCATGATCCAGTTACCTCCACCTGGTCCCACCCTTGACACATTCTGATTATTACAATTCAAGGTGAGATTTGGGTGGGGACACAGAGCCAAATCACACCAGTTGGCCTCTTCCCACATCTGTATTGGGAACTGGACAACTGTGAATGTACATAAAGGCTCCCAACTTTTCATATAGAGTAGCTAGGGATGGTTATCAATACATGTCTTAACTCTTTGTACTAAAACATTTTAAAGCCATTATTTCCTGTATCCATTTTACTCCTGTATTCAACAAATAAATATTATTGAGTCTTCTATTTGATAAGTTCTTAGAAATATGGATTAAGAAACATGCCTTCATTTGCAGCAACCTGGTGATATTGGAGACTATTATTCTAAGTGAAGTAACTCAAGAATGGAAAACCAAACATCGTACGTTCTCACTCTTAAGTGAGAGCTAAGCTATGAGGATGCAAAGGGCATACGAATGACACAATGAACTTTGGGGACGTGGGGAAAGGGTGGGAAGCAGATGAGGGATAAAGAGTAAAATTGAGTGCAGTATATACTGCTTGGGCGATGGGTGCACCAAAATCTCACAAATCACCACTAAAGAACTTACTCTTGTAACGAAACACTACCTGTTCTCCAATAAACTATGGAAATAAAAAATTTTTTTAAAAGATTATAGAACAATAGGTATAAAATGAGCTTGTTTTTGTTTAAGCCACGCCCCTCAAAACACACAAAATTATAGCTATTTATCTGTATGTGTATAAAGACCTTCAAGTATATTTAAAAAAAAAAAAAGAAACATGCCCTCCCTCTAATCAAGTAAGGATGAGTGAGGGGTGTATATCTCTGTGTGGTATCTGTAAAATGTAGGGTACTAGAAATACTGGAAGTGAAGTTTACAATCATAAATTCTATGATACTGTTGTGGGAGGAACCATTAATTTCATATTGATTAAGTTGGAAGGGTTTGTGGAGGAGGTCGATTGGAAGTGGGTCTTGTAAAAGAAGTACGTGGAAAACCAGCATTGAAAAAATGAAAATTGGGTGTGGTGGCTTACTCCTGTAATCCCAGCACTTTGGGAGGCCAAGGCGGGTGGATCACGAGGTCAGGAGATCAAGACCATTCTGGCTAACGCAGTGAAATTCCGTCTCTACTAAAAATGCAAAAAAATTAGCCAGACGTGGTGGCGGGCGCCTGTAGTCCCAGCTACCTGGGAGACTGAGGCAGGAGAATGTCATGAACCTGGGAGGTGGACCTTGCAGTGAGCCGAGATCGCGCCACTGCACTCCAGCCTGGGCGACAGAGCGAAACTCTCAAAAAAGAAAAAAAAAGAAGAAGAAAAGGAAAAACGAAAATTGAGTAGTTTATTGACTGAGCAACCCTCAATGATTTGCAATCCCTGTTTCACAGACCTGTCTTTCACAGAACTGAGGTTGAGACAGGGTATGGGGCTATGAGGTCCCCACTTTACTTCAGCTATAGTGGTCTCACTTTTTCTGCTTTACAAATGTTGAGTTTCTTTGTAATATTTTATTTGGAAAAAACTTGCATTGCTTTAAAAAAAAGTCTAAGATTGACTTTTCTTGGTTCTTAGCTTCTTTGTGTATTCTTCTTATATATTATAGTGAGGCAAAGTGTGTCTGTTTCTCTTAACCTTTATCTAATTTTACTCATCAGTGATTGAAAAGTTTTCAGTAGAATGATTTAATCTTTGACATTTTCTGCAGGTTCTAATATTCTTATAGTGCTTTCAGTTTTTTAAACATTAATTTAGAAAGTCAAACTATTAATAGAATATATTTGTAGTGATGGCAATGTTTTACTGTTCTGAAATTTTATATATTTAAGCCTATAGGAAATGAGATATTTCTAGAGAGTCAGAGTTTTTAGGATAGCCAGGCATTCTGTTTTTTTTGCCATAACAGTTTGGAAAGAAACATTTTTTTTCAAATACTTTCTATATATTTCTGATTTTTTAAACATTGTACTGTGAACATAATTTAACCTTTTTGTTACTCAAAGTTACCAACTACTGAGACAAGTTAGGCCCTTTACTTAATCTAATAGAGTGTTTTAAGTTATGTGTCTGCATCTTATGTTTTATTTTCACTCCTCCAAAGCCTTTTTCTTCTCTGTCCTAAGTGAGTTTCCAGGCGAAATGAAATGACTCTTTATCTATTTTTGTTAATGTTGGTACTGAGGCTATTACTGATAAATAATATTATAAAAGTAAATATTACAAATAATATTTACAAATGAATAAATGCTGTCTGCTGAAATTTTCTGCTATTTTTCAATACATTCTTATTTGAAATTTATATTTTAGATTATTTTATAATATATCATTAATTCATGGATTGAGTTAGCTATCTTTTTAATTTTTAATTTTTGTGGGTACATAGTAGATGTATATATTTATGGGGTATGGTATATAAGATATTTTCATACAGGCATACAGTGTGTAATAATCACATTAAGGTAAATGGGATATCCATCTCCTCAAGCATTTATCCTTTGTGTTGTAACAATCCAAATATACTCTTAGTTATTTTCAAATGTACAATTTAATTAACTAGTCACCCAGCTATCTTACTTTTTTATTTCAATATTGATTCCTACCATTTACTACTTTATTTCAACATTTTCATAGTATTTTGTTATTTTATTTTAACTTATTAGTTTATGACATGATGTTAACCATGAATTTAATTAACTATTTTCACTGCTTTTAATGCCACTAATATTTCAGTAAAATAAAATCAAGCCCAGATTTGGGCTTAACATATTCATTTTCCCATAAAAACTAACTTTCATCATTTATTGTTTATTGTTGTAGTTATTAGTACATAGCAAATAACATTTATTTTGATTCTTAACCCAATTTGAAATTTTTTTCTTAGGAAGATATTTTTAGATAACCTTCTCATTAACTTTTCTGAAGTTCATTATGTATTGCATTTTCTCTAATCAACTGGTTCTACAAAATTAAAGTCATTTTAAAATTTTGACATGAATAATATTTAATAAATGAGGGATGTGACTAGCAGATGATGACATTATCAGTTTGACATATCTCATTTCTTTTTATAGATTAAAAGTGAATTCCTTAAGTAATAATTGACAGACTGTGCTCTTTTGAGTACATTCTACATATAGATTAATTTAAGAAATTTGGAGCTATTATTAATTCTACTAGAAAACAAAAGAACAGAGAAGTTATTCCATAATAACCTGTTATTATTGGTTATTATAACTAATAATTAAACATTATTGAATAACTTCTCAGTTAATTCATACTATTGAATAACAGAGAAGTTATTCAATAATATATTTAGTTGTATTGGAAAAACAAGGGACATCTCTATCCAATAAAAATGTCAGAAACTAAATATTTTTCATCTTATCATACTACTACCCTGGAGGTCATGGTGACATTGCATTATAGGAAAAGTTATCTATCACTATGTTTAATGCAGAAACAATTTATGCAGATGCTACCCTAGAGAAGAAAACCATGTGGTTTAGACCCAGGAAACTACCTTGACAATGGGATGGTTGTTTTTTTTCTTTTTTTTTTTTTAGGTTCTAGATCTTCATTAACTTTTCCAGATTTGTGATTTTTTGGTTTTCTCTCTCTTGTTCATGTGCGCACTCTCAAACACAAGCACACACACAGTGATTGTTTATAAAGACTTGACATCAATCCTTAAGGCAGGCGTCCCAAAAGCAGATACAGACAGGTCCTCCAGGGAGTGAAGTCCTCGTGAGGACATGGGCACACTGGGATGAGAGGACCTCAGCTAAGGAGCAGTGCCCGCCTCCAATCCACTGTCTACTTGGGGACATGGCTGCCACCAGTCCTGAGTTGTTGAGAGAAGCCAGGAGTCACATTTTTACACAGATCTGATTTTTAAACACTGTAAACTGAGGTTCTTACCATACAGGTCCAAGAGATCATACTATGGGCCACCACTGTGAGCCTCCCATCCTAAAGTATGAGTTCTGAGCTCCAGCTTGGAAATACCAAGGTAATTAGCGCACATTTGCATGGCTATTTTTGTGAAGCAGCGTTGGGGTGGTTTTTAGAGTAAAAATCATCTGTGCAAATGTTCTTTAAATATATAAAAATTAATTTTTTTTTTTTTGAGACGGAGTCTCGCTTTGTCACCCAGGCTGGAGTGCAGTGGCATAATCTCTACTAACTGCAAGCTCCGTCTCCTGGGTTAACGCCATTCTCCTGCCTCAGCCTCCCCAGTAGCTGGGACTACAGGCGCCCGCCACCACACCCAGCTAATTTTTTTTGTATATTTAGTAGAGACGGGGTTTCACCGTGTTAGCCAGGATGGCCCCGATCTCCTGACCTCGTGATCCGCCCACCTTGGCCTCCCAGAGTGCTGGGATTACAGGCGTGAGCCACCACGCCCAGCCTAAAAATTAATTTTTAAATAATAAATACTTTAAAAGAATTGATGGTTTCTCTTTCTTTTCCTTAGTAGTCCTGGTTTTTTTCTTTTATTACCTAACTCAATTTAAACAGCAAATTTTACTTTTGGTAACATTCCATGTCTTTTTCTTAGAATAACAAATTGATTTTGCTGTCTCAGTTGATTCACATTCTTGTTTTCATTTCTGCACATAATACCCAGCCTAATCTCAGAATTCAGTGGCCTTCCTTTATGTTTTAACTTTTGAAAACTATCTACTCAACTCAAATTAGGGCTCAATTTTTAGTCAATTGTGGCATTTTGGCAAGTGGCAGAGGATGTGATTAACCAGCATTTTGTTTTCCTCTTGCTTATTTCCTTTTACATTTTATGTGACAATTTAGTAACCATTAGGTAAGTTAATTTTTACTTTTCTTAAAAAAAAACTTTCACAAAGACTTCCTTTCTTTCTCCTTCTTTTTAATATATACGAGACCCATCTTAAAAGGGTGTACGTTCTGAATCTGAGTAGAGAATCTCCATCATTGTTTAATTAACATTTCAAAAAGTTACCTAGTTGAGATTTGGAATTCTTTCTAATGGTTTATTCTAAAGAAATTGCTATGTGTGAACACATGAATTGACAGATTAATCCAAGTACTTGTTCAACCAAAAGTATCCTAATAACCTGCAAACATTTTGTCTCAAGTTGTTGATGGATGTGCTTTTGATTCCTTACTTTGAAAGCAGAAATAATTCTCCCTTTGTTACAAATAAGTGATGGCCTTGTTTATTTACTTTACTCCCACCAGAATTTTATGTGTCATTGTGTAACTGTAGAACATAGTATTTTAATATACTAATCTGAATTTCAATACAAGGTTCTTTATTTTCTAATTATGTTGTCTTCAAGTTAATTATAGTGCTGCCACATTAAAAAGGATATAAAGCATCACGCTGAAATTGTTTATGATACTAAGCAAGGGATTTATTCATCTTATCTTTTATAAAATCTCCTGGCCGGGCGCGGTGGCTCAAGCCTGTAATCCCAGC
>NW_012110252.1:1119760-1128297 GCF_000951045.1 Mandrillus leucophaeus
TCCCTCCTTCCTTGGTTTCTTGGTTTCTTTGTTTCTTTGTTATTTTTAGAGAGGAGGTCTTGCTCTTTCACTCAGGCTGAAGTGCAGTGTCCTGACCTCAAGCAATCCTCCTACCTCAGCCTACCCAGTAGTTAGGACTACAGGCACACGCCAGCACATCAGCAAATTGTTGTCTTTTTTGTAGAGATGGGGTCTCATTATATTGCCCAGGCTGATCTCAAAACTCCTGGCCTCAGACAATCCTCACATATCAGCCTCCCAAAGGGATTTTTATTTTAAAAGTTCATTTCTATTGAATCAGAATTTGAGGTGTTTCCCTGAAGTCTGAATTTTTAACTGGTATCTAAATGATGCCTGGGTATAATAGATTGTAAGAACTTAGAGCATAACTGGGAGATTGGACTTTTTCCCCCATTTCTTTTTGTCCTTTCCTTTTCTTTCAACCCCCCGCCCAAGCACTTACAGTTATGTTCTTGTGCTGTGTTGGGCTCTTAACTTTAATTGCTGAGGCTCCTGTGCAAGTGGAGAAAATGACTAGAAGCTTAATTAAGTTTGTTAAATTGGTTTTAATTTTACAAAACAGATTTAAAAGGTACAAAAATTACAGAAAATTTATTTCTGAACTTCAGATTTTACCTGAGGAATGGTACTGTTGAATGAATAATACATATGCATCTGAGCAGTTCCCATTGTAGTTAAGTATCTCATTTTTTACTGTCTTGTGACTCTTTAAGATTAAATATGAGCTGGGTGAGGTGATGTATGCCTGTAGTCCCAGCTACTTGGGAGGCCAAAGCAGGAAGATCACTTGAGCCAGGAGTTTGAGATTACAGTGAGCTTTGATCATGCCACTGCATTCCAGCCTGGGCAACACTGCAAGATCCTGTCTCAAATAAATGAATAAGAATTTCGAAATTTTGCTTCTCTTGGCACTGTCTGGTATAGATTAGTATCACTTCTTTTTGTCTACTACTTTTGAAGTGTAGAACAGCCCTCTTTTCCTTCCACCAAGCACAACTGATACTAGGTTGTAGAGCTGTAACTTTTTTAAAAAATATTTTTACTTGGAAGTTATTTCATACTTGCATAAGGGTTTCAAGAACATGAATAATACAAAAAGCATCCATATGCCCTTTACTCATATTTATCAGTTGATGACATTTTATTCCATTTGTAAAGCTGTGACTTTGAATAAAACTTTACTGGAGACTGGAGGAGGATAAAAATACCACATTAAAAGCATAACATTTAACTGCTACTAGAAATGGCTATTCTTAAAACACATTTGCTTAGGTGGGGCACAGTGGTGTGCACCTGTAATCCTAGGTACTCTGGAGGCTGAGGCCAGAGGATTGCTTGAGCCCAGGAATTTAAGGCCAGCCTGAGTAACATAGAGAGACCCATGTCTAGGAAGAAAAATTAAAAGGGGAATATATTTGCTTATATCCAGCCTCTCAGATCATTCCAGAGCCTTCTCCCTGATTCTCTTTTTCTAGTCCCGGTATGGGCATCTCTAAGCCATGCTTTGGACTACAACTTTACTTAAGTTCTGCCACCATCCCCAACTCAATGCCTTGCCTTTAGATAAATAAGTTTTTTTCTCTCATCCTACTGCTCTCTAAGGCCCATCTCCTTTCTACCTTCCCCTGATCCCAGTGCATTCCTTTCCAGAGAAAGCCTGCTCCTGCACACAAGGACCAGCCAACCATCAGGAAAGTGACAGCACAGTTCCCAAAGCATGGACTCTTCTGTCTTGAGTAAGGAGAAGATCAGGGCTATGTGCATACCCATATGGTCTGTTCTCTTTTCCTAGTCCTTTTTGAGAAAAGAAGACAGGATTGAAATGTACACCCACTATTCTTTTTTTTTTGAGACGGAGTCTTGCTATGCCGCCCAGGCTGGAGTGCAGTAGCACAATCTCAGCTCACTGCAAGCTCCACCTCCGGGGTTCACTCTATTCTCCTGCCTCAGCCTCCCGAGTAGCAGGGACTACAGGCGCCCGCCACCATGCCCGGCTAATTTTTTGTATTTTTAGTAGAGATGGGGTTTCACTGTGTTGACCAGGATGGTCTAGATCTTCTGACCTCGTGATCCACTTGCCTCGGCCTCCCAAAGTGCTGGGATTATAGGTGTGAGCCACTGCACCTGGCCGTGCACACACTATTCTAAGAACAAATAATCTTCACGTGTACCATCTAAAATTCTCTATTGGAAATAGCACTGCACTAACAATCTACAAGAGCAAGAAAGTGGTTCAGCTACAATATATACCCCCTTAATAATAAATAACAAAACATAGTATTTCAGTCTGCTATTTCTCTATGTGAGTTTTCTTTCTTAATTGAAATCCTCACTAAGATTTTAAAAACATACCTAAAGGTGTCCTCCAAGGCAACTCTTTTAGAACAAACAGGACACCTATTTTAAAGACAAATCTACATCTCTGCCCTCAAAGGAACAAGCCACTTATAAGATTAAAACTGGAAAAGTTTTTAGTTTTGAGAAATGTCAATCAATGGGCACTTTTTAATGCATAGGAATAAAAATTGCTTTATAAAAGTAATCACAGTATAAAAAAGTGAAACTGAAATTTTATGTATCAGGATCATTGTTATTTAATTGCTTTCAATAATTTGATAGAATTAAACATTCAGGAAACCTAAAATTATTCTCCTAACGGTGATTTACAATTTTGAACACATTGACAAAATGTGTTCTTGAGGTTAATGTATTCTATGTAATTCTTATGTAGCACCTGGACATTTGTACTATTGTTTAGTCAATACTTTGATTCTTAATCATTGATTTAGCCTTAATGGTGATGAAACACTGAAGAGTTCCACATTAACAAATTCTATTGTTGTTAGAGCCAGGGCTTTGAACCACATGTTGAGTGTAGTTATTCCTGTGTGTCTAAATTACTTCAAGTGTGTTGTTACTTTTATAATTGAATGCTATGCTGTTTTCAGTTCTTTTCAAAATACTGAAATCTGGCCAAGTGCTGTGGCTCACGCCTGTAATCTCAGCACTTTGGGAGGCCAAGGCAGGAGGATTGGTTGAGCCAGGAGTTCAAGAGAAGCCTGGACAACAAAGTGAGACTCCCCCTGCAATCTCTACATAAAAGCAAACAAACAAAGAAACAAACAAAAAGAAAAAACCCAGGCATGGTGGTGTGCACCTGTAGTCTCAGCTACTCAGGAGGCTGAGGTGGGAGAACCACTTGAGCCCAGGAGTTTGAGATTACAGTGAGCTGTGATCAGGCCACTGCACTCCAACCTGGGTGACAGTGAGAGCCTATCTCAAACAAAAACAAAAACCGAAAATCTAAGTACATGTTTTAAAAGTTTATTTATTTTTTATTTTATTTTTGAGACGGAGTCTCGCTGTGTCACCCAGGCAGGAGGGCAGTGGCGTGATCTCAGCTCACTGCAAGCTCTGCCTCCTGGATTCACGCCATTCTCCTGCCTCAACCTCCCAAGTAGCTGGGACTACAGGCGCCCATCACCACACCTGGCTAATTTTTTCTATTTTTTAGTAGAAACAGGGTTTCACCATGTTAGCCACGATGGTCTCAATCTCCTGACCTCGTGATCTGTCCACCTCGGCCTCCCAAAGTGCTGGGATACAGGCATGAGCTGCACCCGGCCAGTGTTTATTTTATTTTATCTATGTATTCATTTCTTTATTTTTGAGACGGAGTTTTGCTCTTGTAGCCCAGGCTGGAGTACAAACGCATGATCTCAGCTCACTGCATCCTCCCCATCCCCTGTTCAAGCAATTCTTCTGCCTCAGCCTCCCGAGTAGCTGGGACTACAGGTGTGTGCCACTATGCCGGGCTAATTTTTTTGTATTTTTTGTAGAGACGGGGTTTCATCATTTTGGCCAGGTTAGTCTCGAACTCCTGACCTCAGGTGATCTACCCACCTCAGCTTCCCAAAGTGCTGGGATTACAGGCGTGAGCCACCGCGCCTGGCCTTAAAAGTTTATTTTAAAAGGTGGTCCGTTTACAAATTTTATTTAGAACTGAGTTATTCTATGTATTATTCCTTTCTTTAATGGGAATATGAGATTATGCTAATATACTTTTGTTTTCTAATTTAGAACGATGTCTTTTTCTAGTTTGTTCCATCAAACTTTATTTCCTACTTCACCATGCCCAAAAATGAACAACCAAAAACAAATACCTAAGAAAGATAGTACCCAAATGTTTCACTTTGTGTTGATAAATATGTTTCTGATTTCTGAGAATCACTTTTAGTCATTTCACTACATAATCTTTAAACTAAAGAGATGCTGAATAAGAAGTTGGGAGTTGTTGCCAGGAAAGATAGCTGGACAAAAACTGAGTGTCAGTGTCAGTCCTAATACCATAGGGTATGATCTTCAAGTAGATTAGGAAATGGGTAGATTAAGAAATTTCCCTTCCCTTTCCCTTTCGTTTTTTCAGGGTCTCAGTCTGTCGCCCAGGCTGGAGTGCAGTGACATGGTAGGCACACTGCAACTTCAACCTCCTGGACTCAAGCAGTCCTCTCACCTCAGCTTTCCCATTAATTGGACTGCAGGCACATGCCACCACACCTGGGAATTATTAATTTTTTTTATAGAGACAGAGTCTCACTCTGTTGCCCAAACTGGTCTTGAACTCCTGGCCTCAAGCAGTCCTCCTGCCTCAGCCTCCCAAAATGTTGGGATTACAGATGTGAGCTACTGTACCCAACCAAGAAATTTATTATTTTCAGTGATGGCAAGTTGATCAAATCCTGAGATTTTTTTTACTCTAGCTAACAAAGCCAAAGGAAATTCTTTTATAAAAATCACAATGCCAGTTGATTAACGTATATTGAAAGATGGCTTTCCCTTTATCATGGTCACCCTGAAGAAGTGCAATGAACCTTTCCGCTCAAAATTTCGTTTGGATGTCTAGGCTGATGATGCTACCCAGACATGAAGCGGGTATGAAAGAGTTCATTACTGACATAACAAGTCTTTCTGAGACGAGGCGGGCAGGCTCACAAGTAGATATAAAAATGACTTGAAAAAAAAACAAGGAGAAGAGACAAGCATAGTCTGTTATTGAGCTTATGGGGTAGGGTTAAGGTGAGAGTTCTTACCATGTGGGCCGGGGCTTGAATAGTTTGTATTTCCCACCAGTGCCAAAGAAAATATCACCCACACTTTCGTATCTGCTTGTACACAATTAGAGAAGAAGGGTAAGAGGGCTTGCATGTAAACATCAAAAATTGAGTGAGACTATTTTATCCTTTTATCCTGTTTGCTTCCATTGCTTATTCTTACATTCAACACATCATCTTTGTAAGACCAATCCTTCCATGAGTTATACTGAAGACTGCTTGACTTGAGAAATTTTTTTCTTTTTAAAATGACTTCCTATTTCTTAATTCCTGTTACTTAATGTTTTATGTTTAATAGTTCTTAAATGGCAGTCTTTTTTTTTTTCTTTTAGTTTATTAGGAAAGAGGATGATATGATAGCTGGGAACATGAAGAAAATATTTAGAATTTTGAAAACCTAACAAAAATAATACATTCTTTGCACCCAAAATTTGTTTTTTCCTTTTCAGCTGCCTAAATTCGTCACTGAATATTCAGTTATTTATCTTCCTTGAGCCTTAAACAACATAAGTAAAACAGGCTGCTTCTACTTGTTTCTGTCAGAGACTATTCTGTCTACTTCCCAAACTAGGCAGTGTGCCACGTAGATACGAAGATAAAAATCTCAGAGAGGAGGAAACTTGAGATAATTATAAAGAAAATGTGCATACACATTAGCCTTAAGTCTTTGGCTATTTCCTAAACTATATATGCACAGAATGAGATCCCAAGAAACCCAGAAGAAATACAGAGTTGGGAAGGATAAAAACTAAGCCAAGATTTTAGCAGTATTGTGATACTAAGTAGACACAGATGGGGTTGAGCCTTGTTGAGGTGAGAGATTGTTTACAAGTATCTTGCCTTGGCTTCTGTTGACCCCCCGAAGGGCCATCTTTTATAATAAATACCAAGCGCTGGGAATAAGGGCAACACTGAATAAACTTGCCCTTTAAAAGCCTAAAACCAAGTCTTAAAAGGAATGAGGTATTTGCTGTTACTCAATTTGCCTGCCCTAACAAAAACCTAACACCTCTTGGGAGAAGATAATACTACCCAGAGCTTCTGTGAATTTTTTACTCATGATATCTGGTGTTAAATCAGAAAATATGAGGGATCCTGGAAAACTGATACCAAAAAGAAAAGGAAATAGAGCCCACACGAGATCAGATGTTGTTATCAGAGAGAGACTTTAAAATAACTTATTTTTTTGGTTGGGCATGGTGGCACACACCTGCAATCCTAGCACTTTGGGAGGCCGAGGGAAGCAGATCACTTGAAGTCAAGAATTCGAGACCAACCGGATCAACACGGCAAAACCCTGTCCTGGCCAGGCGCAGTGGCTCATGCCTGTAATCCCAACACTTTGGGAGGCCGAGGCGGGTGGATCACCTGAGGTCAGGAGTTCGAGACCAGTCTGGCCAACATGGCGAAACCCCATCTCTACTAAAAATACGAAAGTTAGCGGGGAGTGGTGTCATGCACCTATAATCCCAGCTACTCAGGAGGAGGCTGAGGCAGGAGAATCGCTTGAACCCAGGAGGCAGAGGTTGCAGTGAGCCGAGATCGTACCACTGCACTTCAGCCTAGGCGACAGAGCAAGATTCCGTCTTAAGAAAACAAAACAAACAAACAAACAAACAAAAAAACCCTGTCTCTACTAAAAATAACAAAAACCAGCCAGGTGTGATGGCACTCGCCTGTAGTCCCCAGGTACTCAGGCGACTAAGCAGGAGAATGGCGTGAACCCGGGAGGCGGAGCTTGCAGTGAGCCGAGATCTCCAACTGAACTTATCTGTGGTCCTTAATGGCAGTAATCAAGTTTGCCAAGTGCAAATGCTTCTTATCTGCTCTTTGTTTCCTAATCCTTATTTTCATATACTTTGAAACACCCTTTTGTTTACATTTGTGATCAACAAATTCAGTGTTAGTAAACAACATAGAAAATTTAGTATTTTTCATACACTCTTTTTTGAAGAATATGTTATGTTTTGTTTCACTGTGTTCATTACATATAGAAATTTTAGTGATGTAAGTTATTGTTCTTCCAATTTGTTAAACAGTTAAGATTGATCATTGAGGCTTATATATAGCACTTTAATTGATCATCTGAGATATATAATCGAAGCAAGTTGCAAATTAGATACCCTTTCAGTGCCTTTATTAAACTTCTGAAATTAGTCTTTTTCTATAAAATTGCTAGCTAATTCAAGTATATTTTGAAGTGAGAAGCCAAATTTCGTTTTCGTTTTGTCTTTTGAGACAGAGTCTCGGTCTGTTACCCAGGCTGGAGTGTAGTGTTGCAATCCTGGCTTACTGTAACTGCTTCCCCTTGGGTTAAAGCAATTCCCCTGCCTCAGCCTCCTGAGTAGCTGGAATTAGAGGTGCCTGCCACCACACCTGGGTAACTTTCGTATTTGTATTTTTATTTTTCATTTATTTATTATTTATTTTTATGTTATATTATGTTATGTTATGTTATGTTATGTTATGTTATGTTATGTTATGTTATTTTTGAGACAGAGTCTCTGTCACCCAGGCTGGAGTGCAGTGGCACAATCTCGGCTCACTGCAACCTCCACCTCCCAGATTCAAACGATTCTTCTGCCTCAGCCTCCCAAGTAGCTGGGACTACAGGTGTGTGCCACCACGCCTGGCTAATTTTTATATTTTTAGTAGTGACGGGATTTCACCATATTGGCCAGGCTAGTCTTAAACTCCTGACCTTGTGATCCGCCCACCTTGGCCTCCCAAAGTGGTGGGATTACAGGCGTGAGCCACCGTGCCTGACCTTACTTATTTTTTTGAGACAGGGTCTTGCTCTGTCACAGCCTAGGCTGGAGTGCAGTGGTGCAGTCTCAGCTCACTGCAACCTTCGCCTCCCAGGCTCAAGCGATTTCTCCTGCCTCAGCCTCCCGAGTAGCTAGGATTACAGGCATGAGCCATCACACCTGGCCTTATTTTTGTATTATTAGTAAAGGTGGGGTTTCACCATGTTGTCCAGGCTGGTCTTAAACTCGTGACCTCAAGTTATCCACCCACCTCGGCCTCCCAAAGTGCTGGGATTACAGGCGTGAGCCACTGTGCTCAGCCCCAAATTCTGTTTTAGATAAATTTATTCTACATACTATATAGCAGGGTAGAAAGCACTATGTTTATACTGCCTTGGAATTGTAATTAAAAGTCAGTCAAGAAACCAGATACCCCAGAAATGATTTAAAAGTTCTAGAATAAAATCATGGAAGTGTTTTTCGTGGTTTTATCTTTTTTTCTCCTGATGAGAAAATGACCAAAAATTAGGCAAAACTCTCTAAGATTTTTTTCCCAAAGTTTCATCATTATAGTAGTTATTCGCAAAATGCAACTTGAGAGTCATCCACATAAGAATCCTTTTTGCTTGCCCCTCCCTCCCTCCCTCCCTGCCTCCCT
>NW_012110252.1:1134575-1160896 GCF_000951045.1 Mandrillus leucophaeus
GCTTGAACCCAGGAGGCAGAGGTTGCAGTGAGCCGAGATCGTACCACTGCACTTCAGCCTAGGCGACAGAGCAAGATTCCGTCTTAAGAAAACAAAACAAACAAACAAACAAACAAAAAAACCCTGTCTCTACTAAAAATAACAAAAACCAGCCAGGTGTGATGGCACTCGCCTGTAGTCCCCAGGTACTCAGGCGACTAAGAATGAGAATCGCTTGAACCCAGGAGGTAGAGGTGGTTGCAGTGAGCCAAGATCATGCCACTGTACTCCACCCTTGGTGACAGGCATGGTGGCTCTTGCCTGTAATCCCAGCACTTTGGAAGGCTAAAGCAGGTGAATTGCTTGAGCTCAGGAGTTCAAGACCAGCCTGGCCAAAAAGTACCAAAAAAAAAAAAAAAAAAAAAAAAGCTGGTTATGGTGGCACATGCCTGGAGTCCCGGCTACCCAGGAGGCTGAGCTAGCAGGATTGCTTGAGCCCAGATCGAGGCTGCAGTGAGCCACGATTACACCACTGCCCTCCAGCCACAGCAAGACCCTATCTCAAAAAACAAACAAACAAAACAAACAAAAATCAAGAATTTTTAACATGTTAGAACAATAACAATAACAAAAACAGATTCTAGTGGACATTTTAGAACTGAAAAATAACATCTGGAGTTAATTCTAGTAGATTTAATAGATTAGATACAAGAATACAAAATTAGAGAACTAGAAGACAAAAATATTCAAACTTCTAATCAAATTAGCTTCCCAACATATCAGGATTATTCTTACCCATACTCAGGCTAGTTTCCCTTTTCTTCGCCTGTCCTCAACCTAAAACTTATTTTTCTTATTTTTTTCTTTAAAAATATTTGACAAATAAAAATTATATATTTATGGTGTATAATATGTTGTTTTGAAATATGTATACATTGTAGAATGGCTACATTGAGTTAATTAACATATGCATTACTTCACGTGCTTTTTTGTGATGGGAACAGCTTAAAATCTACTCTCTTTGCAATTTTTAAGAATGTAGTATGTTGTTATTAACTATAGTTACCCTGTTGGACGATGTATCTCTTCACCTTATTCCTTCTATCTAACTGAAATTTCATTGTTTTTTTAATTCTACCTATTGTTTCAAGTCCCAATTCTACTTATCCTATTGAAGGCTTACACACCCGATCTCAGTAGACAAGATTAGGAAATTTTGAGGAGTGGCGGTCTTTGGGAGAGAGTTGCCTGGCAAGCCAACACAGAACACTGTTAGTCATACATGAAGTGCAAAATGTATAGATAGACAGGTGACTGACACCAAGTAAATTTAGCAGCAAGCAGCTGAGGTTCTAGTGATAGAATCTGGGTTGCAGAGAGAGAATTCTACTTTCCAGATAATCGGGGAAGCAAAACAGATCCTATTTGCAGATAAATTGAAATTAAGAAAATGTGTTATGAAACCATGGCAGGAAATGAAACCAGAGACCCCTAACCATAGCACAAAGTTAGTGGTATTGTCCACACAAAAAAAATAGGGCCAAGCCTCAATTCCTGGAAGTCTGTTTTTGGCAGAGTTGTTGAGGCGGGGAAGTAACACACTGAAGAACTCTAGCCAGGTAAAGAGCTGTAATTGTTGGCTGGGCGTAGTGGCTCACACCTGCAATCCCAGCACTTTGGGAGGCTGAGGTGGGCGGATCACCTGAGGTCAGGAGTTTGAGACCAGCCTGACCAACATGGAGAAACCCCATCTCTACTAAAAATACAAAATTAGCTGAGCATGATGGCTCATGCCACTTCAGCTACTCTAGAGGCTGAGGTAGGAGAATGGCTTGAACCCAGGAGGTGGAGGTTGCTGTGAGCTGAGATCGCGCTATTGCACTCCAGCCTGGGCAACAAGAGCAAAACTCCGTCCAAAAAAAGAAAAAAAGATCTATAATTGTTAAAGTTCTGCTGTATTGGAACCAAGGTGGTCCCAGAATCCAGTGATGTTTGAGTGGCTTCAGGTATGAAAATTGGAGGGCTTTGAAGACACGAAACATACTAGTTATTATCCCATGAATGTATAAATATAACTTTGCATGAATTATTCTAAGGTTGCTTTTTTGTTGTTAACGGGAGCAGTTGAAAGAAAAATACATGAACAAAATAAAGTTTTCTCAGTGGAAACTTAAAAGTCTAATATCTGCCCTTTTCTCATTTCTTTAGTGTTGCTCAGCACTTAAAATTCATTTTAAACTCTTTGTTTTCAGTTCCTGTGTTTTTCTTTTTTCTCTTTGTATAGTCTGGTAAACAGGGCTTGTCATTTAGTCTCTCTTTCCCATTGTTTGCCGTAGTGACTACTAAAAAGGTAAGGATTATTGAGGTATAATTCGCACTTTTAAGTAAATTTACCCATTTTTAGTGTACAATTCTGTGAGTTCTAAAAGATGCATATGGTTATGTAACAGCCGCTAACATCAAGGTATAGACTGACTCCATTCCCAAAAGTTCCCTCATGCTATTCCCCTCCCCTACCTCCAGCCACTGGCAACCACTGATCTGCTATGGCTCCCTTTTATTTACCTTTTCCAGAATGAGACATATAAATGGAATCATTTAGTATGTAGATTTTGAATCTGGCTTCTTTCCCTTACCAAAATGCATTTTAGATCTATTCATGTTGTGTAGAGCGTGAGTTCATTCTTTTTTTATCACTGAATAGTACTCCATTGTATGAATATGACATCATTTGATTATTCATGCACAGGTGAAGTACATTTGAGTTGTATCCAGTTTCTGGCTATTTTGAACAAAAACACTATAAATATTCACTAAGTGACTACTTTTTTAATTGGAACAGCTTAGAAGTCAGGCAGTGTGACAGTGTGGATACAAATCAAGTGGGAAGACACCTGAGACCTGGGATCTCATACTAGTTTTGCATCAGCCAGCTGTGATTTAAATAATTTAACTTCTCTGTGCCTGCTTGTTTTATAAAATGTGCCTCATTCAGGACTTACTCTAGTTTTGAAATAACATGGTTTTGTGCTGTTAAGACATTTACTATTGTCTAAGAGGAGAGACTATAAATGGTTACATACATTTCATAAAAGTAATTATATAAAATCAACATAACTAATATTTAACCTTAGGAGTAATTTTGTCTCTTTAAGTTCAATCATGAATAGTTTGAACATAATATGATTTGCTTAATGAATTTTACAGGTCCTTATAATATCAAACTTTTTATTAACTGTATAATCCAACTAATTTTACATTGGAAAATTATTTTGATAATACATTTTTTTTTTAAGACAGTCTTGCTCTGTCACCCAGGCTGGAGTGTAGTGGTTTAGTCTAGGCTCACTGTAGCCTTAACCTCCTGGGTTCAAGCAATCCTTCTGCCTCAGCCTCCAAGTAGCTGGAACTACAGGTGCGTGCTGCCACGCCCAGCTAATTTTTTGTACTTTTTAAAAATAGAGACGGGGTTTCACCATGTTGGCCAGGCTGGTCTTGAACTCCTGGGCTCAAGCGATCCACCTATGTCAGCCTCCCAAAGTGCTGGGATTACAGCCATGAGCCATCACATCCAGCTAATAATACTCGTAAATAAAACGTTTGATAAATATTTTCTTTTAAAATATTTTAGGCTTTATTATTAATTAACATTTATTTATTTTTTTAATTTAGATGGGTCTAGGAAAGACAATCCAGGCAATTGGAATTGCTTACTTCTATAAAGAGGAATGGCCTCTGTTAATAGTGGTCCCTTCGTCTCTGAGGTACCCTTGGACAGAAGAAATTGAAAAATGGATCCCAGAGCTAAGTCCAGAAGAAATCAATGTTATTCAGAATAAAACTGATGTTAGGTAAGAACCACTTTTTAATCTTTAAGAAAAGAAGTCTTCCTTGTGTGTACCTGGTATGTATTCATGTTTTAGAATGCAATATCACCTATAGATCATAATTTAGAAGTGGAATAAGTAGTATGGATAATTTTATTTTACATTTTAAAATATGAATTATTTATCTAAAACCCAACAGTATATTTTATTTCTAAGTTCCTTTATGGTACATTTTTAAAGTAAAAGTAAAATATGTATACTTTTAAAGATATATATATATGTATATATATACTTTATATGTACCTTAAACATATTTGAAACTATCTTAAGGTTCAAAAATAAATCTCACAACTTTTCATTGATTGACTTGAAGCTTTGTATCTTTTATTGTCAGCAACTTTAGTAGATTTTGCTTTCCAATTTGTTAATTAATATGCAAGTTTTGTGTATGACTCATTAGTAAGTTTGATTTTCCTTATTTATAATTTTAATATTTTATATCTTGAAAATATTTGCTTTGTGTTTATTGGAGGCTCTCACTCTAAAATCTGTTATAGTGTTGTTAGTATTTTTTTCCTCATTTTGCTTTCTAGCCATTAGAATAAGACAACCAGTTTGAATATTGATGAGCTGTTACATGGAATGTGTAGGTGATTCATACAAATTATTTCTCTGGAGGTTCAAAGTTATCTATTTCTGAACCTTAAATAAAAAGCAGTACATCTACTGAAATAAATATCTATTAATACTTAGATTTTTTAATTTTGGTATTATTGTACTGTATTTTATTCTCTAAGACTGTTAACATAAAAGGTATATGTAAAAATAAAGTTATCTTATGAATGTGGAAGGAGGAAGCACAAAATGTATGGAGGGCCTTTTCACTTTCAACTTTGCAGTGCTAATTCAGTGGAATGTATCTTTATGGGCCCAAGAAAATCTGAACTCTATTTACATGGTTAAAATGAAAAAACTGCTCTCTTATTCTAATCATGATAAATAAATCTCTCCAATAAAACCACATGAAATTGAAAAGACTTACAAATTTAGAGAATGTAGAATTTTTGAAGACCTCCAAAACCATCATGTTAGTTATACCTTATTTATTTAATGTAATTAATTAATTTTTTTTTTTTTTTTTGGAGGCGACATCTCACTCTGTCGCCCAGGCTGGAATACAGTGGCACCATGTTGACTCACTACAACCTCCGCCTCCTGGGTTCAAGGGATTCTCCTACCTCAGCCTCCTAAGTAGCTGGGATTACAGGCACCACCAACCACGCCTGGCTGACTTTTTAAATTTTTAGTGGAGACGGGGTTTCACCATGTTGGTCAGGCTGGTCTCAAACTCCTGACCTCACGTGATCCGCCCACCTTGGCCTCCCAAAGTGCTGGGATTACAGGCGTGAGCCACTGCACCTGGCTGATATACCTTATTTAAATGTTCATATTTAAATTTTCTTAAAATGACTCTTCTGTCATCTTTTATAGCTACTAGGGCTAGTTTTTATATTATTTTGAAAATATACTCTTGCAGTTAAATGGTGGATAATATTTTTATTTGAATTGTATTTGGGATATGTTAGATATATCTACAACTCCAGAGTAGAAGTTTCCTGGAGGATGTTAGTTAAGGACAGAAAACTACCCAGGGTCTTCCAGGTACTGAAAGAAACAGGTTTAGGTGTATACCAATATGTCCACCACAAATACGTATACTTTCCTTCTGGCTTATATCAGTTATGCTTGGACTGTTTACTAGTCCAGAGATGGTAGGACAGAAGCTACAGACTGCTGCAGTGGCCTTTGAAGCCATTGTCTCCTATATGTTGCGCTCAGTATACCTAAGTTAGATAGTAATAGTAATTAATCCAGTACTTTTCTTCCTCAGGCTCTTCCTGGTGTTTGAATACAGTGAGAAAATTATAGGTCTCGGCCAGGCGCAGTGGCTTACGCCTGTAATCCCAGCATTTTGGGAGGCCGAGGTGGGTGGATCACGAGGTCAGAAATCTAGACCATCCCGGCTAACACAATGAAACCCCGTCTCTACTAAAAATACAAAAAATTAGCCAGGTATGGTGGTGGACGCCTGTAATCCCAGCTACTCAGGAGGCTGAGGCAGGAGAATGGCGTGAACCCGGGAGGCGGAGCTTGCGATGAGCCGAGAGAGAGCTTGCGGTGAGTCCAGATGGCACCACTGCACTCCAGCCTGGGCGACAGAGCGAGACTCTGTCTCAAAAAAAAACAAGAAAATTGTAGGTCTCTGTATTAAGTAGATTAATCCAGGGCTTAAAATGCAGTTGCCCTAGTGGTTCTGGCTGCTTAGGACCTCTACCTTTTCTGTTAGAGGACAGAGAATTGCAGAAGACTGGCTCTGTCCTGTATTTTTTTCTGGTGATATAGAAAATGCAAAAGTGATATGTCTTAGTATTAATGAATTTATTTGTCTATTTCATTCTACAAACTTTATTTGGGATCATAGCACTGTGTATGAATACTACTAAAAGATGAGTAAGACACATTCCCTGCCCTTACCAATCTCATGATATGGTAACAGACATAAATATGTAAATGAATAATTTATTGACAGCAAGATAAAGAATATTACAGATGTGTGAATTATAGAAATCTGAAGATCAGGGATCATTTTAGCTCAATGGCTCTTGATGTGAGGTGGTACCCGCCTCTTCTAACCACACTTCACACTTCATCACCTTAGGTCCAGGAACTTTTTTGTTGTCACAGTGACTTGTCCACTGTCCCTTAATGGATAGGACCAGGAAGTGAAGCTCTGCAATGCACTCAACAGCCCTGTACGTCTGTTCTGCTACTGGTATTTTGAGCAGGAGGGGCTGTTCAGTGCACCGCAGAGCTTCACTTAGTCCTGCTCAAAATACCAGTAGCATCTGGATTGAAAAACTGCTATCTTATTTGTGTGAAGGTTTCATTAAGAGTCAACTAGTATTTAATTATCCATTTTATGCGTGATCCTAGGTACACAGAAGCAAATATTGTCAGAACGTAATGTGACTTGCTGGATGTCAAAACCTTTCAAAGATCATTTGACTAAAACTTTGGTTTTGGTTATGCAAGACTGTAAATTTTGGATCCTGTTTTATTAGATTTGAGGATTGTGAAATCTTAAGAGTTTCAGTAACAGTACCATCTCCTTTTATTTTTCCTCTATTCTGCTTTCTTCTCCTGTGTGTTTTTTCACAATAGAGTTGTATTGTTTATGATAACGTCATTACTGAGATATTTTTTAAGTACATGGATTTTCTTTTCTAGGAGAATATCGACCAGTAAAGTGACAGTTCTGGGTTATGGTCTCTTAACCGCAGATGCAGAGACTTTGATAGATGCACTGAATAACCAGAACTTCAAAGTAGTTATAGTGGATGAATCACACTACATGAAATCCAGAAATGCAACTCGCAGCAGGATTTTATTGCCAGTAGTACAGAAAGCCAGACGAGCCATTCTTCTTACAGGAACACCAGCTTTAGGAAGGCCTGAAGAGGTATTACAATCCTTATACTCTGAACTTGAAAGAAGAGAAGGGAGGTAGGAGGGATATTGAATTAACCACCTGTTTTGCAATTTTTGATTTCAAATTAGATGCCTCAAATGCTAGAGGAGTACATTGGGAATTTATAGATAGTACGTATGTTTTATCATGGCTATTTTAATCTATTTACATTTAAACTTTCGCCAGGCTTGTAGGTGTGTATAAAAAAACAGCTTTTATCTTTATGATAAGGCTTCCATACATAGTACAACTGTATAATATTCTTCACAATGTGTTCCTGAGGTTCTTCTATGGTCTTAATCTTCATTTATCCTATCTATTTTACATTATAAGCTGCTTAGGATTGGGATTGAATCTACCTTATTTCTTTTACATTGCATTGCAGAACTTCTTTCTGTTCTTTCACTTTAAGATTCACATTTGGGAAAGTAAAGAGAAACTAAAGCTTATGTGCAGACCAGATAAGGTATCTGCCTAGAATGAAAGAATAAGGCATACATTTGATATCCCATTTAGCTTTTGCTACTCTAAGAGATGGGTAGTACATGGAGTGGTTAAAGAGTTAGGAAGAAGACATGATGGAAGAAATGTCTGTAAGTTTTAGTGTTCCTTAAGGAAATTCTGTTTACTAATGAACACTGAATCATGGAAAAACATGGGCTGTCTTGTAGGGTTGCTGGGAGAATTAAAGGTAATACTGCTTTGATAGTACCTCACCCTGTGCCTTGTCACACAGTCACTCAACATATGGTAGCCAATATTATGTTAATTTTTGAGCCAAGCCTGGGTGACAGCTATTATCATTGCCTGTCTAACAGTATTACCTAAGCTCTACTTTCAATTCTATCCTGGAAATCTTGTGAGATACATATAAAAGTACATAGATAGTGATGATAAAATGTTTAATTTTACCTTTTACAGTTTTTTCTCTTGGATACCCACTGACAGTGCTGTAGCTCCAAGTAATTGATATATGTCCCCAAATTATGTCATTGAATAATAGGGGTGATTATATCCTTTAAAAAAAATCATGAAACGTATCCTTCAAGATACTCAGTCCTACTGAGTCCAGTGAGTAGGCTGGACTCAGTAACTCATGCCTGTAATCCCAGCACTTTGGGAAGCTGAGGCGAGTGGATCACTTGAGGCCAGAAGTTCAAGACCAGCCTGGCCAGCATTGGTGAAACCCCATCTTTACTAAAAATACAAAATTAGCTGGGCATGGTGGCCTGGCCTGTAGTTCCAGCTACCCGGGAGGCTGAGGCAGGAGAATCACTTGAACCTAGGAGGCCAAGGTTGCGGTGAGCTGAGATCTGACCATTGCACTCCAGCCTGAGCGACAGAGTGAGACTCTGTCTCAAAAAAAAAAAAAAAAACCGTACATTTTAAATGATGATAACAAAATAAATACTCATCTATTTATTATCGAGCTTAAGAAATAGAACATTGACAATACAACAGTGGCTCTTACATCCTACTCTTATCACATGTCATTACTTTTCACTCTTCACCTATGGTAGCCACTATTCAAACCAAGGGTAAATACCAATTTTGTGAGTACTAATGATTGTACAATTTGTGTTTGGGATTTTTTTTAAGAAAAATAATATAAAATTTGAAATTCTAAGTTAGGAGTTTTGAAATTAGGAAGTGTGAGTTCTCTCATTTTGTTTTTCTTTCTTTCTTTCTTTCTTTTTTTTTTTTTTTAAGACAGAGTCTCACTCTGTTGCCCAGGCTGGAGTGCAGTGGCATGATCTTAGCTCACAGCAACCTCCACCTCCCAGGTTCAAGCAGTTCTTCCACCTCAGCCTCCCGAGTAGCTAGGATTACAGGTGCGTGCCACCACGCCTGGCACATTTTTGTATTTTTAGTAGAGACTGGATTTTACCATGTTGGCCAGTCTGCTTTCAAACTCCTGGCCTCAAGTGATCTGCCCATCTTAGCCTCCCAAAGGGCTGGGATTACAGGTTTGAGCCACCGCGCCCAGTCTATTTCCACTCTAATCTTTATTGTGACCTTCCTTCTATTTGCTGTGTGTTGTTTGCCCTTACTTTTCCAGTGTGTTAAGGTGAAAAATTAGGTTATTGATTTGAGTTCTTCTTGTTTAACATAGGCATATGCAACTATTAATTTCCCTCTTAGCACTATTTTTGCTGCAACTCATGTTTTGGTATGTTGTGTTCTCAATTTCCCTTATCTCAAAGTGTTTTCTAATTTCCTTTGTGATTTCTTCTTTGGCCCATTGGTTATTTCTGAATATGTTGTCATATTAAACGGACATAAAGCACTGAAGTCACTTTAGAAAAATTTAGGAGTTACTTAAAACGTTACTGTATCACCCAATAATTTTATTCTTAGGTATATACCCAAGAGAACTGAAAACAAGTTCTCACCAGAAATTATATACTCATGTGTATAGTTACATAGTAGCATTATTCATGATATTCAAAAAGTGGGAACAAGTAAAATACTCATCAATTGATGAATGTATAAACAAATGTGATATAGCCATACAATGGAATTATTTGGACCTAAAGAGGAATGAAATACTATATATGCTATAACATGAATTAACTTTGAAAGCACTATGCTGGGTGAAATAAGCCAGATACAAAAGGCTGCGTATCATATGATTCTATTTATATGAAATGCCCAGAATAGGCCAAGTCATAGAGACCGAAAGTGGATTAGTAGGTGGCAGAATCAGAAGAGAGGAGAAATAGGCAGTGACTACTAATGGGTATGGAAGTTTTTTGAGGGATGATAAAAATATTATAGAATTGGTCATGATTGGTGCACAACTGTGTGAATCTATTGAAAGCCACTGAATTATGTTCTTTAAAAGTTTGAATAGTATATGAATTACATGTCACAATAAAGCTGTTGGTTTTAAAAAATATATTAAAATAATGAGACAGTACTCTGTGCAGCCTATCAGAGTTGTAAAAATGAAAATGTTTCAAGATACTATTGATGGGAGTGTAAATTGGGATAATCTTACTGGGCAACATGGTAACATTATCAAACTTTAAAACAGCATATACCTTAGAATCAGCTATTCCATTTCTAAATATAATCCTACATCACCTCTAATAGAAATGCAAATGGATGGATGAATGAATGGATGGATGAATGGATAGATGATTAATAGATATACTACACCTATATATTCATATATACACACACACACACACACACACACACACACACACACAAAGTTATATGAAGTTGCTAGTATTAGTAACTTCATAAAAGCTAGAAATAGGCCGGGCGTGGTGGCTCATACCTGTAATCCCAGCACTTTGGGAGGTCGAGGCGGGTGGATCACGAGGTCAGGAGATCGAGATCATCCTGGCCAATAAGGTGAAACCCCGACTCTACTAAAAATGCAAAAACAAAATTAGCCGGGCGTGGAAGTGGTCACCTGTAGTCCCAGCTACTCGGGAGACTGAGGTGAGAGAATGGCGTGAACCCTGGAGGCGGAGCTTGCAGTGAGCCGAGATTGCGCCGCTGCACTCCAGCCTGAGCGACAGAGCGAGACTCTGTCTCAAAAATAAATAAATAAAATGCTGGAAATAGCCTATATGTCCAATATCAGGAGTCTGTTTAAATATTTTACAGTACATCTACATCATAATGGGTTGCTATTCAGTTTTGTTTTTGTTTTTTTTGTTTTTTTTTTTTTTTTTAATTATACTTTTTGTGCTAGGGTACATGTGCACAAGATGCAGGTTTGTTACATATGTATACATGTGCCATGTTGGTGTGCTGCACCCATTAACTCGTCATTTACATTAGGTATATCTCCTAATGCTATCCCTCCTCCCTCCCCCCTCCCCCCACACCACAACAGGTCCCGGTGTGTGATGTTCCCCTTCCTGTGTCCAAATGATCTCATTGTTCAATTCCCACCTATGAGTGAGAAAATGCGGTGTTTGGTTTTCTGTTCTTGCGATAGTTTGCTGAGAATGCCATTCAGTTTTTTTTTTTTTTTTTTTTTTTTTTTTTGAGACGGAGTCTGGCTCTGCCGCCCAGGCTGGAGTGCAGTGGCCGGATCTCAGCTCACTGCAAGCTCCGCCTCCCGGGTTCACGCCATTCTCCTGCCTCAGCCTCCCGAGTAGCTGGGACTACAGGCGCCCGCCACCTCGCCCGGCTAGTTTTTTGTATTTTTTTTAGTAGAGACGGGGTTTCACCGTGTTAGCCAGGATGGTCTCGATCTCCTGACCTCGTGATCCACCCGCCTCGGCCTCCCAAAGTGCTGGGATTACAGGCTTGAGCCACCGCGCCCGGCCTGCCATTCAGTTTTTAAATAGTGCATTATTATTATATTGTTTATATAAGGCTTTAAAACTAAATAAAAATAGACACGTGTACTTTAAAAGTGTCTGAGACATGTTTTATGGGACACAATTCTAGTTGTGTAACAATATATATGATATGATCCTCTTTATGTGAATAAATGTATGCTTATATCAACATAGAAAAATGTGTATTTATACAACACATGACGATTACCCCGATGAATAAAAGGGAGAGGACTTGAGAAAGAAAGAGTTGGATTTTCTTTTATACTTCCTACTATTTTGTTAAATGGTTTTATCATTGTAATAATAATTTACTTGAAAATATTACAACATATTATGAACACTTGTATTGTTATAGCTTTTCATGCAGATTGAAGCTCTCTTTCCACAAAAATTTGGAAGATGGACCGACTATGCAAAAAGATACTGTAATGCACGCATCAGGTAAGACAAACTATTTTCCATAAACTTTTTCCTTACATATTTACTGTGAACATTGCTTTATTAATCATTCTTTATTCCAGTGTTTTACAAATTTGTGGTAGCTATGAAATAATTGGTGGAATTTTTTTTTTTTTTTTTTTTTTTTTGAGGCGGAGTCTCGCTCTGTTGCCCAGGCTGGAGTGCAGTGGCCGGATCTCAGCTCACTGCAAGCTCCGGCTCCTGGGTTTACGCCATTCTCCTGCCTCAGCCTCCCGAGTAGCTGGGACTACAGGCGCCCGCCACCTTGCCCGGCTGGTTTTTTGTGTTTTTTTAGTAGAGATGGGGTTTCACCGTGTTAGCCAGGATGGTCTTGATCTCCTGACTTCGTGATCCACCCTTCTCGGCCTCCCAAAGTGCTGGGATTACAGGCTTGAGCCACCGCGCCCGGCAGTTGGTGGATTATTATGTATAGGTGGATGAACTATATGTAAAATAAATAAAAGTAATAGATAATATTTTTATTTTTTAGTTTCTACTTTTTATTTTTGAAATTGTTTATTTTTATTGGCTACATTTACATGTACATTATACAAAAGTAAAAAGTAAGTGTTTCTTCCACTCTTGTCTCTCAGCCAACCATTTCCCTTCGCGTGTAACCATTGTTGGCACTTTCTTTTGTATCCTTCTGAAGATACTCTTTGGGTGAGCAAGCATGTGTAATACAAAACATGATTATATGTGTATAATATTACTTCATTTTATTTCAACATATATAGCACAATTTGTTTATTATTCTGCAGCTCGCTTTCTTCATCTAGTATGTATTGTAGATCTTTCCATATCAGTTACTCAAAGAGCTTTGATATTCATTTTATTTTATTTTATAGTATTTTTTTCAGACAGAGTCTCTCTCTGTTGCGCAGGCTGGATGGAGTGCAGTGGTATAATCTCGGCTCACTGCAACCTCTGCTTCCGATGTTCAAGCAATTCTCCTGCCTCAGCCTCCTGAGTAGCTGAGATTACAGGCATGCGCCACCATGCCCGGCTAATTTTTGTTATTTTTACTAGAGATGGGGTTTCACCATGTTGGCCAGGCTGGTCTCGAACTCCTGACCTCAGGTGATTCGCCTGCCTTGGCCTCCCGAAGTGCTGGGATTACAGGCGTGAGCCACCACGCCCAGCCTGATATTCATTTTAAATGCTGCATCTATTATACCGTTTAGAATTTATTTATGCAGTCTACTCTTAGTGGACGTTTATAGTATATAGCTATGCATACAATGCAGCAGTGAATATCTTTGCACATGTTGAGAGGTAGTATTTTATAGTTCTGAAGAACATGGAAATTTAGAGCTAGACCACTTGTGTTTTATTTTCACATCTACTATTGTGGAATGCTTCATTTTAGAAAAGTAACTTTATCTCCTCATACCTCAGTTTCTTCAGCTCAAAAAAAATGGCAAAGTATTATGCCTGCCTTGGAGAGTTATTATGAGACTTACATTACCTAATATTTATAAAGTGCTTGAACAGTGACCATACGTGGGGAGTACTCGATAGTTGTTAGCTATTTTCATATTTCATGCCATATACATAGGGGAAAAAATCTTAAGATAAAGTTATAGAAGTGAAATTGCTAGTTTAAAGGGCATGTGCATTTTTATATTATTAGATTTTTCCAAATCATGCTCCATGGAAGACACAGCTTTTTATATTTCCACCAGCCCTATGCCAGATTGTTTCTTTTTCTATACCTTTCAAACATAGTGAAATATAAATTATTTTATTCTTGGCCAATGTGAACTGATAGTAGCTTTAATACACATTTGTCCGTTATGTCATTAAATGCATTTGAGCATTTTTTTTCACACATACGTGTTACTTGTACTTTTTTTCTGTCAGTTGTCTGTGTGTGCTGCTTGCCCTGTCTTCTAAATGTGTTGGCTTTTTTCTTGATATGCTGAATATCTTTATATATTACAAAAATAATCTCTTTGTATGTGATATGAGTCTCTCATGGTTTTTTCCCAATGCATTTTTTTTTTTTATAATTCCTTTAAATAACACCACATGGTCATGGTTTTCTGATGCTTTTTAAAGAGCTCCAAAGTACAAAGATAAAATTCTTCTAAATTGTTTCTATGAAGTCAAACACTTAATACCAAAATCAGACAAGATAGCACAAAAATGAAAACGAGTCTACAAATGCACAAATCCTCAATATTAATAGATTAATGAAATCCAGAAACTCATTAAAAACCTAATATATTGATTATATGCAAATGACTTTCACATTAGGAATTCAAGGAAAGTTGAATATTAAGAAACATATCAATATAATTCGCCATATTAATAATGACAAAGAGAAACCTCATCATCTCTATATGTGCTGGGAAGTCCTTAGGTAAAATATAGCATTTACCCTCCCTGTATTTTTGGGGTTTTTTTGTTTTTGTTTTTGTTTTTTGAGACGGAGTCTCACTCTGTCGCCCAGGCTGGAGTGCAGTGGCATGATCATGGCTCACTGCAACCTCCGCCTCCTAGGTTCAAGCAACTCTCCTGCTTCAGCCTCCGAGTAGCTGGGACTACAGCCGTGCGCTAATTTTTGTTTGTTTGTTTGTTTTGTTTTGTATGTTTAGTAGAGACAGGGTTTCACATATTGGCCAGGCTGGTCTCGAATTCCTGACCTCAGGTGATCCACCTGCCACAACCTCCCAAAGTGCTGGGATTACAGGCGTAAGCTACCACGCCTAGCCAACATTTACCCTTGATTACAGTTTTTAATAAATTTAGGGTATATATGTATAAGTGTGTCTTTACATATATATGTGTGTATATGTTTATGGGTGTCTTTCAATCCCAAAACAACTACCACATGAAACACTAAAATCAGGCGCATGCCACCACACCTGGCTAATTTTTGTATTTTTAGTAGAGACGGGGGTTTCACCATGTTGGCCAGGCTGGTCTTGAACTCCTGACCTCGTGATCTGCCCACTTCGGCCTCCCAAAGTGCTGGGATTATAGGCGTGAGCTACCACACCCAGCCAAGATTTTACTTTTTTCTGAATTTATTTGTAGATATAATATATTCAAATAAGAATATTCTCCTTGTAGATCCAGAACATTGATTCTGAATATTATTTGAAAAAATAGGCCGGGTGCGGTGGCTCAAGCCTGTAATCCCAGCACTTTGGGAGGCCGACATGGGCGGATCACGAGGTCAGGAGATCGAGACCATCCTGGCGAACACGGTGAAACCCCGTCTCTACTAAAAAATACAAAAAACTAGCCGCGCGCGGTGGCGGGCGCTTGTAGTCCCAGCTACTTGGGAAGGCTGAGGCAGGAGAATGGCGTAAACCCGGGAGGCGGAGCTTGCAGTGAGCTGAGATCCGGCCACTGCACTCCAGCCTGGGCGACAGAGCCAGACTCCGTCTCAAAAAAAAAAAAAAAAAGAAAAGAAAAGAAAAAATAAATAAGCAACAATTGTCAAGAAAGTTATGAAAAACTAGAGTATTAAAAAAAAGGGGGCCCAACACAGCACCTCATGCCTGTTGTAATCCCAGCACTTTGAGAGGCCGAGCCGGGTGGATCACCTGAGGTCAGGAGTTCGAGACCAGTTTGGCCAACATGGTGAAACCCCGTCTCTAATAAAAATACAAAAATTAACTGGATGTGGTGGTGGGCACCTGTAATCCCAGCTACTCAGGAGGCTGAGGCAGGAGAATCGCTAGAACCCAGGAGGCGGAGGTTGTAGTGAGCCAAAATTGCACTGTTGCCCTCCAGCCTGGGTGACAAGAGCAAGACTCTGTCTTAAAGAAAAAAAGGGAAAGGGATTCTTTCCCCTCTTCTTTTGAAATTGTTTATTTTTATTGGCTAGATTTACATGTACATTATACAAAAGTAAAAAGTAAGTGTTTCTTCCACTCTTGTCTCTCAGCCAACCATTTCCCTTCACATGTAACCAGTGTTGGCACTTTCTTTTGTATCCTTCTGAAGGATAAATAAATTCCAGATGAGTGAAATATTTAAACATTATTAAATAAAACTCTAAATAAAACAGAGGACTTCTTTTATAACTTTGTTGTAGGGAAGTCATAAAAAGGAATATATTTGATTGTGTAAGAATTTCAAAGGTGTCACCCTTCTGGAAAATATATATAAAGTAAAAAGAAATTTCTAATTAAGGAAAAATTATTTATGTGTTGCAAATTAAAGAGAAGGCTAATTTCAATGACTGAGAAAAATGTGCAAAAAATGTAAACAAATAATTGATAGAAAAGGAAATGCAAATAGGTTTTGACTGCATAAATCTAATTGATAAAAGAAATGTAAATTGAAACTATAGTAAGACAAATTTTTAACTATTATAGTTATAAAAATTATAACGTTTAACAAAACAGTATATCAATGAGCATATGAAGAAAAAGGAACTGTCTTACATTGTTGAAAGGAATGTAATGGCTATACCATCTATTTGGGGGTTTTTTTTGAGACAGGGTCTTGTTTTGTCACTCAGGTTGGAGTGCAGTGGCACTGTCATGGCTCACTGCAGCCTCAGCTGACTTGGCTCAAGTGATCCTCCCACCTCAGCCTCCCTAGTAGCTGGGGCTACAGGGATCCACCATGTCTGGCTAATTCTTTGTGTGTGTGTTTTTTGTTGTTGTTGTTGTTGTTGTTTCTGAGACAGAGTCTTGCTCTGTTACCAGGCTGGAGTGCAGTGGCATGATCTTGGCTCACTGCAACCTCTGCCTCCTGGGTTCAAGCGATTCTCCTGCCTCAGCCTCCCAAGTAGCTGGGATTACAGGCATGTGCCACACACGCAGCTAATTTTTGTATTTTTAGTAGAGACAGGTTTCGCCACATTGGTGAAGCTGGTCTCAAACTCCTGACCTCAGGTGATCTGCCCGCTTTGGCCTCCCAAAGTGCTGGGATTACAGGCGTGAGCCACCACACCTGGCAGTTTTTAAAAATTTTTTGTAGAGACGGGGTCTCACTGCATTGCCCAGGCTTGTCTGGAACTCTGAGCTCGAGTGATCCTCCCACCTCAGCACACTTAAGTGCTGGAATTACAGTCATGAGCCACCCTGCCTGACCTATACCGTCTATTAATAGAAATTTCACTATAGCTACCAAACATTGAAAAGCCCATACACTTAACCTAGCAATTAAAATTTAAGTTTATCCTATACTTGTTCATATATACTATTATATGTAATTGTTCATGTATGTTCTTATACATGTGTGTTCACATACTTATTAAATACACAACATATAGATATACACATACACACATATGCAAAATTTAAATTGCATGTTTAATAAATAATACATGATTGGATAACAACTAGTTGTAGAGAACTTACTGTAAATTATTGTACATCCATACAACGGAATACTGTGTAATCTTGATGCAACTTATTTCTAAGATATAGTGTTGAAAGAAAAGGAAATTACAAAAAATTTTGTTATCTTTTATATTTTTTAAAACGTGTATGTGTAAAACACACACACTGATTTTCCCTAGATACCTTGAAATTGTCAACATGGTAACCTCTGATGCCCCTGACCCGACTAACAGTCTCTGAGACTTCTCTATAGAAGCCACTGGGCACTGTGGAGTCCACTTTGCATGCTGTTAGTTTAACTGTTCAGCATAATGTGATTACCCAGCTGGCTGGAGATTTATAACAAGAGACCACTTTGCAGTGGCATGTGATCAGTTTGATAGGGAATTTGACCTGCATTGTGTTCCTCACTGGAGTGAGTTACTAGCTAGAAGCTCTTTGAGGGCAGAACACTTGTTTTTTCCAGTATTCTATTCCCAGTGGCTAACGTGGCACCTGGCACATGATATCCAATGTGTATTCAATTATTGAATACTAGATCTGGGGGTTTTTTTTTGTATGCTAGATCCATGTAACTTCTTGACATGAATAACATTATTCATCTGCTAAATTCACAGATGTTGTCAAACTAATAGGGTTACTCAGACATAACTTAAAATTGCTCTGAAAATTGACATAGTATTAGAAAACACGCAGCACAATCATCTTGGAGAAGGATTTCTTATACTTTAGATTTGGAGCTTCTGGAATAAAAGGGCTGAACTAAGTGCTTTGGGTAATCTTTCCCAGCTTAAAGTTTGGTTTCTTCATATGGACTTTAAAAATCATGAGCAAAATAGGGATTCTTCTTATAAGTGAAATACTAAGAGGAGTTTTTACATAACTGACACTGTTACATTTATTTTACTACTTCTGTTTAAAGAAAAAAATAGACAAACCAGTATAATTTGGCTACTTTCTATTAAGAATTTTAAGTTAATATAGTTTTGTGACTTGGACTGAGAGAGTTTTATGACACAAAGTTCTTAGTTGTTTTTCTGGTAACTGGGGGCATAATTAATTTGCTAACATCAGTTCTGATTAAACTATAAATCCATTTAGATGCCAGTTTGACCAAAGTAATAACTCTTTAGTCTTTACCAAGTGTTTTTTTTTTTTTAACAATGCATGGAAATGACTATAATGATTTTGCTACAGTGCCACAAATTAATATCCCTTCCCTCCACTTGGAAATCAACAGTAACAAATGTAGTAAACATTGTAAGTTGCCTACCCCGTCTTCCTTCCAAACAGATTCCTGATTTACTTCAGGTATATATACAAATCTATAGGACTCTGGGAAAGTTGACTTTGTATCCTTTTTCGCTGGTGGATTCTGGTCATTCTAAGCCAGTTAGCACATAGTATTCTTCAGACAACTGTTAGTGGTCTGAAGCATGCTGAAGAAGGGCTTTGTTTCAAGGATGGAGGGCAAGATAAGCATCTTAAGCTGAATATGAACAAAGAAGCATGTTGTCCTACCTGCTGCTGGTAGCTGTCTTCTGACCATGTTGGGTATCGGGTTTAGATGAGGCAAGCTTTTTAATGGCACAGTGAAGAGGTGCAAGGAATCCAAGAGTTGACCAATCCAAGAGCCTTTCTGGACTCTGAATTCCTTTTATTCATGTTGTAAAACATTCCTTTTTTTATTAAGCGGTCTTGATTCAGAGTTTCAGTTGCTTATAGCCAAAAACCATGGTTCCTGGCACATTATTTCTAAATATTCATTTTGTTCCTATCATAGGCCTTTTTTTTTTTTTTTTTTTTCATGGTGCTGGGTATTGTTGGGAAGCTCTTAATCGTAATTCTTGCAGACTATAAATGCCAAAAGTTTGCCGACATAAAACAAACATACTTATCTGTATTTATCTTCTAGAGTCTGGAACAACCTATGTGGTCAATAAGCATTTCTTTTTTCTGTTTCATGACTAGGACTTGTCATATGACAATAGAAAGAGACAGTACACCTGTCTCTTTCTTACTTAATGCCTACTCTGTTTCATTAAGAGATTAAAATTCATCTCTGTGAAATGCTTTATGATTGTGGAGGACATGTTCTGTTTTCTGGAGAAAGCCATTTCAAGATTAATATCATGCTTCTCAAAAGGCATTTTCTTTCAGGTTCCATTTCAGAAGTTTTATGTTATTCCTTTACTTCTTTACCTTGAAAGCACTATGGTTCCATAGACTCTAATTCAGCTCAAGTCACTTCCTGGCATTTTAAGTTAGTCTGTGGAATGCTATATATTTTTCCATAATGTTTTGATTCTGTGAAGGTGTCATTTTCACACTATAATTTTGCAGAATGCAAATTTTGGTTAGTTATTCAGTTCTAGACCCATATTTTATATTTGAAATGTCATGACTGTATTCAAAATAAGTTAAGTGAAGCTTCAGCAAGGGGTTTGCTTTTATAAAGTGTATTAAATACCTAAGTAATGACAAACAGAAATGTACTACTGCAAATGTAGTTCAGGGATGAGAAGTCAGGGTATAGATAACCAACTACCTGGTTTGACTTGAGACAGACAGCAGAAGTATTACTCAGCCAGAACATCTCTTATCTAAAATGCCTTACATCATTCACTTTACAGGGTTATATTTAGAGGAAGCTATAAATGCAAATATGATTTGGAGAAGGCAACATATTCAGTTGTCAACCATTAGCACATTGTATGATCAATTGTTAAAACTAAAAGACTTTGGAGATCACCCAGTTCCCCTCTGTCATTTTGTAAGCACTTGGTAAGTTTAAATGGCTTACTCTATCTCACTTTCTTTTATGTTTTCTTTTTCCCCCTGGAAGTAATAAAGACTTAGGGAATGGCAACTTTAATAAATATTCTTTTACATAGAAAAAGAGGACATATAGATAACCCAGCCAAGCATCCTGTTATCAGCAGCTGTCTTCAAAAAGTATGCTGTGGGAAGACATATTGGTCTTCCCTAATATTATATTTTTGTTTTTGTTGTTTTCTTTTGTTTGAGACAGAGTCTTGCTCTTTTGCCTGGGCTGGAGTGCAGTGGTGCAATCTCTGCTTGCTGCAACCTCCGCCTCTCGGGTTCAAGCAATTCTTCTGCCTCAGCCTCCCGAATAGCTGGGACTGCAGGCATGCGCCACCACACCAGGCAATTTTTTGTATTTTTAGTGAAGACAGAGTTTCACCATGTTGGCCAAGCTGGTCTTGAACTCCGGACCTCAAGCCATCCGCCCACCTCAGCTTCCCAAAATGCTGGGATTTACAGGCATGAGCCACAGCGCCCAGCCTCTTCCAATGGTGTGTGATTCATCAGTTTTTTTAGTCTTCTCTGTCATTGATATTTTGTACCAGTTCCACCTCTAAGGAGAATTCGTTGTCTAAATTTTTATGAGAGGAAAAATGCTGCATGATAATACAAATTAAAAGTATTTATAGCCATACCTAAAGATTGTTAATTAATGGGTCATTGTCAGCTTCAAGAAATGTCTCGAGGGAGAGCATCAGGATAAATAGCTAATGCATGCAGGGCTTGATACCTAGGTCATGGGTTGATAGGTACAGCAAACCACATGGCACTCATTTACCGGTGTAACAAACCTGTACATCCTGCACATGTATCCTGGAACTTTAAATTAAATTAAATTTTATTTATTTATTTATTTATTTATTTTTGAGATGGAATCTTGCTCTATTGCCCAGGCTGGAGTGCAGTGGTGCGATCTCAGCACACTACAACCTCCATCTCCCAGGTTCAAGTGATTCTCCTGCCTCAACCTCCTGAGTAGCTGGATTACAGGTGCCTGCCACCATGCCTGGCTAAATTTTTGTATTTTTAGTAGAGACGGGGTTTTACATGTTAGCCACGATGGTCTCGATCTCCTGACCTCGTGATCCATCTGCCTCGGCCTCCCGAAGTGTTAGGATTATAGGTGTGAGCCACCGCGCCTGGCCTAAGTTAAATTAAATTTTTAAAAAAATGTCTCTTATGGAATTGTGCTGTCCCTCCTTTGTCCTCAGCATTGTTGCATTTAATGTTCTCACGCATGACTAAATAGAGGTTGTGTCTATTCCATTTGCAAATGGTTCAAATCTGAGAGAAATAGTTAATATAGTGGATGGCAGAGATATGTTTGAAAAACAATTAGATAAATATTAATAGAATATGTATTCTGCATTGAGATTTAGAAAGTCAGCTTTGTGTGGAAGGGATTTGAGAAACCCTCACCTATTTATCAATAGTTCAGTTCTAAAAGATTTGTAGTTTTGAATAACCTTAGGCTAAATTGGAATAAGGGATGGTTCTACTTCATTCATTGATTAGACTGCATCTAGAGTACAGTTTAATTTTGAATTTATCCATTCATTCTGAAAGTATTTTAGGATGCCTCTTATATGCTAAGCCATGTGGTAGCCATCAGATATGCATTAGGGAACAAGACACACATAGTCCAGCCTTCACTTGAGTTTTCAAGTCAAATACTAATCTAGTTGAATATTCTAGAACTAAAAGAAGAGAGTTTCAAGACAGTGATGGAGTTAGGTAGGGATAATATACAGAGTCTTGTTCTTCATAATGGCAATAAGAAGGCATTGCAAGGTATTTTGGTTTTTAATTATCAGTATTATAGGTTCTTAAATTGCAGTAAAATATGCATAACAAAATTTATCATTTAGTATTTTTAAATGTACAGTTCAGTAGATACGGTTGCCTATATGTATATGTTTTAGGTTTTTTAACTGCAGTAAAATATGTACAACAAAATTTACCATTTAAACATTTTAAAATGTACAATTCAGTGACCTTCAGTACATTCTAATGTGTTTCACTACATTCTGTTGTTGTGCAACCATTACCACTCTTCATCATCAGAACTTTTTCATCATTCCAAATTGAAACTCTGTACCCATTAAATAATTGTCCCCATTTCCCCTTCCCCAGTCCCTATAATGTGAAACTTAAAGCATGAAACATACATCATTAGATTTACAAATTTGATTTATTATCTAAGATATTTCACATGGTTCAAAATTCTAAACCTATAAAAGAGTATACACATTGAAAAACCCCTCTTACCTAAATTCTTCTCCCTATAGGCAACTGTATGTGGTTTTAATCTTTTCTCAGAAACTGTGTGCATATTCAAGCAAATTCATATGTTGTAAAAAGATTGTAATGTAAGCATAAACATTGTTTTGTACTTTCCCCTTTTGTCTTTTTTTCGTATACATAAATAACTTCTTCCTTTTTATGGTTGCATGTCATTATATCATTGGAAATATACTGTACTTTTGGGGATGGCAGGAAGTTGTGAGTTTGCATTGTACGGTTTATATTTTCTCTGTGGAATGGGAAGGACAATCATATGTTCAGTGAAATGGAAAAATAGAGGGTTAAAGGTTTCATGAAAGTTGATGTGGTTTGAAATTTTGCCAAATGAGAATGAGATTAGTGTGGTAGGATTGTTAACAGCTTTAGTAACCATTTGAGATCAGCAACTCCAGATTTGTAATGGAACCAGTTCTCTAAGGTACAATTTCTCCAGCCACACCCAGCAACCTGGATACAGGCCTGGAAAAGGCTTCAGGCCTTTTTGATCCTGAAGTTGGATCCATTCAAGATTGGATTTTTTCAACAGCTTATGATGCATGGACTGTGAGACAAGGGAACTTAATTTGTATTAATAAGAACAAAGGTAATGTATGAACTCTGAAATCAAAAGGGCTGAGGAAAGATGTGAAGACAAAAAAATATAATGGATTTGGAAATGAGAGGAGTCAGTTGACTGAAAGGTATTGATGCGATAGTAAAGACCATAGTGAGTATAAATGAACAAGCACCTTAGAAGAATGGGGTAAGTAGAGAGTGGAATGTCTGAATTTACCAGGTAGAATGGTTTCTTAGGACCTGGTTATAACCATAGGGATAGTTGGAGTAGATTTTAGAAGGTCCGGCAGGGCGCGGTGGCTCACGCCTGTAATCCCAGCACTTTGGGAGGCCGCAACAGGCAGATCACAAGGTCGGGAGATTGAGACCATCCTGGCTAACACAGTGAAACCCCATCTCTACTAAAAATATGAAAAAAGTAGCCGGGCATGGTGGCGGTCGCCTGTAGTGCCAGCTACTCTGGAGGCTGAATCAGGAGAATGGTGTGAACCCGGGAAGCGGAGCTTGCAGTGAGCCGAGATTGCACCACTGCACTCCAGCCTGGGCGACAGAGTGAGACTCCATCTCAAAAAAAAAAAAAAGATTTTAGAAGGTCATTGAAGACAATAAGTGTGAGGAACTAAGAGGGAACTAGGAGCCATGTTTTAAGCATTTTAACAAATGAAAACATATCTGGGAAAGGGTGACCAGAATAATGAGAGGAATCTCATATTCAGTTCTACAAATGTCTAATGTTATTGATTGCCTACTATATTTAAGATATTATTTCAGAGCTGCCAGCAATACAAAGATGAATAAGACATAGTACTTGATCTTATGAAGCCTATAGGAATTTGAAAGCAAGAAGCCCTAAGGGGAATAGGTTTTTAAATATTTAAAGATCTGTCATGTTTTAAAAGAATTAGACTTCTGTCTTTGTGGCCTCAGAGAGCAAAACTAGTATCAAGCAGTGGAACTTAATCCTGATGTAGATTTTGGCTTAATATGAGTAAGAACTTTTAAAATATATATACTTACATATGTAGCACTATAACAATAAAAATGGAAAGGAAAAATACCATAATTCTGCTATACTAACAGGTAAACTGTTTTCATTTTTTATTTCTACTCTTGTCTATATATCTAATAATTATTACATAGTTTTATCTATCTTACATGTAATGAATGCTATCATCTGCTAATTTTCTCTTAGCAATGCCTTGTCCCATACGTTAACATTGTCTTTATAAGTTGTTTGATTTTCTTTAGTTTTATTAATTTAAAGATGGTTTATTGCATTTGGGAAAGTTATCCATAGTTATTTTAACAAACCACACATAGAAAAAACATTTTTTTAAAAAAGTAAAAGTCTCCTAGTCCCTGATAAAACAGACTTTAAACCAACAAAGATCAAAAGAGACAAAGAAGGCCATTACTATAATGGTAAAGGGATCCATTCAACAAGAAGAGCTAACTGTCCTGAATATATATGCACCCCATACAGGAGCACCCAGATTCATAAAGCAAGTCCTTAGAGACCTACAAAGAGACCTAGACTCCCACACAATAGTAATGGGAGACTTTACACCTCACTGTCAATATTAGACAGATCAATGAGACAGAAGGTTAACAAGGATATCCAGGACTTGAGCACAGCTCTGCACCAAGCAGACCTAATAGACATCTACAGAATTCTCCACCCCAAATCCACAGAATATACATTCTTCTTAGCACCACATTGCATTTACTCTAAAATTGACTACATGATTGGAAGTAAAACACTCCTGAGCAAATGTAAAAGAACAGAAATTACAACAAACTCTCAGACCACAGTGTGATCAAATGAGAACTCAGGATTAAGAAACTCACTTAAAACTGCACAACTACATGGAAACTGGATAATCTGCTCCTGAATGACTACTGGGTAAATAACGAAATGAAGGCAGAAATAAAGATGTTCTTTGAAACCAATGAGAACAAAGACACAACATACCAGAATCTCTGGGACACATTTAAAGCAGTATGTAGAGGGAAATTCATAGCACTAAATGCCCATAAGAGAAAGCAGGAAAGATCTAAAATCGATACCCTAACATCACAGTTAAAAGAACTAGAGAAGCAAGAGCAAACAAATTCAAAAGCTAGCAGAAGGCAAGAAATAACTAAGATCAGAGCAGAACTGAAGGAGATAGAGACACAAAAAAAACAAAATCAGTGATTCAAAAAAAATCAGTGAATCCAGGAGCTGGTTTTTTGAAAAGATCAACAAAATTGATAGACTGCTAGCAAGACTAATAAAGAGGAAAAGAGAGAAGAATCAAATAGATGCAATAAAAAATGATAAAAGGGATATCACCACTGATCCCACAGAAATACAAACTTCCATCAGAGAATACTATAAACACCTCTACGCAAATAAACTAGAAAATCTAGAAGAAATGGATAAATTCCTGGACGCATACACCCTCCCAAGATTAAACCATGAAGAAGTTGAATCTCTGAATAGACCAATAACAGGCTCTGAAATTGAGGCAATAATAGCCTACCAACCCAAAAAAGTCCAGGACAAGACAGATTCACAGCCAAATTCTACCAGAGGTACAAAGAGGAGCTGGTGCCACTCCTTCTGAAACTATTCCAAACAACAGAAAAAGGGAATCCTCCTTAACTCATTTTATGAGGCCAGCCTCATCCTGATACCAAAGCCTGGCAGAGACACGACAGAAAAAGAGAATTTTAGACTAATATCCCTGATGAACATCGATGCGAAAATCCTCAGTAAAATAGGGGCAAACCGAATCCAGCAGCACAGGAAAGAGCTTATGCACCACGATCAAGTCACCTTCATCCCTGGGATGCAAGGCTGGTTCAACATACACAAATGAGTAAACATAATCCATCACATAAACGGAACCAACAACAAAAGCCACATGACTGTCTCAATAGATGCAAAAAAGGCCTTCAACAAAATTCAACAGCCCTTCATGCCAAAAACTCTGAGTAAACTAGGTATTTATGGAACGCATCTCAAAATAATAAGAGCTATTTATGATAAACCACAGCCAATATCATACTGAATGGCCTAAACCTGGAAGCATTCCCTTTGAAAACCAGCGCAAGACAAGGATGCACTCTCTGACCACTCCTATTCAACATAGTGTTGGAAGTTCTGGCCAGGGCAATCAGGCAAGAGAAAGAAATAAAGGGTATTCAATTAGGAAAAGAGGAAGTCAAATTGTCACTGTTT
>NW_012110252.1:1162566-1164634 GCF_000951045.1 Mandrillus leucophaeus
GATGAGTTGATGGGTGCAGCAAACCAACGTGGCACATGTATACCTATGTAACAAACCTGCACGTTGTGCACATGTACCCTAGAACTTAAAGTATAATAAAGAAAGATCAGTTTTAGTTTAAAAAAAAAAAGTAAAAGTCAACTGTTGTGCTTTCATAACTTTCCCTCTAGATAGCTTCTCTACTTAAGTACATAAAGAAGGATGAATTGATAGATAAGCAATTTTATATAAATAGGATCATATTGTACACACTTTTCTGTAAAATGCCTTTTTCACTTAATACTGTTTTAGGACATTTTTTGATACCAGTAACTAAAATACATAATTTTTATTGACTATATGATTATATTTTATATATAAGATACTATACCATGTGCTTTAGATGTATTATCTTTAATTCCTTCAACAGTTCTACAAGATAGATGATAGTAGGTCCATTTTATAAATGAGGAAGCTGTGTTTGGAAAGGTTAAGTAACTTGTCAAGTCACGTAACTAAAAAGTGAAAGAACAAGAGTGTAAACACCCTTTAACACCCCTTTTCTCCCATTCTCCTTCCAGTATTTGAATTATTTGGTAATTCAGTGGCCGTGTTTGTATTATTGACTAAGTATATTAAATTAATGGACTAAATAAATTAATATTGTTCTCTACTAAATCAAGCAGTTGACTGTTCCTTTCTTGGTCAACTTTTTGTTTACCTTGTAATTTACTTTTTTCCCATCTGTTTGGTTTTCTATACAGCTACTGCTGCTTTTTCACTGAAAGACTCCAACCAATCTGTCAACTTCCAACATGTCTTATAAGCACATAAAATAATCTTTTTTCTTTTTCCTGGAGATTTTCCTCCCACAGCCTTCTGTTATGCTCCAGTCTAAACCAGTTTTTCTTTAGGCATGGCACAAAGCTGTCACCCTGAATTTCCTTGGGCCATTCTGCTCTGTTGGATCCTCACATTCCTGGATTTCATGACTTTTATTTCTTAGTTTACTACCTGATGTTTTAAATATTTTATTATGGAAAAAATTAACATATAGAAAAGTACATCCTGTAGTATAATGAACCCCCCATGTACTCATCACCCAGCTTCAACAATTACTATCTCACGACCAGTTTTGTTTTCGCTGTGCTCCCATGTACCTCCTCTACCCCATATTATTTTGAAGGAAATCCTAGAGATTGTATTTTTTCTATAAAATGTTTCACTATATATCTCTAAAGAGTAAGGAAGGACTGTTCTCTTTTTTGAGACGGAGTCTTGCTCTGTTGCCACGTCGGAGTGTAGTGGCACAGTCTCTGCTCACTGCCACTGCTGCCTCCTGGGTTCAAGCGATTCCCCTGCCTCAGCCTCCCGAGTAGCTGGGACTACAGGTGTGCACCACCACGCCTGGCTAATTTTTTGTATTTTAGTAGAGACGGAGTTTCACCGTGTTGGCCAGGATAGTCTCAATCTCCTGACCTCATGATCTGCCCGCCTCAGCCTCCCAAAGTGCTGGGATTACAGGCATGAGCCACCACGCCCGGCCAGGACTGTTCTTAAAAATAATTATGCACGGCTTAATATGTAAGTCATGGGTTAATAGGTGCAGCAAACCACCATGGCACACATTTACCTGTGTAACAAACCTGCACATTCTGCACATGTATCCTAGAACTTAAAGTAAAATTAAAAAAAAAAAACTATAAATATTAATCCCCATTTAAAAAGTAATTATAATACCATTATTATACCTTAAAAATTAAAATTAATTGCGTTAAATCCCTTGATTGCATTAAAAATGCAGCAAATGCTTGGGTGTTGGATGCACCAAAATCTCACAAATCACCACTGAAGAACTTATTCATGTAACCAAATACCACCTGTACCCCAGTAACCTATGGAAAAGCACAAGCATGCACACACACATAAAACATATTTAATTTTACATAATTAAAATGCACTTTTTTTGGGCCGGGCGCGGTGGCTCAAGTCTGTAATCCCAGCACTTTGGGAGGCCGAGACGGGCGGATCACGAGGTCAGGAGATCGAGACCATCCTGGCTAACACAGTGAAACCCTGTCTCTACTAA
>NW_012110252.1:1165369-1176421 GCF_000951045.1 Mandrillus leucophaeus
AAATTAGCTGGGCATGGTGGCGGGTGCCTATAGTCCCAGCTACTCGGGAGGCTGAGGCAGGAGAATGGCGTGAACCCGGGAGGCGGAGCTTGCAGTGAGCGGAGATCACGCCACTGCACTCCAGCCTGAGGACTCCATCTCAAAAACAAAAAAAAAACAAAAAAACCAAATAGTTGACATGCCTCTGTAAAAGAAAACCTCCTCATCATTTATTATTTGGACATTCGCTGGTTCAGTTTGTTTAAGAAAGGCAGGATAGGGCCGGGCGCGGTGGCTCATGCCTGGAATCCCAGCACTTTGGGAGGCCGAGGTGGGCGGATCAGGAGGTCAGGAGATCAAGACCATCCTGGCGAACACGGTGAAACCCCGTCTCTACTAAAAATACAAAAAAATTAGCCGGGCGTGGTGGTGGGCGCCTGTAGTCCCAGCTTCTAGGGAGGCTGAGGCAGGAGAATGGCGTGAACCCGGGAGGCGGAGCTTGCAGTGAGCCCAGATTGTGCCACTGCATTCCAGCCTGGGCGACAGAGCAAGCCTCCGTCTCAAAAAAAAAAAAAAAAAAGACAGGATAAATTTTTTCCTTCTCATTTATTAATTTTCAATGTAATAAGTTGTTCCGTCAGCAACTTACAATGGTGTCCAGTGCTCTTTTATTTTCAAAGTTGGCAAGTTTAAGTCCTTCAACTTTGTTCTTTTTCAGGGTTGTTTTGGCTGTTCTTTCACTTGCATTTTTATATAAATTTCTGTATCAACTTGTTAATTTCAGCAAAGAAGTCAGCTGGGATTTTGATAGAAATTGCTTTGAATCTGTAGATTAACTTGGGGAGTTTGGCTTCTTTATAATAAGTTTTCAAATTCATGAACAGTAATTAATATCTTTCCGTTTATTTAATTTAAAAAGAAATCCTACAGTGTTGTGTAGCTTTCAGTGTGTAAGTCTTACATTTTAAAAATCAGGTTGAGGGCCGGACGCAGTGGCTCACGCCTATAATCCCAGCACTTTGGGAGGCCGAGGTGGGCAGATCACCTGAGATCAGGAGTTCAAGACCAGCCTGGCCAACATGGCGAAACCCATATCTCTACTTAAAATATAAAAATTAGCTGGGTGTGGTGGTGCATGCCTGTAATCTCAGCTGCTCAGGAGGCTGAGACAGGAGAATTGCTTGGACCCCGGAGGCAGAGGTTGCAGTGAACTGAGAACACACCACTGTACTCCAGTCTGGGTGACAAAGCAAGACTCCATCTCAAAAAAAAAAAAAAGAAAAGAAAAGAAAAGAAAAAATCAAGGTGAGGAAAGACCCTTTCTAATTCTAGTTTACTGAGTATTTGTGGGTTTTTATTTTTAACTCATTTTTTTTAATCAATTTTATTTATAATCCTTATTGATCATCAAATTGTCCCTCCTTTGCCAAATGGGACCATCTCCAATTACTTTGTAATTTACATTCTACTCTTTTCATGATGATACCTTTATTCCACTTTCAGAGCACTTTGATAGTTCAGTATTTAGTGAGCAAGTTTGTGTTCTGTTTATCTGGGCTGTTCTTTGTCAATTCTGTTTGTAATTTGTCATCATCATTTCACTCTGAGTAATTTCAGTTTTTCAGTGTATCCTCCTATAACTTCCACACTCCATTATTTCCCTCTGGTGTGTTAACAATTAGATTGGCTCCCCTTTCTAAATCTTATCTAGTGTATAATACTCTTCTTGGATGATACAACCAGAACTAAACATTCTGTTACGTTTGCAGGGCACTATTATTTGATATAAGAACAGTGTCCTAAATTTTCCCCCATTTCTGTCATGTGTCAAACTGTTTCATTGTGAAACTCATGTGGTGGGAAAGCAAAATATTACAACTATTTTGGAAAACAGTTTGATAATTTGTTTATAATTTTTTATAAAGTTAAACTTACAAGACCTGCAAAACACTAACAAAAAATAAAAGAAGACCTGAAATGAGTGGAGTGGTATACCATGTTCGTGGACAAGGAGACTAAAACAAAAGAAATTTTTTTTTTTTTTTTTTTTTTTGAGACAGAGTTTTGCTCTTGTTGCCCAGGCTGGAGTGCAGTGGCACAATCTTGGCTCACTGCAACCTCTGCCTCCCAGGTTCAAGCAATTCTTATGTCTCAGCCTCCCAAGTAGCTGGGATTACAAATGCCTGCCACCCTCACAGCTAATTTTTGTATTTTTAGTAGAGATAGGGTTTTGCCATGTTAGCCAGGCTGGTCTTGCACTCCTGACCTCAGGTGATCCACCTGCCTTAACCTCCCAAAGTGCTGGGATTACAGGTGTGAGCCACTGCGCCTGGCCAAAAAAAAATTTTTTTAAGAGACAGGATCTTCTGCAACCTGGGTGACAGAACAAGACTCCGTCTGAAAAAAAAAAAAGAGACAGGATCTTGCTCAGTCACCCAAGCTGAAGTGCAGTAGCACAATCATAGCTTACTGTAGCCTCAACCTCCTGGGCTCAAGCAATCCTCCTGTCTCAACCTCCCAAGTAGTGAGGACTACAGGAGCACAACACCATGCTTGGCTAATTGTTTTTCATTTTTTACAGAGATTGGGTCTATGTTGTTGCCCAGGCTGGTCTCGAGCTCCTGGCCTCCAGCAGTTCTCCCACCTTGACCTCCCAAAGTGTTGGGATTACAGGCATGAGCCACCGTGCCTGACCTCAATATTTTTTAAATGGCAGTTTCCCTCAAATTGTTCTGTAGATTCTGTGTAATAACAATCAAACTCGAGTAAGATTTTTGTAGAAATTGACATTTTAAATCTAAAATTGATATGCAAAGGCAAAGGATAGGCAAAGGAACTTCAAAAAAGAAGAAAAGAATAAGAGTCACACTATTTTTCCTTACAGTCATCAATCAGGAGACACATGTAAATTACTGGAACATATAGAATCTAGAAATAGACCCGTATATGTGATCAACATATAGAATCTAGAAATAGACCCATATATGTGATCAGTTGATTTTTGACAATATGCAAGAGAGTTCACTGGAGAAAAGCTAATCTTTTCAACACACGCTCTTGGAACAATTGGAAATCCATATGTGAAAAGAAGAAGAAACCCAAACTATATCTTACACAATATGCAAAATTTAATGATAAATGGATTGTATATTTGGGACTTTGGGTTAGGCAAGGATTTTTTTAGACGGGTACAAACTTCATGAACCATAAAAGACAAAAGTGATGAATTTCACCTCATCAGAACTTAAAATGTCTCTCCCCAACTCTGTTAAGAGGTGAATAGACAAGCCATAAACTTAGAGAGAAATTTGTAAACTACATATTTGATAAAGGAATATATAAATTTATAAGTACACAAAAGGAATTTTTAAAATAATATATTAAAAATTCTCAGCTGGGCAGGGTGGCTCACGCCTGTAATCCCAGCACTTTGGGAGGCAAGGTGGGCGGATCACCTGAGGTCAGGAGTTCGAGACCAGCCTGGCCAACATGGCAAAACCCCATGTCTACTGAAAAAAACTACAAATATTAGCCAGGCATGGTGGCACATGCCTGTAGTCCTAGCTACTCAGGAGGCTGAGGCAGGAGAATCGGTTGAACCTGGCAGGCAGAGGTTGCAGTGAACTGAGATCGTGCCACTGCCCGCCAGTTTGGGTGACAGAGTGAGACTCTGTCTCAAAAAAAAATTCCCAAACTCAGTAATAAGAAAACAAAATAATTAATTTTTAAAAGGGTTAAAAGATTTAGAAAGACACTTGACCTAAGGCGATACACAAAAGTCAAATAAGCACATGAAAAGATGCCCAAGACCTTAGTCGTCAGAGAAATGCAAGTTAAAATCACAGTGAGGTACCAGTACACATGCATTAGAATGATGGCAAGGTTACTGAACAACTGGAACTTTCTGCTGGGAATTACATTGCTTACATTGCTGCTGGGAATGCAAAATGTTCAACCACTTTGGAAACATTTTGGCATACACTGACCATACAAATCAGAAATCCTACTGATCCTACTGCTTGGTATTTAGTAAAGATAAATGAAAACATATGTTCACTCAGAAATCTGTATGCAACTGTTTATAGTAGCTTTATTTATAATCACCTAAAACTGGAATAATCCAAATGTCCTTCAACTAAAGGGATTGCAGAAATTGTGATATAGCCATACAATGGACTGTATTACTTAACAATAAAAAGCAACAAACTATTAGTATACCCAATAACATATATAACTTTCAAATGCAATATGCTAAGTGAAAGAAATAATATTTAAAAGGCTACTTACTGTATAATTCTATTTATATTATATAACATTCTGGAATGTGCAGAACTACTAGGGCAAAAAACGAATTAATGGTTGCCAGGAGCCAGGGACGAGAGGAAAGGATTGCTACAAGAGGCACAAGAGAACCTAACTTTAAAAAATCAGAGGGTGATTTCCAAAGTCAAAAGTTAACTCTGCATGTGTATGTGTGTGTGTTCATGAACACAAATAAGCATACATGTTCTGGCCATAAACTTCCTGTTTCATCATTGTAAGCTAATGTTAAATTCTACTGGGAAATGCCTCTTTTTATATTATATATGATCAAAAGTAGATTAAAAGGCATATGCTAATTCTTTCAATTTAGAAAAGGATAAATGAATTTTTACTTACTTTGTAAAACTGAATGAGAAAATAATTATTCTAACCTCAAAAGAAGGTTCACGTTTCATAATGTCTTCAGAGACATTTACAATTTTTTGGTTGTTGTTGCTAATTTTAGTTTGTTAGGAATTAAGTATCCTTTTGTTTTAAACCTACACCCAAAGCATACTGCTTATACTTTGTCCTTAAAAATATTTTTCTTACTCATTTACACCTTTTCTCTTTCTTCTATGCACTTTACCTCTTTGATAATGCATTTACAAATTTGTTTTATAATTTTCTTTCCTTGCCATAAAACTATGGACCCTAATCTTCAGAATCTTTCACTTTTAGCTGGGCCTGGTGGCATGTGCCTGTAGTCCCAGCTACTTGGTGGCTGAAACAGGATCATCACTTGGGCCCAGGAGATCAAGCTACAGTGCACTATGGTTGTGCCTGTGAATGGCCACTGTATTCTAGCCTGTGCAACATAGTGAGAGCCCATCTGTTGGGGGGAAAAAAAGAATCACTCACTTTTTAGGCCATTTCAGGACCCTAGGAGGAAGTTTTGGCAGTTTTCACAGGATCATATGTACCTATCAAATTTATACAAGTAGACACTTTTAATATATTAAAAGATCTCTTTTCCGCACAACTTCCTCTTCTCATATTTTTCCTTGTGTTTTGTGATTGTGGAGTTATCACCAAGCGTTGTTCGGACCAAGCTAAGAAGAAATTATATTAGGGGTATGTTTGGTTTTGATTTAGTGGGCTATATTTATGTATTTAGTTAGGTTATTGCTAGCCAACCTAGTATAGGAATGGCTTCCAGAAATAATCCTGGTACTGGCTAAGTGGACATATTGCAGTGCGAACGTGTCTTACGGTGCCAGATGCTGGGAACATGTGAGTACTGGAAGAGAAGCAAGGTTGAAATTTAGAGAGCCAGAGGATAATCTGCAAATAATTCTTTCAATTCTTATAGCCTATATTTGACAGAAATTTGATAGAGGTTTTTTTTTTCAAATTTGATTATAATTAGAAATATATGTACACACAGAGTATGACAGTGAATTATGAACTTGAAATAAACTTTAAAAAATTATCATTGGTAAACAAAATTCGATCATCCATGCTTGAGTAAAGACTGAAGTATCCTATTTCTCAAATATTTCAAAGTTATTGTCACCTGAAGAGGCACTCAAAGCGTAAGCAGTGAACAATGTTGAAAAAACATTATAGATGTGATAAGTGGTTAATTAATTTAGAAAGTGTTATTTTTCTGGATTTAGGAACATCTGTAAGCATTTATAAATTTTTTGTTTTGTGTAATTTGTGGTTTTTTCATTATAGACTCAGATTTGTACTTAATTTTTTATTTGTAATTCTGTATAAGTAACAAAAGTGTCTAACTCTAAAAAGGGCTCATTGTATCTTTACTGGCCAATTCTGTCAGTCAAGTTGTGCCTGTGCCTGCTGGGCACTTGCCAGTCTCCTCAACTCTGTATACACCCCATTTTAAAGCATTGTTTTTTAGCATACTGCCAATGCATGAATTATATTCATGTTACTATTCTAAGCATTATGTATATTTTAAAACTTACATGAAAGAGAAGCTAATTTAGAAACCTGAGATAAGAATACAATATATAGAGAAAGTTCCTTCTGCCCCTCAGTGGGTTGACTCAAACGTCTCTGGAGTCTACCCATCCTCACACTTTGGAGACCAATGCTATGAAGTGGGAGCTATTGAAGGTATTTTTTTTAAGGTTCTTTTTACTTCATTGAATTTTAATTACAAAAGCATTATTTGCTTATTGTAAACTTTCAGATAGACAAAGTGAAAACAAAATGAGGTTACAAGACCCCAGTTTTCATGTAATCTTTTCAGTCTCTACCACTATGACCCCGAAGGTATGCAGTGTATCATATCTTGATGTGTATTCTTCTGGAACTGCTTCCATTATTATACAGACATACATATATACACACATCTACACACCTACATAATCCTTCATACCAAACATATTACTCTGAGACTTCCATTTTTAATTTAACACATATCTTCGACATTCATCTTACCCCTTACATAAAGATCTAAATGATTCTTAGGAATAGTTGCTTAATAGTCCATAGTTGGCATGCCCCACATTTTATTCAACCGTCCCCCAAACAGTGGATCTTCCCATTTTATACATGTAGGAATTGAGAATTAAGAAAAATAAAGGCCAGAACCTAAAGTTAGGAATGTTACCTAGTCCCAGAATCTCCTGCTTTTGTGTAGCTGCCCCCAGCGCGCGCGCGCGCACACACACACACACACACACACACACAAAAAATAGTGTGTAAACAGCATAGGAAAATAATCCCAAGAAATATATTTAATATAATTTTTATATTATTAGGTAAAAGTTGGCTTTTAGTAAAGCAAGACTTTGGAGTCAGACTGCCCAACTTCAAATCTCAGCACCACTATTACTATCCATGAGATGTTGGGCAAATTCTTCAAATTCAGCAAATTTAAAGAGACTAGGGGTTTACAGGTGGCACCTCTTCTAGTCCTCTCTAATCCCTCTTACTTCCCCTTTGCACCCCAAACATGAGGCTGGGGTTTTGGGAAATATGGTGGTGTTACCAGTCTTTAGAACAAATGCCACCACTCCAAGCTGTAGATGAAAGAGATGTGGGTGGGGAGAGTGGGTAACAAGAAATAATTCCTCTAAACCATGGTTCATACTAGGCATATGGTTTAGGATCAACCAGTGGCATAAGACCCAGGAGGCAACTAGCAAAAACTTATCTCAATAGTGTACCCTCTCCTGCAGCAGTAAGGAAACCTCATTGTTACAGACTGAGTCCTGGCATTATGACACCCTGAAAATAGATTGCTCAGACTTCAAAACAGATTTGCATTTTGGGAGTACAACTATTGGTACTCTGCAGGAGGCAAGTGTGGCTATGTGGTTAGCCTGTTTGAAGACACTTGTCTGTTGTCTTTGCCAGCATGTAGCAGTCATACCAAAAGACCTCCAGCTAGCATACTGTACACCTGTACAATGTCTCATGTAAGTGGAGAGTGTGCTTAAGAATCTGTTTTAATGGCAAACACTGCATTTTCAACAAAACAAAACAAAAAACACCACCTACCAACTTCTTCCCAATATTGATAGTTCTGAATGTTAGATTTTTTTTTGTAACCATGTGATCAAAATATACCTAAGTGTATGAATGGAAAAATAGGTGCAGAATAGGTGTTGGCAAGTATTTTCCCATTTTTATTAGTGTGTGAATTTTTAATATAAATATGGGGACACAATACATTAAAGGAAGTCAAAATATTTTAATGAACAAGTTTCAGCAATTTAATTTATAACAATTATAAGTAAATCCATTAAAATTTTTATATAGTGACAGCACTTAGATTTTTTAAACAAGTAAATTTCTTTTTGATGACAACTAAGTGGTATGTGTATAATTTTATCATACAGTAGTTTCCATTCATTCACTATAGTTATGTAATTGACTCTACATGCAAGTATATCTTTTTTTTCTCTTTTTTTGAGATGGAGTCTCGCTCTGTTGCCAGGCTAGAGTGCAGTGGCACGATCTCGGCTCACTGCAACCGCTGCTTCCCGGGTTCAAGCAATTCTCCTGCCTCAGCCTCCTGAGTAGCTGGGACTACAGGCGCACACCACTACGCCTGGCTAAATTTTGTATTTTTAGTAGAGACAGGGTTTAACTGTGTTGGCCAGGATGCTCTCGATCTCTTGACCTTGTGATCTGCCCGCCTCGGCCTCCCAAACTGCTGGGATTATAGGCGTGAGCCACCGCTCCCAGCTACAAGTATATCTTTTTTAATATTGTGTGTATTGTTTATGTTTAATATTTATTTTTTAAAAAGCTAATAAATAAAAATGAGTTTCATATTTCTCAAATTGACACCTATTTATGCTAAAATGCACCCAGTATTTTTTATCCAGTAAAATGGATAGTTACTTAAATTATCAATATTAGTAATCATAATCCAACCTAACAGGAATTTTTTATTTGTTAATTATTCTCTAACAGCTGTTTTCAATAGTGGGTAGTATGGATCCCTAAGAGATGATTGGAAATTTTATGGGGTGGTATTTTGGTTGTCACATTGATAGGGATGTGTTATTGGATCAATTGTCGTAACGTGTAAGTTCAATTGATCCACTAGATTTCAACCCTTCTCTTAACATTTGTTCACAGTACTTGGCACTTCGAGCTTCTGATTTTCTCAAAAGTCTAGAGAGTAACTTGTCTTTTGCAAGCAGTTTAAGTTATCACTTCCTTTCTTTTGCCAAGTCAGTTACCACTTGTCTGTCTGCATTATGCCTTCTAAATATTTCTTCGAATCACTTATTCTCTGATGTCTCCTCTCTCATTCTGTCTTTCATAGTAGTTTTGTGTTCTTTTATTTTATCCCTTTGCTGTCAATGCAGCAAAAGGTTGGAAAGGAAGAAGTATTTCAAAGGAAGAAGAGACCACCGTGTAATCAATCTGCTATGCTTTAACAGCTCTATTGGAGATCATATCTCCTCCTAGAGGGCACAGAAAATGTTCTGGGTGGTTTTGGTTATTATAATGACTGGCTGATGCACTGGCAGTTCATGCCTACTTTATGGATAGATCTGCTAAAACACCACCATGTGTGAGCCCACCCAAAATGCCAATGACACCCCCATTTACAAACAGTGACCTAGTGCAATTCAGAGTCATCAGTTCATCACAGTCTTGTATTAACTCAGTGTAAACAGTATGCTTAGACACTAACATCTTCTCTAGTTTAGAGTAGTGTCAAATCTTATTCATTACTGTTTTTCAGGCTGAGCTTTTTGAAACTAATGTTCATTCAGAAATAACAATGAAAACAGTGTCATGGCTCCTTATTAAAAGGAAGAACACATTGGATAAATTGTTTTCTTAACTCCAGCATTCAATTTTGCTACATGTTTTGTCTTCATTTTAACAGATATTTTGGTAAAAGACCTCAGTGGGATTGTAGAGGGGCATCAAATCTTAATGAACTTCACCAGCTATTAAGTGACATAATGATTAGAAGATTAAAGACTGAAGTTTTAACCCAGCTACCCCCTAAAGTCAGACAGCGTATTCCATTTGATCTTCCATCAGCAGCAGCCAAGGTGAGAACCCTTGCTTGACTGAAAGTCTAACTTTAAATAATTTTGAATTATACTATTAAAGATGATACATATTTCATATTTCACAGAAGGAAAGGTTTGCTTTCTTAAAATAGGTTTAATTAATAGAGCCTATAAATTGGTTTTGTATTTCAGCAAGAAAGCAGGAAGAATTCAGTTTTATTCATCAGATACATAAAAAGACAAGGTAACCTAGTGCTTTAAGAAAAAAAGTATTTTTGCTGAAAAAAGAACTTCAATTGCAACAGAGATGTAGTATTAAGAATTCTAAATATCGGCCAGGCACGGTGGCTCATGCCTGTAATCCCAGCACTTTGGGAGGCTGAGGCGGATGGATCACCTGAGGTCAGGAGTTTGAGACCAGCTGGCCAACATGGTGAAAACTCGTCTCTACTAAAAATACAAAAATTAGTTGGGTGTGGTGGCACGTGCCCATAATCCCAGTTACTCGGGAGGCTGAGGCATGAGAATCAGCTTGAACCCAGGAGGCAGAGGTTGCAGTGAGCCAAGATCACACCATGGCACTTCAGCCTGGGCGACAGAGTGAAACTCCATCTCAAAAGAAAAAAAGAATTCTAAATAGAAGGTGTGAAACCCAATAATTAGCGAGGGAAATTGGGGTCCTTGCTCTAGAATTTCTTTTTAAAGTATGAATAACTGTCTTCTAGAATAACTTCATGCAGCCCTATTCTTGAAATTCTGAAACTCTGTGATCATGTTTAAGACGTGAAATTCAGTATATCAGAAAACCAGTTTACTAATCCTTACCTAATCCTTATCCATGTTTATTTTTAGGGAATGCAGTGTTTGAAATTTCTGCAAATCTGAAAATGACTTTATTAACAGTTTTTCATTGTTATCTTGAAAGCGTATGAGCATTTTGTAAACATTGAGCAATGTTACTTCTAAAATAAGAACAATCTGATTTTCTTATCTATTATTTTAGCATTAGAAAGAAAAAATAAAATGGAATCAACATGATTATATTTTTACTTGATATTAATTTTATTTAATATTCACCATCTTTATTTAAACCAAACCACATCTTTTTACAAAAGTACTTAGCTGCCGTATACATTTTTACTACTCTGCTTTCTTATGTTTCTTATGTCCACTTTACAGAATGCATCTTCTTAAGAATTTATAGGCCAGGGCCCAGTGGCTCACGCCTGTAGTCCCAGCACTTTGGGAGGCCGAGGCGGGCAGATCACCTGAGGTTGGGAGTTCAAGACCAGCCTGACCAATATGGAGAAAT
>NW_012110252.1:1177516-1179391 GCF_000951045.1 Mandrillus leucophaeus
ATTTTTTTTTAATACTTTTAGCAGAGATGGGGTCCATCATGTTGGCCAGGCTAGTCTTGAACTCCTGACCTCAAGTGATCCACCCACCTTGGCTTCTCAAACTGCTGGGATTACAGTTATAAGCCACTGTGCCCGACCTATATTCATCTTTATTATTAGTATTCCCATGGTTTTACTACATTATTACTGCAAATAATCTTTTTTTATTTGTCAGTCATCTTTCTTTGATATTCCATGTTCAGTGCCCTACAGAGGTAATTTTGCTACTTTCTATTTGTCTAAAAGTGAAAAATATAGGATTTTAGAATTTAGTAAAATTAGTATAACTGTCAAGTAAACTTATCATATATTTGTGGTAGTTGTTTTTTTTACCACCATGGTAGAACCTGTAAATACTGACGAGTGTCGCCCCTCTTGATTCTGAGATTTTTTTGTAACATAATTTTTTAAGATGAGGATTGTTGAGGTATATTTACATAAAGTGAAATTTATCCTTTTAAAATGTACAGTTGGGCCAGATGTGGTAGTGTGCATGTAGTCCTAGTTACTTGGGAGGCTGAGGAGGGAGGATCGCTTAGCCCAGAAGATCTTAGCTACCATGAGCTATGATTGTGCCACTGCACTCCAGCTTTGGCAACAGAGCAAGACTCTGTCTCTAAAATAAAATAAAATAAAACAAAATGCAATACAATATAATACAATACAATAAAAATGTGTGGTTGGATGAGGCTTGACAAATGTGTATAGTTAAGTAACCACCAGTACCATGAAGATAGAGATATTTCTGTCATGCCAAAAAGTTCCCTCATGTACCTTCGTAGCATTTCCCCTCCACCCATCCCTATACCTTGGCAATCACAGATATGCTTTCTGTCACTATAGTTTTACATTTTCCAGAATGTCACAAAAATGGAACAATAGCGTGTAGCCTTGTGTCTGGCTTCTTTCGCTTAGCATAAAGCTTTTGAGATTGATTCAGTTTGTTGTATATGTTATGACTTTTTCCTTTTCATTGCTTTCCTTACATCCTCCAATGTATGGGAACAAAACTTAAAAAAAATGTTTTTTGAGAGATAGAGTCTTGCTCTGTCACCCAGGCTGAAGTGCAGTGGCACAATCATAGCTCACTGCAGTTTCAAACACCTGGGCTCTAGGGATCCTTCTGCCTCAGCCTCCTGAAGCACTGGGATTATAGGTGTCAGCTACCTCATCTGGCCCCTAAAATGGTTTTTTTTTTTTTAATTCCTTCACCAATTAATGGACATTTGGAATATTTTTGTTTTAGACTATTGTAAGTAAAAGTGATATAATCATTCACGTACAGGCCTTTATATAGTCATATATTTTCATTTTCCTTGAGTAAATACCTGGAAATAGAACTGGTAAGTCATAAGAAAAGTATAGATTCCACTTTATTAAAAAAACTACCAAATTGTTTTTCAAAGTGGCTATATTATTTTGCATTTCTACTGACATTGTATGAGAGTTCCATTCGATATCTTTGTCAGCACTGGGTATTGCCATCTTTTTAATTTTAGCCATTCTTGTGGGCATGTAGTGGCATCCCATTGTGCTTTTAATTTTTCTTTTCCTGATGACTAATGGTGTTGACCATGTTTTTCGGTGCCTTTTGTCTATTCATTTTCTTTTGTGAAGTATCTGTTCATATTGAGTCCATATTTATATGGGGTAATAAGAACTCTTTATTTTGGAAACAAGTTCTCTAATATACATATCTTTTACAAATATGTCCTCCAAGTCTATGGATTTGATTTCTGTTTTATTAACATTGTCTTTCAGAGAACACAAGTTTAAAATTTGGAACCAACCTAGTATATCAATTTTTTTCTTTTTTTTTTTTCTTTTTTTTTTTTT
>NW_012110252.1:1180991-1181931 GCF_000951045.1 Mandrillus leucophaeus
CTGGGGAGGCTGAGGCAGGAGAATCACTTGAACCCAGGAGGTGGAGGTTGCAGTGAGCCGAGATTGCACGACTGCACTCCAACCTGGGCAACAAGAGTGAGACTCTGTCTCACATACAAAAAAAAAAAAAAAGAAGAAATTATAATTGTTTGATTTATGCTGTTAGCAGAGGGTTTTGTTTTCACCCACAGCTTATCATTGATTTCTATAATTTTGAAAATGTGACTGACTTACCTCTGCGTTGATGTTTTTAAATGAATATGTTGGAATCTTTGATAATTTTCTTTTTATATCTTTCTATAGAGAAAAGGAAAAATGATTCATGATTGCATTAATTTGTTCTGTTCATTATGCTATATTCCTAAACAATGTTATTTTTTCCCACATAGGAATTGAATACCAGCTTTGAAGAGTGGGAAAAAATAATGAGAACTCCAAATTCAGGTGCCATGGAGACAGTCATGGGGTTGATAACTCGCATGTTTAAACAAACTGCTATTGCCAAGGTACTCTTTGCTGGGCCATCATGTATTTGTCTTCATACAAATTATTCAATGTATTTTACTGTTTTTAATTAAGCAAGTTATTTATATGTTGCAGAATTACTTTGCTGTTGTTTAACTCTTTTTTTTTTTTTTTTTTTGAGTTGGGAGCCTCACTGTGTCACCCTGGCTGGAGTGCACTGGCATGATCTTGGCTCCCTGCAGTCTCCACCTCCCAGGTTCAAGCCATTCTCCTGCCTCAGTCTCCCAAGTAGTTGTGACTACAGGCACATGCCAACATGTCCAGCCTGTTTAACTCTTTTTTATGGAAAAATTCAGACATATTTATATTCCAACCATATATTTATCTTTTCCAATATACAGGTATATTTTGATGCGAGAGGATACTATACATTATACTTTCTCATTTAAATTATATATATATATATTTTTTTTTT
>NW_012110252.1:1183956-1189283 GCF_000951045.1 Mandrillus leucophaeus
TTTTTTTTTTTTTGTATTGTGAGTCCTAAGAAATTTTTGCCTAAGTTCACAAAGATACTCTCTTATATTTTCTTCTAAAAACGCCATAGATTTAGGTTATCAGTCATGTGCTACTTAATCAAATTTCAGTCAACAAAACAGCACATATACAACGCTGGTCTCATAAGATTATAATAGAGCATATATAGAAACAATAAATGGCACTTAACGTTGCATTGCAGATCAAGTAGAAGAAATAATTGGTATTCAGTAATGGTGCTAGGTCCTTTGGTTTTTCATATGAGAAAAATATATAAATAAAAATACATATACCATATAGGTTTGTGTAAGTACACTCTGTGATGTTCTCACAATGACATTACCTAACAATGCATTTCTGAGAACATACCCCATAGCTAAGTGATAGATGACTTAGATGTAGATCTATAAACTATTATTTTGTAGCATATAATTCTTTTATGCTACAAAAATAAAAAAATCAGAACCTCTACCTTTATTTTGTAGCATATTATATGCTACATATAATACTACATATAATATGTATAATATGTATACTACATATTATATGCTACATATAATATGCTACAAAATAAAGGCAGACGTTCCGATTTTTTTGTTTTGATTTGTCGTTTTACATATGGATTTTCAATTTCAAGTGACTGTTACAACATTCATTAGAACACAAAAGACTATTTTGCCGTCCTTAAATTTCCTTGGCACCTTCATCAAAAATAAATTGGCAACATATGTGTAGGTCTGTATGTGAACTCTATTCTCATTTATTGGTCTATTCATCAGCTTTATATACAATGACTTGATTACTGTAGCTTTATAATAAGTCTTGAAGGCCAGGTGCAGTGGCTCACGCCTATAATCCCAGCACTTTGGGAGGCCGAGGCAGGTGGATCACTTGAGGTCAGGAGTTTGAGACCAGTCTGACTAACATGGCAAAACCCCATCTCTACTAAAAATACAAAAATTAGCTGGGCATGGTGGTGCACACTTGTAATCCCAGCTACTCGGGAGGCTGAGACAGGAGAATTGCTTGAACCCAGGAGGCAGAGGTTGCAGTGAGCCAAGATCATGGCACTGCACTCCAACCTGGTCAACAGAGCAAGACTCCATCTCAAAAAAATAAATAAACCTTGAAATTATACATTGTTTACCTTACTATATTCCTTTTCAATATTGTTTTGCCTTTTGTACGTCCTTTGCTTTTCTATATGAATTTTAGAATCAGCATTTTAAGTGTATACAATTTTGTTGGAATTGTGTTGGATCTGTTGACTAATTTGGAAGAATTTACTTCTGAGTAATATTTAGTCTTCTAGTCCCTAAAAAGAGTATCGTTCACCTTCAATTTATCCCCACAACGCTCTCTAGTTTTTTGAATACATTCTGTTAGATTTATCCATAGGTATTTTGTGTCCTTTTATGCTCCTGTAAATGGCATTTTTTAATGTAAATTTCCAAGTTTCTGTTGCTAAGTATAGAATTACTATTGATTTTCATATAACCTTTTATTCTGTGACCTTGCTGAACTCCTTCTATTAGTTTTTGTGGATTTTTGGTTAATTCTAGAAGATAGAGGATCATTTTGCCTGCACATAAAGACTTTTATTTCTTCCTTGTAATATGTATGCCTTTTATTTATTTGTTTTGCCTATTACGTTGAAGGAAGACTAGTACAATTTTGGATAGAAATGATAGGACTGAACCGCCTTACCTTGTAGCCAGTCTTAGGGGGAAGGCATTTAGTCTTTCACCATTAAATATGATGTTATTGCGGCCGGGCACGGTGGCTCATGCCTGTAATCCCAGCACTTTGGGAGGCTGAGGCGGGCGGATCATAAGGTCAGGAGATCGCGACCATCCTGGCTAACACGGTGAAACTCCGTCTCTACTAAAAAATACAAAAAATTAGCCGGGCATGGTGGCAGGCGCCTGTAAACCTAGCCACACGGGAGGCTGAGGCAGGAGAATGGCATGAACCCAGGAGGCGGAGCTTGCAGTGAGGCGACATCGCGCCACTGCACTCCAGCCTGGGCGACAGAGCAAGACTTGTCTCAAAAAAAATAAGAAATAAAAATAAAAAATGATATTATTACTAAGGTTTTCATAGATGACTTTTCTTATGTAGAGGAAACGTCCTTCTTTTTCTGGTTTGTTTAAAGAAGAGATGGAACATATGAACTTTTTTTCCTTTGGTGGAGAAGGGGAAGAAGAGGTGGTTATTATAAAAGTGGATATGAAGAAAATAGCTAAAGTTCTAACACTGCTGTAAGTGAAAGAACTAGGCTTTTATGAATGTTCACCCAGGCGTGGTGGCTCACATCTCTAATCCCAGCATTTTGGGAAGCCGAGGTGGGAGGGTCCCTTAAGCTTAGGAGTTCGAGATCAGGCTGGGTAACTAACGGAGGAAGACCTTGTCTCTATTCTATAAAAAACAAACAAAAAAAGAACAAAATTTTTTCAGAAACAAAATTTAAAGAAAAAAGAAAGAAAGTTCACAATAAAAGGGGTCCTGACACAGGGGAGTTTATACCCTCTCACTAGCTTTATTTTCACTGGCATCTACCAGGTGCTAGCTGGGAGTCCTGAGAACATATCCGTTAGAGGAGCACAAGTTCAAAACTGCCTGTTTTCAATACCCCTTTCTTACACTAAACAAAAGCCTTAAGCCATTGTGGAAGAGGCAGAGTACCCCCTCCTCCAACTTCAAAGCCTGGTCTGTGACGGACTGCTTCTGGTGGTGGGATAGGGACAAATGCTGCCTACCCCTGGGGAGTGGGCAGGAAACCCTGTTGGACTCAGGACCCTGCACTGATACAAGGCAGAGATCTGTTACTGCCAGGGGAGAGGCAGAGACCTCTTTAGCACCACCTGCAGTTACAAGACATAGTTTTGTTAGCGGTGAGGGGCAGGAACACCAAGAAAGTCCCACTCCCAAGGCTCAGCTGCAGCAAAAAATTTGTCTTATGCTGAGTTGGTACCAGGAGACTCGAAAGGTCCTCCAACCCCCACTAAGAACTTAACACTGAGAAACCTTCAAGATCAGTCTACCACTGGGAAAGAGAGATACCCCTCTATAATACAGGCATGCAGGACTACTGAAAGCTGAGTGTGGCAGGAACACTTAGCAAAACCCTTGACACACAGTATTACAAGGTAGAAGTATCCCATTGCTGGGGGAATTTGAGGTTCATGGTGCTCCAGAGGTAAATGTAACAAGAGAACCTAAACAGAACTCAGTGCTGACTATATTCACTCAGTCCCCTCCCCCACCATATTATCACCACAAAGGAAGAAGCATGCTCAATTCTGGATGTAACTGTCATTTCCTCAGTCTGTACTGTCCTACACATAACTCCTAGCATTCAATAGAAATTGCAAAATAACAAAAAAGACATTTAAAAAAACAACCATTGCCAAGAGATAAAGCAACTGATAAAGCCAGATGCAGAAATGACCCACATTGTAGAACTATTAGACAAGGGCTTTAAAATAGCTCTGAATAATATGTTAAAGAATCAAATTTTAAAGATAAACAATATGCATGAAAAGATGGAGAATTTTAGAATTAGTATGAAAATTATCAGACTAGTAAAATGGAAATACTAGAAATAGAAAACACAGTATCAGTTATAAGCCAATAGTAGAGATAAAATATAATCATAAAAAATCTGGCCGAGTGTGGTGGCTCACACCTGTAATCCTAGTGCTTCAGGAAGCTGAGGCAGGCAGATGGCTCAAGCCCAGGAATTCGAGACCAGACTGAGCAACAAGGCAAACACCCGTCTCTACTGAAAATACAAAAATTAGCTGAGTGTGGTGGTACATGTCTGTGGTACCACTACTCAGGAGGCTGAGGTGGGAGAATCACTTGAGCCCAGGAGGCAGAAGTTACAATGAGCTGTGATCATGCCACTGCACTCTAGCCTGGACAACAGAGTGAGTGAGACCCTGTCTCAAAAATTAAAAAATAAATAAAATAAAATAAAATAAAATTCATTCATTAAAACATTTGGCCGGCACAGTGGCTCACGCCTGTAATGCCAGCAGTTTGAGAGGTTGAGGTGGGAGGATTACTTGAGGCCAGGAGTTAAGAGACCAGCCTGGCCAACATGGTGAAACCCCATCTCTACTAATAAATACAAAATCAGCTGGGCCCAGTGACTGATGCCTGTAATGCCGGCACTTTTGGAGACCAAGGTGGGAGGATCATTTGAGGTCAGGAGTTCGAGACCAGCCTGACCAACATGGCGAAACCCATCTCTACCAGAAATACAAACAATTAGCCAGGTGTGGTGGTGCTTGCTTCTAATCACAGCTACTCGGGAGGCTGAGGCAGGAGAATTGCTTGAACCCAGGAAGCGGATGTTGCAGTGAGCCAAGATTGTGCCACTGTATTCCAGCCTGGGTGACAGAGTAAGACTCTGTCTTTAAAAAAAAAACAAAAACAAAACAAACAAACAAAAAAACCAGGTGCGGTGGCTCATGCCTGTAATCCCAGCACTTTGGGAGGTCAAGACGGGCAGATCACGAGATCAGGAGATCAAGACCATCCTGGCTAACACGGTGAAACCCTGTCTCCACTAAAAATGCAAAAGAAAAATTAGCCGGGCGTGGTGGTGGATGCCTGTAGTCCCATCTTCTCGGGAGGCTGAGGCAGGAGAATGGCATGAACCTGGGAGGCGGAGCTTGCAGTGAGCTGAGATCGTGCCACTGCACTCCAGCCTGGGCAACAGAGCGAGACTCCATCTCAAAAAAAAAAAAAAAAAAAAGTCAGATATAAAAAAAGGATAAAAAGGGACAAGGAAAGCCTATGGAATACCATAAAGTGTCCAAATACTTAAAATTGGGATATTCCAGAAGGAGAAGAGATGGACAAAGGCATAGAAAAATTATTTAATTATATAATAGTTTAAAACTTACCAAGTCTAGCAAGAGCTTTAGACATCCAGATACAGGAAGCTCAAAGACTTATCAAATAGATACAACCTGAAAAGGTCTGCAAGGCACATTGTTGTCAAAAGTCAAAGACAAAGGGAGAATTATAGAAGCAGCAAGAGAAAAACATCAAATCACATATAAGAGAATGCTCAACAGAGTAAAAGCAGATTTCTCAAAAGAAACCTTACAGGCAAGGAGACACTGGGATAATATATTCAATTTGCTGAAAGGAAGAGGAAAAAAGCTTTCAGCCAAAAATACTATACCCAACAAAGCTGTCCTTCAAAAGTAGAGGAGAAATAAAATATTTCTCAGACAAGGAAAAACTGAAGGAATTTATCTTCACTAGAACAGCCCTATAAGAAAAGCGTAAC
>NW_012110252.1:1189538-1204886 GCF_000951045.1 Mandrillus leucophaeus
AAAAAAAAAAAAAAGAAAAGCTTAACGGAGCCCTACACCTGGAAAAAATTAATTACATCTACCATCATGAAAACACATGAAAATACAAAACTCATTGGTAGAGCAGATACGCAAATGAAGAAAAGAAAGGACTCAAATGTTACTACTGCAGAAAGCCACCAAACCACAATGATTAAGAGAGAAAGAAAGGAACAAATATAGAAAACAACGATGAAACAATTAACAAAACGGCAGGAATAAGTCCTCACATATAAAACATAATGTTAAATGTTAATGGGTTGAATTCTTCACTTTAAAGATACAGGCTGGCTGAATGGATTTTTTTAAAACAACATCGCCCAATTGTATGCTGCCTATAAGAAATTCACTTCATCTGTAAAGACATATATAGACTGAAAGCAAAGAGATGGAAAAAGATGTTCCACACAAAGAGAAACCTAAAGTGAGCAGGAATAGCTATACTTATCAGAAAAAGCAAGCCTTATGTCAAATAGTAAAAGGGGCCAGGCACAGTGGCTCACACCTGTAATCCCAGCACTTTGGGAGGCCAAGGCAGGTGGATCATATGAGGTCAGGAGTTTGAGACCAACCTGCAAACATGGTGAAACCCCGTCTCTACTAAAACTATAAACATTAGCTGGGCACGGTGGCACACACCTGTAATCCCAGCTACTTGGGAGGCTGAGGCAGGAGAATTGCTTGAACCCGGGGAGGTGGAGGTTGCAGTGAGCCGAGATCGCACCACAGTACTCCAGCCTGGGCGACAGAGGGAGACCCCATCTCAAAAAAAAAAAAAAAAAAACTTGAAACTGATTGTTTTAAAAGAATAAAACTTGTAAAACTTAAAAATAGAGAAGAAACTAATTTACCCATGTCAGCAGTAAAATAGAATAAAAAGACTGTCACTACAGACCCTATAGGCATTAAAAAGATAAGAGAATATCATTAACAACTTTATGTCAAGAAAGCCAACAAAATTTATATGAATATATAGATTCCATAAATATCACAGCTGACTCAAAAAGAAATTAAAAACCTGAGAAACCCTGTATCAACTAGAAAAGTTCAATTCATAGTAAAAATCATCCTATAATGAAAATTTGAGGCCTCAATGGTTTCATTGCTATATTCCATTGAATATTTAATGTAAAAAATAAAACCAATTCTAAAAATTTCTTAGAAAACCAAAAAGAAAGAAATACCTCCCAACTAATTTTATAAATTCAGGATTACTCTGATAACAAGACCAGACAAACACATAATAAGAAAACTATAGGTCAGTGTTCTTAATGAATTTGAAAGTCCTTAACAAAATATTAGCAAATTAAATCCACCAGTATGTAAAAAAGTATACCAGCAATACAAAGTTTGACAGTGAATTAATCAATCACTGTAAATCATCACATGAACAATATAAAAATTAAAAACCATATGATTATCTCAATATAAACATTTGACAAAATTCAATATCCATTCATGACAAAACCTGTCAACAAATCAGGAATAGAAAGGAACTTCTTTGGCCAGGCACGGTGGCTCACGCCTATAATCCCAGCACTTTGGGAAGCTGAGGCGGGCGGATCACCTGAGGTCGGGAGTTTGAGACCAGCCTGACCAACATGGAGAAACCCTGTCTTTACTAAAAATACAAAACTGGCCGGGCATGGTGGCACATGCCTAAATCCCAGCTACTAAGGAGACTGAGGCAGGAGAATCGCTTGAACCTGGGAGGCGGAGGTTGCAGTGAGCCGAGATTGTGCCATTGCACTCTAGCCTGGGCAACAAGAGAGAAACTGCGTCTCAAAAAAAAAAAAAAAAAAAAAGAAAGAAAGGAACTTCCTTATCCTAATAAAAGGCAATTATGAAAACTTACATTTAACATCATACTTAATGTAGAAAGACTGATGCTCTTCCTCTAAGATCAGGAACAAGACGAGAGAGCCTTTCCTCATCACTTCTCTTTAACATTGTTCTGGTTCTGGTCTTAGCTGTGCATTAAGGCTAGACAAAGAAATACAAGGTATACATTGAAAAGCGGTAAGTAAAATTGTCCATATTCACAGGCAGCATTATCCACATACAAAATCGAAGAGTGATTTTATCAAAGTCACAGAATTCATGTTCAACATATAAAAATCATTTCTAGTTCCATATATCAGCAATAACAATTGGAAACTGAAATTTTAAAAATATGATTTCAAATAGCATCCAAAATCATGAACTAATTTAGAATAAAGTCAACAAAAATATGTACTGAAAACTACAAAGCATTGTTTAGAACAAGTAAAGCAAACTTAAATAAACAACAGATAGATTCTGTTCATGAATCAGAAGATTCAATATTGTTAAGATGTCAGTTCTCTGTAAATTTTTATATTCAATGCAGTGTTAATCAAAATCCTTGTAGTCTTTCTTATATAAATTGACACACTAAATATAAATTTTTTGTGGCAATACAAAGGACTTACTATAGCCAAAACAATTTTGAACGAGTCATACTACATTATATAAATACTTAATAAGAAGTTAAATTAATGAATCAGAAAAGAGTCCAGAAATAGAACCTCACATAGATTGTCAGTTGATCTGTTAAGAAAGAAGACAAGATAACTCAATGGGAAATTATAGTTTTCAATAATGGATAGTAAGACAATAGGATATCCATAAGGAAAAAAAGAAGTCTTGAACATTATTTCACACCAGACATAAAAATTAACTTGAAATGAGTCATAGAATTAAATATGAGAGCTAAAATTATAAAATTCTTAGGAGCATACATATGTAAAAATATTCCCAACTTTTGGGGAGGACAGTGTTTTATTTAGGATACAGAAAGTACAAACTTTAAAGAAAAAATTAAGATTAAAAACTTGAACACATGGTGGTAAAAAAAAATGTATGTTGTATGAAAGACACTGTTAGGAAAATGAAAATGCAAAACATAGATTGGAAGAAAATATTTTCAATATATTCTCCTTGTTTCATTTTCCCATGTCTTAATTTTCAGTTTTTTTTGTAATTTTCGTAATTTTTTGTTAGATCAGCGTTCATTGTTTACAGTATAATAACTCTGTTAAACATCTCACTGGTGAGCTATAATTAAATTTTTTTCTTTGACAACTATTGTTTTTCCTAGAGTTAATAACTCTCTTGTTTTTTGCTTGTTTGCTTACTTAATTTTCTTTGTATATAATACTGAATACAGAATGCTTGCTTAAGGAAAAAGAACATATATGAGAACCTTTTAGATCATTTCTTGTCTGTGGTTAAAAAACCCTGGTTGGGGCCAGGTGCGGTGGCTCCTGCCTGTAATCCCAGCACTTTGGGAGGCCAAGGCAGGCAGATCACGAGGTCAGGAGTTCGAGACCAGCCTGGCCAGCATGGTGAAACCCCCATCTCTACTAAAAATACAAAAATTAGCTGGGCATGGTGGCGTGTGCCTGTAATCCCAGGTACTCGGGAGGTTGAGGCAGGAGAATCACTTGAACACAGGAGGTGGAGGTTGCAGTAAGCTAAGATGGTGCCACTGCACTCCAACCTGGTTGACAGAGTGAGACTCCATCTCAAACAAACAAACAAACAAAAAACCCTGGTTTGAAGTCAGAAGTGTTGACAATCAATAGGAATCTGGCATCTAATTCCTAGGATTCTTGAAGGAAAAGAAAAGAGAAGAAAAGTAGTTGTCCATAAATTAGGTCATGTTCCCAAAGATTAATGACAGCAGAAGGCCAGTCCTTGTCTCACCAGTTCCCTAGAGTTTTTAGTCATTTTTCATTCCTTCTCTAATAGAACGTCTGGCCTCAACCACCTATGGAAATTGGAACTGTGTATTTCTATTCCTGAGCTACAGCCAGAAATAATTAATTCAAGCTATGACCAAATTGGAATTCTTAATACATTTTCCCCAGAAATATTACTGATATTTAGTAGAGTCTATAGTAACTGTGAATAATACAGTTTACCTACATTATGGATTAAATAGGCTTTGCAGGAGGTAGCTAGTTATCAACTACATTTAATATTGATTCTGTGAAAAAAATTAGTTTCAGAGTTCTCCCAAACCAGTTTGTAAATGAACTTGAAATACCACAGATTATGATTTGATTATTATACTGTATGTATACCAGCGTTGGTGCTTCCTTTCTTTGATTAAATGTTTTCCTATTAATTCAATACATATTTATTGATTGCCTACTATGTAGCAAGGTGCTAGGGAGGTATGGTGAACACAGTGTCTTCCTCTCAAGGAACTTGCAATCTGTTGGGGAAGACCATGAAATAAATGTTCAACTACAGTAGAGTATATTTAGTGCTTCAAAAACAGGATGCTTATGAAAGTACATGAGAGAAAATACCTGGCCCAGTCTTGAGGGTGCAAGAAAGACATCCCAAGGAAGAACAAATGAGATTTAGCCTGCCAGAGGGAGGGAGTAAAATAGGAAGGAGATGGGCTGGTGGAATGTATTTCAGGCGATTGAAACAGTTTGTGGAAACTCACAGAATAACCAGGAAAGACATATTCAGGGAACCAAAAGTAGGTCAACATGCCTGAAGCATAGTCCTAGAGAGGAGTTCTCCAGCCTGGGCAACATAGTGAGACCGCACCTCTACAAAAAATTAAACATGGCCAGGTGCGGTGGCTCAAGCCTATAATCCCAGCACTTTGGGAGGCCTAAGCGGGCAGATCACTTGAGGTCAGGAGTTCAAGATGAACCTGGCCAACATGGTGAAACTCCATCTCTACTAAAAATACAAAAATTAGCTGGGCATGGTGGTGCATGCCTATAATCCCAGATACTCGGGAAGCTGGAGCAGGAGCATTGCTTGAACCCAGGAGGTGGAGGTTGCAGTGAGCTGAGATGGTATCACTTCACTCCAGCCTGGGCACACTCCAGCCTGGGCAACAAGAGTGAAACTCTGTCTCAAAAAAAAAATATATTAAACATATTAATTGGGCATGGTGGCATGTGCCTTTACTCCCAGCCACTTGAGAGGCTGAGTTGGAAGGATCACTTAAACCCAGGAGGTCAAGGCTGCAGTGAGCCATGATCATGCCACTGCATTCTAGCCTGGGTGACAGAGCAAGATACTGTCTCAAAAAGAGGAATTCTGACTGAGATTAGGCTGGAGGTCAATGAGAGCTGTAACTACATTATGAAAGTCACAGTTCATAATTTGTAATTTATTCTAAAGGTTCTCAGCAGTCAGGTACAGTGACCTGGAGTAAAATAATCAGATTTGGGCTTTAGAGGAATAACTGTAGCTGTGTGGAGAATGTATTGGAAGCAATAACTAATAGGCAGAGAATCCACTTAGGATGCTCACTGATAATCTAGATGAACAATGCTGGTGATCTATACCAAGGTAGTGGCTGTATCATATCTTAACTGGGAAAGGAATAATTCAAGATAGATTAAGGCAGTGCAATCAGTAGACATTGGTGATTGACTGAGTGTGGAGGTGAGAGAAAAGGTCAAATCTAGATTTCTTGCTTGATCAACTGGGTTGATATTTCTGCCATTCATCAAAATTGTGAAAAGATAGGAGATACATTTTGTGCCCAGACCCCCATTAAGCATGATCTGTGCCAAACACAACAAGGTGCAGGCTGTTAGATAGTAAAAATTTTCTTTGTACTCTGTAGCATCATTTTAGAAATACTTTTGTTTTCTATGAATCGTTTGAAAAATTATGTTGAGGAATTTGAAGATAATTTAAAACCACCTGATGATGGATTTTTTTTTAAATCTTGATAAGAATAAGAAGGAAAAATTTAAAGAGAATAATGAGTTTTCAAGTAAATAGATTGGTGTAAATATGCAGCTACTTATAGGATATGCTATTTTAAGGGCATATACTTAATTATTGCTTACAGTAAAATGAATTCCTCATTATTCGTGGTGTTTAATTTTTAAAAGGCTGTAATTCCATAATAAATACAGAAATGTATGAAGTATGAAATCTTGTTCTTGCCAAACTGAAGAAATGAATACTTTCTCTATTCTTTTTTCTAAACACTGTTCACTAATTGTGGTTAGAGAGCATTGGGCCTAGAGAGTATTGGGTCATCTTTCCTCTTCCTTTGCTCTAGACGGAGATATGCCTAAATTCTTCCAAACAAATGGGTCTCTATCTATCCTAATTTTATACATCTTCAAGATAAAAGATTTCTTTCTCTGCTGTAATCTTTTCTTTGCCTCATAACATACACACTGTTCTAGGCAGACAAGAGGAAAGTACAGGGCTTCAAATTAGGTCATATCAGCAAATTAGGTCATATTGTTAATAAATTTTAATATGTACAGTGCTACGCTACAGAATTATGGTATTGGCATGTATTATTTATGTACTGTATAAACATTTATGCTAGTCTACCTTTTGAAGTACTTCTTAGGAGGACAGAGTATATTTTAAGTATGTTTATTATCTCCTTAGTGGTGTTATTAGATTATCAAGGTTTCTTTCTCAGGTAGTTCTTAATGAAAACAAATAATGGTAATGATAAATAGTAAATAATGATGATAGGGAGGGCTTCCAGTGGAAATCGGGAAGGGCCACAAGGAGAAGGAAACTTCCAGCTAAACTCTGTAATAATTTCGACCAAGTACAAATTTTCCTAGGCAGAAACCTGGGGAGGGGGATGGTGCTCAAGCAGAATGGGAAGTGCAGATACAAGCACCCAAGCAGCTGTAGGCAGAGCAGGGGAGGCTTGTAGCCTGGGGCAAGAGCTGCCTGGATGTAAACTCAGTGTTGTTGGTGGAGCACAATGGGAGTGAGACTGGCCTTGCTGGCTGCCTGGGAGCTGAATGAGGCCTGTCACTGCAGGCGTTCCCCCACTTCCCTGGAGACCTGTATGACACAGCAGAGGCAGCCATAATCTCCCTAGGAACATAAGTCCGTTAGCCTGAGAACCACACTCCCAGCCCCTAGGGTGGATGCAGCAGACCCAGCCCAAGGAGAGTCTGAGCTCAGACACAACTAACCCTGCCACCTGATGGTCTTCTCTACCCGCCCCGGTAACAGAAGACAAAAGACATAATCTCTTAGAATCTATGTAGCCCTGCCCATCTCCGGAGAAAGTGGAATACTTATCCAGGACTTCAGGACAAGCTTGTATGCCCCCTATACTGCTGCAGCTGATGTTCTCTTGAAAGCGACCCCTACTGGCTGTCGGCCAGCCAATCAAGCCATTACAGCCACTCAGAACAACCCTGCTCCAGAAAAGGAGGAAAGAACAGCTAATTCCACTGCCTGTAACATCCTGGCTAACCAGAGGTCCTGAGTCTGTCCATGTGACAAATTCACTGCTAGCACAATCAGCATTCAGGAAAACCAGTGCACTAAACTACAACCAAGGACCCTCACAGAGTCCATTTCACTGCCTTACTACCTTCACCAGAGCAGGTGATGGTATGCACAGCTGAGAGACCTGAAGACCGATCACATCACAGGACTCTTTGCAGACACTTCCCAGTACCAGCCCGGAGGCCAGTAGCTCTGCTGGGGTGGCTAGACGCATGAGAGCAATAACAATCACTGCAGTCTGGCTCTCAGAAAGCCCCATCTCTAGGGGAAGGGGGCGAGCACCACATCAAGGGATCACCCTGTGGGACAAAAGAATCTGAACAGCAACCATTGAGCCCCAGATGTTTCCTCTGACATGGTCTATCCAAATGAGAAGGAACCAGAAAAACAATTCTGGTAATATGACAAAGCAAGGTTCTTTAACATCCCTAAAAAATCACACTAACTCACCAGCAATGGATCAAAACTAAGAAGAAATCTGAAGTGCCAGAAAAAGAATTCAGAGGTCAATTATTAAGTTCCTCAAGGAGGCATCAGAGAAAGGTAAAAACCGACTTACATAATATTTTGTTGTTGTTGAGACAGAGTTTCACTCTGTCACCCAGGCTGGAGTGCAGTGGTACGATCTTGGCTCACTGCACCCTCTGCCTCCTGGGTTTAAGCAATTATCATGCCTCAGCCTCCCCAGTAGCTGGGACAACAGGCGCGCACCACCACACCCAGCTAATTTTTGTATTTTTAGTAGAGATAGGGTTTCACCATGTTCGCCAGGCTGATCTCGACTCCTGACCTCAGATTATGCACCCACCTCAGCTCCCCAAAGGGCTAGGATTACAAGCGTGGGCCACCAAGCCCAGCCAATAAATTTTAAAAACAATGCAGGATATGGACAAAAAAGTCTCCAGAGAAATAGATATCATAAAGAAAAGACAATCATAACTTCTGGAAATGAAAGAAACACTTAGAGAAATATAAAATACACTGTAAACTTACAACAATATAATTGAACAAGTAGAATAAAGAACTTCAGAGATTGAAGACAAGGCTTTCAAATTAATGCAATCTGACAAAGACAAAGAAAAAAGAATTTTTAAAAATGAACAAAGCCTCCAAGAAGTTTGGGATTATGTTAAATGACCAAACCTAAGAATAATTAAGAATAGCCAGGTGCTATGACTCATGCCTATAATCCCAGCACTTTGGGAAGCCGAGGGGAGTGGATCACTTGAGGTCAGGAGTTCAAGACGAGCCTGGCCAACATGGTGAGACCCTGTCTCTACTAAACACACAAAAATTAGCTAGGTGTGGTGGCACACGCCAGTAATACTAGCTACTTGGGAGACTGAAGCTGGAAAATTGCTTGAATCCAGAAGGCAGAGGTTGCCTTGAGCCGAGATCATGCCACTGCACTCCACCCTCGGTGACAGAGTGAGACTCCATCTTAAAAAAAAAAAAAAAAGAAGAAGAATTAAGAATAATTGATGTTCCTGGGCCAGGTGCGGTGGCTCACACCTGTATTCCCAGCACTTTGGGAGGCCGAGGCAGGTGGATCACCTGAGGTCATGAGTTCAAGAGCAGCCTGGCCAGCATGGTGAAACCCCATCTCTACTAAAAATACAAAAAATTATCCGGGTGCAGTGGTATGCACCTGTAATCCCAGCTACTCGGGAGGCTGAGGCATGAGAATGGCTTGAACCTGGGAGGCAGAGGTTGCAGTGAGCCAAGAACACACCACTACACTCCAGCCTGGGTGACAGAATAATTGTTGTTCCCTAGGAAGAAGAAAAGTCTAAAAGTTTGGAAAACTTATTTCAGGGAATAATCAAGGAAACCATCCCTGACCTTGTTAGAGATCTAGACATCCAAATATAAGAAATTCAAAGAACACCCAGGAAATTCATCGCAAAAAGATCGTGAAACTAAATCTTGAATCAAATCCTTGAAATACACCAAAACAGAACCTCCTTAAAGCATAAATCTCACAGGGCCTATAAAACAATGACACAATGGGAGGGGGAAGGAAAAAAACCCAAAAAACCAAACCCAAGGTATTCAGGTCAACAACTAGCACTCTTAATAGAATAGTACCTCACATCTCAATACTGACATTGACTATAAATGGCCTAAATGCTGCACTTAAATGATACAGAATGGCAGAATGAATAAGAATTCATCAGGCTGGGCACGGTGGCTCACGCCTGTAATCCCAGCACTTTGGGAGGCCAAGGCAGGCAGATCATGAGATCAGGAGATCAAGACCATCGTGGCTAACACGGTGAAACCCCGTCTCTACTAAAAATAAAAATTAAAAAAAAAATTAACCCGGTGTGGTGGTGGCCACCTGTAGTCCCAGCTACTCTGGAGGCTGAAGCAGGAGAATGGTGTGAACCCGGGAGGTGGAGCTTACAGTGAGCCGAGATTGCACCACTGCACTCCAGCCTGGGCGACACAGCAAGATAGTCTCAAAAAAAAAAAAAAGAATTCATCAACCAAGTCTCTGCTGTCTTCAGGAGACTCACCTAACACATAAGGATTCACATAAACTTAAGGTAAAGGGGTGTAAAAAGATAGTCCATGTAAATGGACACCAAAAGTGAGCAGGAGTAGCTATCTTTATATCAGAAAAAAAACAGACTTTAAAGCAACAACAGTTAAAAGAGACAAAGAGGGACATTATATAATGATGAAAGGACTAGTCCAACAGGAAGATATCACAATCCTAAATACATATGCACCTAACACTGCAGCTCCCAAACTTTTGAAACAATTACTGCTAGACCTAAGAAATTAGATAGACTGCAACACAATAGAGGGGGACTTCAGTACTCCACTGACAGCACTAGACAGGTCATCAAGACAGAAAGTCATCAAAGAAACAGTGGATTTAAACTATACCCTAGAATAAATGGACATAACAGATAGGTACATAACATTCTGCAGTTGTACCCTAGAACAAAAGGACTTAACAGATATTTAGAAAACATTCTACCCAACAGCTGCAGAATATACATTATATTCATCAGCATATGAACATTCTCTAAGATAGACCATATGATAGGCCACAAAACAAGCCTTAATAAATTTCAGAAAATCGAATGTTTTTGTTTTTGAGACGGGGTCTTGCTCTGTTGCCCACGCTGGAGTGCAGTGGCACAGTCTTGACTCACTACAACCTCCGCCTCTTGGGTTCAAGCGATTTTCTTGCCTTAGCCTCCTGTGAAGCTGAGATTACAGGCATGCTCCGCCACTCCCAGCTAATTTTTGTATCTTTAGTAGAGACGGGGTCTCACTATATTGGCTAGACTGATCTTGACCTTCAGGCCTCAAGTGATCCACCTGACTTGGCCTCCCAAAATGCTACGATTACAGGCATAAGCCACCAAACCCAGCCAAAAAATCAAAGTATATCAAGTACTCTCTCAGACCACAGTGGAATAAAATTGTAAATCAACTCCAGGGCTGGGCATAGTGACTCATGCCTGTAATCCCAGCACTGTGGGATACTGAGGTGGGTAGATCATAAGTTCGGGAGTTCAAGACCGGCCTGGCCAACATGGCAAAACCCCATCTCTACTAAAACTACAAAAATTAGCCAGGCGCAGTGGCAGGCACCTATAATCCCAGCTGCTCAGGAGGCTGAGGCAGGAGAATCGCTTGAACCTGGGCGGCAGAGGTTGCAGTGAGCTGAGATTGCGCCACTACACTCCAGCCCGGGCAATAGAGTGAGACTCTGTCTTAAAAACTAAAAAAGAAATCAACTACAAAGAAACCCTCAAAACCATGCAGATATATGAAAATTAAATAGTCTGTTCCTGAATGATCACTGAGTTAACAATAAAATCAAGATTGAAATTTACAAATTCCTTGAACTGAATGATAATAGTGACACAACCTATCAAAACCTCTAGGATACAGCAAAAACAGTGCTAAGAGGAAAGATCATAGCATTAAATGTCTGCATGAAAAACTCTGCAAAAGCACTAATAAGACAATCTAAGGTCATAGCTAAAGAAACTAGAAAAACAAGAACAAACCAGACCCAAACCCAGAAGAAGAAAAGAAATAAAAGAGCAGAAGTAAATGAAATTGAAACAACATACACACACACAAACAAGTTCTTTAAAAATATAAATCAAGTTGATAGACCATTAGTGAAGCTAACCAAGAAAAGAGAGAAGATCCAAGTAGGCTCAATTAGAAATGAAACAGAAGATACTACAACAGATACCACAGAAATACAAATGATTATTCATGGCTGCTGTTAACACCTTTATGTGCACAAACTAGAAAACCTAGAAGACATGGATAAATTCCTGGAATTACACAACCCTCCTAGATTAAACCAGGAAGAAATAGAGACTCTGAACAGACCCATAACAAGCAGCAACATTGAAATGATAATTTAAAAATTGCCAACAAAAAAAAGTTCAGGACCAGATGGATTCACAACTGAATTCTATCAGACTTCCAAAGAATTGGTACCAATCCGATTGAAACTATTCCAAAAGACAAAGCGGGAATCCTCCCTAAATCATTCTACGAAAGCAGTATCACCCTAACACCAAAACCAGGAAAGGATATAACAAAAAATGAAAACTACAGACCTGTATTTCTAATGAACACAGATGCAAAAATCCTCAACAAAATACTAGCTAACCCAAATCCAACAGTGTATCAAAAAGATAATCCACCATGATCAAGTGGGTTTCATATTGGGGATGCTGGGATGGCTTAACACACACAGGCCAATAAATGTTATACATCACATAAATAGAATTAAAAACAAAAATTACCTGATCATCTCGATAGATGCAGAAAAGACATTTGACAAAATCCAGCATCCTTTCGTGATTAAAACCCTCAGAAAATCGTCATAGAGGGAACATATTTTAAGATAATAAAAGCCATCTATGACAAACCCACAGCCAACATTATACTGAATGGGGAAAAGTTGAAAGCATTCCCCCTGCGAACTGAAACAAGGCAAGGATGCCCACTTTGACCACTTATATTCAACATAGTACTGAAAGTCCTAGCCAGAGCAGTCGGACAAGAGAAAGAAATAAAGGGCATCTATGTCAGTAAAGAGAAAGTCAAACTGTCATGGTTCATCAGTGATATGATCGTATACCCAGAAAACCCTAAAGACTCATCCAGAGAGCTCCTAGATCTGATAAATGAATTCAGTAAAGTTTCAGGATACAAAGTCAATGTACACAAATCAGTAGCACTGCTATACACTAACAGTGACCAAGCCAAGAATCAAGTCAAGAACTGAAGCCCTTTTACAGTAGCTGCAAAAAAAAAAAAAAAAAAAAAAAGAAAGAGGAAAGAAATATACCTAACCAAGGACCCGAAAGACCTCTACGAGGAAAACTACAAAACACTGCTGAAGGAAATCACAGACAACACAAACAAATGGAAACACGTCAACACATCCCATGCTTGTGGATGGGTAGAATCAATATTGTGAAAATAATCATATGGCCAAAAACAATCAACAAATTCAATGCAATTCCCATTGAAATAACCATCATCATTCCTCACAGAACTAGAAAAAACAATCCTAAAATTCGTATGAAACCAAAAAAACTCCTTGTAGCCAAAGCAGGACTAAGCAAAAAGAACAAATCCAGAGGCATCACATTACATGACTTTGAACTGTACAATAAGGTTGTAGTCACCAAAACAGCATGGTACTTGTGTAAAAATGGGCACATAGACCAATGGTACAGAATAGAGAACCCAGAAATAACGCCAAATAATTACAGCCAGCTGATCTTCGACAAAGCAAACGGAAAGATAAAGTGGGGAAAGAACATTCTATTCAAATAAATGGTGCTGGGATAATTGGCAAGCCACACGTAGGAGAATGAAACTGGATCCTCATCTCTCACCTGATACATAGATCAACTCAAGATGGATCAAATACTTAAATCTGACCTGAAACAATAAAAATTCTAGAAGATAACACTGGAAAACCCCTTCTAGACATTGGCCTAGGCAAAGAGCTCATGACCAAGAACCCAAAAGCAAATACAACAAAAACAAAGATAAATAGATGAGACTTAAATAAATTAAAAAGCTTCTGCACAGCAAAAGGAACAGTCAGCAGAGTAAACAGACAACCCACAGAGTGGGAGAAAATCTTCACAAACCATGCCTCCAACAAAGGACTAATAGCCAGAATCTACAAGAAACGCAAACAAGTCAGCAAGAAAAAAAATAACAATAATCCCATCAAAAAGTGGGCTAAGTACATAGACAATTCTCAAAGAAGATATGCAAATGGCCAAAAAAACATGAAAAAATGCTCATCATCACCTATTATCAGGGAAATGCAAATTAAAACCACAGTATAATACCACCTTGTTCCTGCAAGAATGGCTATCATTTAAAAATCAAAAAATAAGGCCGAGTGTAGTGGCTCATGCCTGTAATCCCAACACTTCAGGAGGCCAAGGCAGGCAGATCACTTGAGGCTAGGAGTTTGAGACCAGTCTGGACAATATGGTGAAACCCCGTCTCTACTAAAAATACAAAAATTAGCCGGGTGTAGTGGCGTGTGCCTGTAGTTCCAGATACTCAGGAGATTGAGGAAGGAGAATTGCGTGAACCCAGGATTTGGAGGTTGCAGTGAGCCGAGATTGCACCACTGCACTCCAGCCTGGGTGACAAAGCGAGACTCCCTCTCAAAAAGAAAAAGAAAATGCAAAGGCATAAGAATGATACAATGGGACTTTGGGGACTTGGGGGAAGGGTGAGAGGGGTATAAGAGATAAAAGACGTGTAACTGGGTGCAGTGTACACTGCCCAGGTGATAGGTGCACCATAATCTCAGAAATCACACCTAAAGAACTTATCCATGTAACCAAACACCACCTGTTTCCCCAAAAACCTATTAAAATAAAAATAAATAAATAAAAATAAAATAAAACAATGGAACTGTTTTTTAAAATAATGATGATAAATAGTAAACAAAGGAATGAACCAAAAATAATCAATGTTACCAGTACAAAGTCAATTAGTGGAGAATCTCCAATAATTAGGAGAATTACTTTTCTTCTATGTCATTGTTTTTGTTGCTTTGTAATATATGTTGAGAATACAATGGATGAAAATGAACACATTCTTCAGATTTGTGATCAGCATAATACTTTCCTAGAAAAAAAACCAGATACCTGTGTTATGTATGGTCTGGCCATCTCTCAATTCAAGTACATTACAACAGGTACCACAACAATGCCTCATTTTTAGAAGAAACCATTTTGGGAGAAATGCCAGTTATTTTTCTATGAAAAGGATTAAAGCCAACCCATAATTTAAAATTTCTTGTCACTAGAGGGATGGCAGCATTCCTTCGTGCCTTAACAACTTTCCAGAAGGCAAATTACTTTAAACACGTTTCCATTATGCACAAAGTGTGTTTCCTCTTTAATTGCCTCAGCAGCTTAGCACAGGTGGAATCCTATTTATAATATGCAGTGAGGTATAATGAGGCCACTGCAATATTCCCTGCCGCACAGGGTCTGGGAAGATATGAGACTGAAGAGCGCTTCTTCTTGTGCCGTTTCTGTAGTTTCGGAAAGAATCTCTGGCTCTGAATTGGGGACACTCTGCCTCCTCTTCATTAGCAGGAAATAGCAATAATCAATACAGTGCAAATAAAATAATGTTACCATTTTAGAGGATAAAAGAGTATATTAACCATATGGAGATGTGGCATGAAGGAAGGCTTTATTAAAGATAAGGAAATAAATCCACTTGAGAAGGAGTGTTGTAAGGTTTTTGAGGTGGCAAGAATGGATAGGTTGGAATCACAAATAGAGGAGTTTACCATAGAAAAAGAAGAAATAACCTCTCTGCCAGGCACGGTGGCTCACGCCTGTAATCCCAGCACTTTGGGAGACCAAGGCGGGCAGATCACCTGAGGCCAGGAGTTCAAGCAGACCAGCCTGACCAACATGGAGAAACCCCGTCTCTACTAAAAATACAAAATTAGCCAGGCGTGGTGGTGCATGCCTATAATCCCAGCTGCTCAGG
>NW_012110252.1:1207091-1207963 GCF_000951045.1 Mandrillus leucophaeus
ATTTGGGCATGAGGCTCTGTAAAAATGTTCAAAGCCCTGACATTATGGTATGGAAACTGCTAGTCTTCTCCTGAAGGCTGTCTCCTACCAGATTTGAAAATGTTTTTTCAGGCTGATGAAAAAGTTTCTAAATTAAAAACTATCGGCAAAGGGGGAAGGGATACTGGAAGACAATGTCTAGCCTTCCTTTTGTGGTGAGCTGCAGAAGCTAGGCAAGGAGTAAATAAACAATGCATATTCTCTTTTACTTTGGTACTTGCCTCTGCTTATTTAAGATAATTTTAAAGGATAGAAAGTAAATCAACTATCACAAAAGAAATAAGTTATTAAGGAACAGTATAAGGTGAGGTAGATAAATGAATAAAAATAAGAGAGTATATCAACTGATGAATGGATAAATAAAATGCATATATATTCATACAGTGGAATATTATTTGACATTAAAAAATAAATGAAGTGCTGATGTATGCTACAACATGGATTGGAAACCATTACACTAAGTTAAAGAAGCTGTCTCAGAAAACACATATATGATTCCATTTATATGGAATGTCCAACAGAGTCAAATCCATAGAGACAGAAAGTTAATTAGTGTTCACCTAGAGCTGAAATGATGGGGAGCTGGGGTATGACAGCTGAGAGGTAAAGGAATTCTTTTTAGGGTAATGAAAAGGTCCTAACATTGTTAGGTTGTGATTGTTGTGATGATACACAATTCTGCAAATGTACTAAAAGCCATTGAATTGTACACTTAAAAGAGTGAATTTTATGGCATGGGAATTATATCACAATGAAGCTATTTTTTAAAAAAGAGAGAGAACCTAGGTTCTTCTGTCTTTTGTTGTCTGACCCAGTTCGCTGCTTGCCCTCAA
>NW_012110252.1:1208983-1277709 GCF_000951045.1 Mandrillus leucophaeus
AAAAAAAAAAAAAAAAGAAGAAATAACCTCTCTTGTTACAAAAGGAAAGGAAGTGAGGATGAGTAAAGTAAGGAAAGGTAACAGAATTCTCAGATGTGATTCTATTTTCTTTGGGCAAGGGGTGGTTTGAGAGCTGGGAGTCATAGGTTGTGATGTTGAAATAGTTTTTGCAGTTTACTGGAGAAATATGCTAATAATAGGAGCTAATACTTTGTAATGTCCACTATGTGCCAAGCACTAATCCAAACATATTTCATGGACTAACTTATTTAATTTTCACCACAACCCTATGCAGTATAGGTACTTTTATCTTCTTTTATAGATGAGAAAATTAAACCACAGAGATTAAGTGACTCTCAATGTCTCTCACATTGTAAATGATGGAGCTAGTATTCAAACCCAGACTGTCTGGCTCCAGAGTCCATGTGCTTAGCCATCATTCTACAAGGATAACTAAATAGACATAATATTTGTTAATGACCCTGGATTAATGTGTTACCTATTTTTCTATTAGTGATTTTTTTAAGGGTCAGAGTCTTGCTCTGTTGTCCAGGCTGCAGTGCAGTGGTGTGATAGTGGCTCACTGCATCCTCTAACTTCCAGGCTCAAGCTGTCCTCCCACCACAGCCTAATGACTAGCTGGGACTACAGGCATGAGCCATCATGCCTGGCTCCCTATTAGTGATTTTTCAACATCCCTGAATAGGCATGGAAAAGATGCAGACTTTAAAGTCTGTACATTCTGTGTGTTTTGATTTTTAACACCCAAATAAGGTTTATTCATGAACAAATAAATAAATAAACCTCACCAAATAAGGTTTATTCTGTACTTATTGCCATGACTAGTGGATGGAGTTTAAAAATAAATCAAGAATGTTTTTAATAATTGAATTCAGTTTTAAAAGAATTAGATTAGCTGTTTTGTTTGTTTGAGACAGGGCCTCACTCTATCACCCAGGCTGAAGTGCAGTGGCACAATCACAGCTCACTGCAGCCTCAACCTCCCAGGCTCAAGCAGTCCTTCTGCCCCAGCCTCCCAAGTAGCTGGGAGTACAGACAGGCACATGCCACCACACCCGGCTAATTTTTAAATTTTTTGTAGATACAGGCTCCCACTATGTTGCCCAGGCTGGTCTCAAACTCCTGGGCTTGAGCAGTCCTCCTGCCCCAGCCTCCCAAAGTGCTGGGATTGTAGCCATGTGTCGCTGTGTCAGGCCTAGATTAGCTGTTTTGATCAATGACTTTTATGATCAAACTTCCACGAAAATAACTTTCTTAAAGTTCATAATAGTATTGGCTTTACTTTGTCAAAATTTGGGTGAATTTTGGGTAAATGGAATTATGTCATTCTTAGGAATGCTGTCTCATGTATCCTTGCCAAGTTGATTGATTGATTGATTGATTGATTGACAATGATTGCTTTATTATAACTTGTTCTAAAAACCTTATGGAAAGATTTAGGATCCCAGGGTTTTTTTGTAAAATTATGTTGGTTAAGATATTAAATTGGAATTACCTTTTTCACAGGGTATTGTATCCCATCTACCCTTCAGTGTGCTGCTTGTGGAACTCCATCAGTGTCAAAAGATTAAATGTATTAGAGGTATTAGATTTGTATTTGCAGATATATTTATAAGGAAGTAAAACATTCTTTGAGATAAGAAAATAATACTTTTGATAGTTCACTGGAACCATCTTTTGAAGTGAAATTATTGTTTCTTTGGGAAAATTTGGGCATGAGGCTCTGTAAAAATGTTCAAAGCCCTGACATTATGGTATGGAAACTGCTAGTCTTCTCCTGAAGGCTGTCTCCTACCAGATTTCAAAATGTTTACTAACAGATTTGAAAATGTTTTTTCAGGCTGATGAAAAAGTTTCTAAATTAAAAACTATCGGCAAAGGGGGAAGGGATACTGGAAGACAATGTCTAGCCTTCCTTTTGTGGTGAGCTGCAGAAGCTAGGCAAGGAGTAAATAAACAATGCATATTCTCTTTTACTTTGGTACTTGCCTCTGCTTATTTAAGATAATTTTAAAGGATAGAAAGTAAATCAACTATCACAAAAGAAATAAGTTATTAAGGAACAGTATAAGGTGAGGTAGATAAATGAATAAAAATAAGAGAGTATATCAACTGATGAATGGATAAATAAAATGCATATATATTCATACAGTGGAATATTATTTGACATTAAAAAATAAATGAAGTGCTGATGTATGCTACAACATGGATTGGAAACCATTACACTAAGTTAAAGAAGCTGTCTCAGAAAACACATATATGATTCCATTTATATGGAATGTCCAACAGAGTCAAATCCATAGAGACAGAAAGTTAATTAGTGTTCACCTAGAGCTGAAATGATGGGGAGCTGGGGTATGACAGCTGAGAGGTAAAGGAATTCTTTTTAGGGTAATGAAAAGGTCCTAACATTGTTAGGTTGTGATTGTTGTGATGATACACAATTCTGCAAATGTACTAAAAGCCATTGAATTGTACACTTAAAAGAGTGAATTTTATGGCATGGGAATTATATCACAATGAAGCTATTTTTTAAAAAAGAGAGAGAACCTAGGTTCTTCTGTCTTTTGTTGTCTGACCCAGTTCGCTGCTTGCCCTCAACAGCTCCTGTTATAGCCCCAAGATGACCGCTGCATTCCAGGATATCAGATATGAAGTGCAGCCCATAATGTCTAAAGCAAGGAAAAGTGTTCCTAAGAGTGCGTTTGTCAGGGAGGATGTTTTTTTGAAACCCCCAGCAGACTCCTTAGGTGTCATATTAGTCAGAATCATTTGCAGGGGAAATGAAAATGCTAGGTTTGCTTAGACCAATCACAATTCACCTGTGACTAAGAAGACATTAAAAGAGCTTTAAAAAAAAAAGAGTTTAAAAGGTCATGCGATATCTGAACAAAACTGTCATTTGACTGGGTTCTGAGGACTTCAGGACTTAAAGGGAAGCTTTCTTTGTGCTCACACTCTCTTAGCTGTAAGTTATAGCTGTTAAAGAAAAGATTATTCTGACTTGTTAAAACAGTAGGGAAGACTACTCAAGACTATTGCAGTATAGAGGTCAACTGTTTTGCAATAGGCGAGAGAGGTTGAGCTCAATTCCAAATAAAAGGACAAGTAGAGGTTTATAGCCAGCAAGTAGGTTGAGAGAGTTGATGAATGGAAAATTACTAAGAGGAGACCTGAAGGAGATTCTTGCTAAAGACAGGCCAAGGCTTTATACATCCAAAAGTGCGGAATGAGGAACTAGATCCAATATCGAGAGTGGGGGGATTTTCACTGAAATGACTTAGTAGGGTTCTTACAAGACTGGGCTATGCAGGCCTGGCAAGGATAGGATGGACACAGAAGACCAAGGTGAAGGCTTAGTTGCGCAGAGGGCTCAGGAGAGCCTAACTAAAGTTAGATCAAAGGAGAGTCTTTGTCATAGTTCAGTTTTGATGTTTTTGTCTTTCTTTTTTTTCTTTCTTTTTATTTGTTTAAAAGCCAACAATTTGAAATCAAATAACTTTTATCAGTTCTTCAGTGCAATATAGATTTTTCTTTAACTACTTTTACCTCAGAAAGTAAGATGTGTACCTCTTCACTGAAAACAAAATGAATATTCTCTTTATTGTTGTATTTTATTTTATTTTATTTTATTTATTTATTTTGAGATGGAGATTTGCTCTTGTTGCTCAGGCTGGAGTGCAATGGTGCAATCTCAGGTCACCACAACCTCTACCTCCCGGGCTCAAACGGTTCTCCCGCCTCAGCCTCCCGAGTAGCTGGACCACAGGCATGTGCCATCACGCCTGGCTAATTTTATATTTTCAGTAGAGACAGGGTTTCTCCATGTTGGTCAGGCTGGTCCCTAACTCCAGACCTCAGGTGATCCTCCCACCTCGGCCTCCCAAAGTGCTGGGATTACAGGCGTGAGCAACCGCACCTGGCCTGCATTTTTTTAAATAAGATATAATGTATAGTTAATTACTTAAATTAGACCTTCGACTAACAGGCTTATTACTAACAGATCAATTCTAGTAAAATAAAATAGAGTTTTGAACACATGCATTTTCTGCAACTTCTGTGAAACCTGAACCGGCATAACCAAGACGTTAATTATTATGAGAACCTGCCATTCCACATACTATGTGCTTAAGATCGTTTGGAAGCAAATTCCTGTTCAGATAATTTCAAATCTGACAATGCAGTGATAGTTTTTATTAGGATAACATCAAAATAGTTAAAATGCATGCATAGTACATTTTAAAATGAAAATCTGTGTAATCCCCAGCTTAAGAACCTAAGAGAATCCCAAAAGTTCATTTGTAACTTTTGATGTTTTGCTATACTAAACACATTTTGTCCTAAAAAGCAGTATCACAAATGATGGTTAAGTTGCTTTGTTAGTCCTAAGAGCCTATTTAGCCAGTTATGTAATTGAGCTTTATAATAATGTTAGGAACCATAAACCTTTTTGAAGCACTAGTGGAAAGGAGTGGGAAAAGGGGGCTTGAACTTTGGCATCAGCATCTCTGGTCATGATGGAAGCAGGTGATATCAGTGGAGGAGACTCTAACAAAAATTGCTCACTTGGGAAGAGGAGGGGAATCCATCTGAGACTGGAGGTTTAGCAATTATATAGTTTGTAAATCTGGACTGGATAGTAATGAATGTACCTTAAAAGTACTCCATCTTGACATGTACATTTTGAAAGGCTTATCACAGTAAATATAGCTCTTTAGGCAAACATGCACTTTATTAAAATGGTTCAGTTGCCATGACAACATATCCGGAATTTATAGCTCCTTGTTTTGACAGTACTTCATTTCCACTTTCCAAGGCACTGAAATCCAAGGCTAAAGTTCTTAACAGCCCCTTCTCTCATTGTATGATGAATTTCTGTGGTTTAGAAAACTTAGACATGCAAAATGTCATTTGCAGAATCTGTCATGTGACTTTATAGTCATATATATGAATTTTAAGTAGGTATTTTTCAGTTTCGAAATGCCTTCTTTATAATTTTTTATTACCAAACCTACATAGTATCATAGTTCAATGACCAGAGATCCAAAAAATAACAGTCCTCTAACCTTATTTCCCAAAGGCAACAACCTTCTTTTCTTTCAGCTGATTTTTTTTTTTTTTTTAGTATTTACTTCAAATCCCTCAACACCATACTTATATTGCTGCTTGGTTTGTATTACTATTTGCTTTGTAATTTTAGCTGTCATCAGTTGCCTTCTTAATACGGAAGATAAAATTTTAGCCCTGTCTGTTTTTTCCATCCTTCCATGAAAGTGATAATCATAGTTTTACTGATTTTATAGCAACTTATTACCAATTTTGGCTTGATCAGTATGCACCATGTTTATTATTAGAACCATATTTACAACATTTACAGGTGAAATATATGCTATGGATATGTTTTCTTCCACAATTCATTTTATTTTCTTTGGCATTAATAATTATAAACGTTTTTATTTTCTTCTTTTATTAGTTTTCTGTGTAGTTGTCACTAATTCATCCTCAAAGTTTCCCCTAGTTATTTAACCTCCTCCCATTATCTTTAAACATTAAGCATTGTATTAATCTCATCTTCTTAAAGAAATTTCCCCTGGTTCCTTCTGATTAGCTCCAGTCTGAACTGTTACTCTTTAGGCCTGCTGCAGAGCTCTCATCCTAGAGATTTTCACCTCTTTCCTTTATATTATTTTCTTTCTTTGTTTACTTCCTTGTTTTGTTGGAGGATTTTCTCCAGTAGCCTCCCAAGAAATGGTATATTGGAAGCAAATTATTTGCATTCCTTGTGTATTTGAAAATATTATTATTCTATCTGATTTTTAATTAGGTGGATATAAAATTTAGGGAAATCATTTTCTCTCATTTCTGGTATTGGTATTGAGAAATCCAATACAGTTCAGAATTGTTACTCTATTTTGATTCTATGAAATCTTTTCTTCCCTTTCTGGAAGCTTATAGAATCATTTCTGTGTCCCAGTGTTCTAAAATTTCTTGATAATGAGCCTCGTTCTGGGTCTGTTTTCATTCATTGTGAAAGACACGAAGTGGGTCTTTTCCATTTTTCATTTTGGAAACTCATGCCCTTCAGTTATGTAGAACTTTATTTCTTTGATTATTTTTGTTGGTTTTTTTTCTCTGTTTGTTTTCTGAGACTTTTATTATGCCTATATTTTCATACATTGCCCTCATGACCTGATCCCCTAATTATTTTATATTTTTTTTTTTTTTTTTTTTGAGACAGAGTCTCATTCTGTTGCCCAGGCTGGAGAGCAGTGACGTAATCTCGGCTCACTGCAACCTCCACCTCCCAGGTTCAAGCGATTCTCCTGCCTTGGCCTCCCGAGTAGCTGGGATTACAGGCGCGTGCCAACACGTCTGGCTAATTTTTGTATTTTTGGTAGAGATGGGGTTTCACCATGTTGGCCAGGCTGGTCTTGAACTCCTGACCTTGAGTGATCCGCCCGCCTCGGCCTCCCAAAGTGCTGGGATTACAGGCATGAACCACCATGCCTGGCCTATATATTTTCTGTCCACTTTCTGGGAGATTTCCTTAGCTTAGTAACCAATGAATTATCCATTTCTGCTATTATATTTTTCATTTCTGAGAGTACTTTTTTCTCCTCTTTATATCTCTCTCTCTCTTTTTTTTTTTTCCTGGAAAATGGTCTTGTTTTATAAATGCAATCTCTTCCAGTTTTCTTAGCTCTGTATATTTGATCTGTTCATACATGTTGCTTTCTACAAATATCTATTGATCTTTGGTTGGTTGCTTATATTTACAAGAAAGACACTAACCACTGACTAGAAGCTCTGCACATGTATATGATTTATAGACTATGGCCTTCAATAAAGGGTGTTCTGAATGGGATGTCTCCTTGGGAAACCCCTGATAGCAGTATCTTTAGTTTTTTCTCTTGGCTGGTCAGATTCCTTAGAAAAGAATCACTTTATATGATTCTGCTCTCTTGCCTGAAGGACATAAGCCTGTTTCTGTTTTGGGAAGTATAGGGGTAAGAAGGCTGGGAGAGAGGGGCAGATCTCAGCATTTATTTTGTAACTTTCATGTAATCCCCATGAATTTTGTAGGATATACTTATCATCAATATAGGATTCCTCCATCCAAATACCCTCTATTTTATCCACTCCAGAGAATAAGTCTGTAGTTTTCTACCAGAATGGTTATAGTAGTTACTTATTGTATGGCATAGGTAGAGAGAAGGTAAATAGCAGTATTGTACATAATCAACTACTTAAACATTATTTCAGCAGGTCCTTCTAGCCACACCTGTCCCCATTCCAGAGGTGTCATTTTCTGAACCTTTTTAGATGACTGCAGCATAAATCAAGTGCTTCTCCAGTTTCCATAGCCAGTTTAGGATCTGTGAGATTGGTTAATCAGTTGTCAGTCATTATGTACTTCTTAGCTTCCAAAGTTTTGTTGCTATTGACTTTTCTCCAGTTCTCTTTGTCCCTCTACACTTAGATATCTTTTAAACATAGCATTGAGATGGAGCAGAAGTTAAGTGTGGTCAGCCTGGTATCTTTTTCCAAAAGTTGTAAATAACCAGATTTTTTAAAGTTAAAAGATACATATATTCATATTTTAAACTTAATTCATGCGATCCTCTTTAATTCCTATTTATTTCATACCAAATTGATTTTTCACTCTTACTAAGTAACTTGGCCTCAAGTTACCTATTAATCTGAACTTTTTAAATTTTCTTCCTTCTACCTCACAATTGTTCTATATGTCCCCCTGTTCTCTCAGACCTCACTACTGTTGTCTTCATCCCATCACTCCAGCCTCTTCTGGAACCTTCTCCATCCCAGAGATACGCTAAATGACCTCATTTCCATTTATCTTAATCTGTGTGCTCCTTGAACTGCCTATTTGTAAGTCTACCTAAGTTTCTTAAGTAAAAAACAAAAACAAAAACAAAACAACTTTCCTTAAACCTTACTCTTTTCAGTCTTCCCCTTAAAAAAAAAAAAAAGTGCTCTTCATCTGATTTTTTTGCTCTCTATTTTCTCCTTAACTCTGTCCTACTTAGTCTTATATGTAAACTTTTTTGAAAATCACCTTCTAAACAAAACTGCCAACTCCTTCTTGATCATAGCCTACTTGACTACCTCCTTTCCGTTGAAACCCATTGTTGTGTTGTTTTTTAATTCTTCTAATTCTTGTCTTCTTCTCGTTTAACTGCTCAGGTTTTTCCCTTCTTGTCCCTCTTCTTCAACATTTTCCTTATATGTGGGCTTCTACTTCCTTAGGCTACCTAGAGAACAGTGCAGCTAAAAGTTCATATTTACTGATTTTCAAGCCGCTTTATTAAAAGTGACAAATTTTAAATAATCACTTTTATGACACTAATAAGGTTTACCTTTTAATATTTAGGCAGGTGCTGTAAAGGATTATATTAAGATGATGCTTCAGAATGATTCACTTAAATTTCTGGTTTTTGCTCACCATTTAAGCATGCTCCAAGCTTGCACAGAAGCAGTCATCGAAAATAAGGTATGTTGCTATTTTTTAATTAAATACTTTTTAGAATGCATATTTTTACTATACTAAACTTCAGTTGTAGTCTCATAATTGAGGAGTTTTTTGTCTTCTTTAGATGATGGTATATAAATTATTACACATTTTTCTTGAAAATTATATTAGTATTATATGTGATATACTATTAAATTTTCTCTTTTCTTAACTGATCTCATAATTTTCCACTGACCAAATTATCTGGATTGGTTAAAAATATGCTGCCATGATAGGCTATAATGTGAATTTCATTTTTGTTCCTGGATATACCATTTTAGAGTGGCGTAGGTGGTTAAACGTTAGACTTTCTATTTACCTGCATGGTGGCCTTTGAATGTGGGTGACATAGAGAGAAAAGAAAGAATGAATTTGGCCAATGTTAGTACCCAACTGCAGTCATACCATTTAAACTTCCAGGCAGTGTATGGAAAATGATTACTAAAATTTAGTATAGATGTATTTGAAACATATGGCCTAAGTAATTTATCAGGTTAGCTCCATCAAGCCATGTGGCTTTACTGCATCTTCTTAGGTCTACCTTGATTTCCAGTAGTCCACCAGTGAGTGGCAACATCTTCCTTTGTTTCTATCAAAGATAAAAACTTAGCATACATTGTTTAAACTTTAGTTAATATGTTCATTAATATTACCAAAGAAATACTTCTAGTATTTCCTCCATAGGAAGAGTTATAATAAAGTGCTGTACATTAAAAGGTACTTTCTCACTGATTATATAGTTTCTGAAAAACACCCTCTAAGAGTTAATTAACCTTAATATTTTTTAAATGATTGGGCAAGAAATTAGATTCTTAATATTTTTCTTATTCTGATTCCATTATACCTTAAAACTACTGGGATCGATTCGAAGTATGGTAGTCTTTTTTTCTTACATCCATTTTACTGATATGTTTAGAATCCCATTTAGCTTTACTAAGAGTTAAAAATGTAGATATAGGCCAGGTGTGGTGGCTCACACCTGTAATCCCAGCACTTTGGGAGGCCGAGGGGAACGGATCACCTGAGGTCGGGAGTTCCAGACCAGCCTGACCAACATGGAGAAACCCCGTCTCTACTAAAAATACAGAATTAGCCGGGCGTGGTGGCACATGCCTGTAATCGCAGCTACTCGAGAGACTGAGGCAGGAGAATCGCTTGAACCTAGGAGGAGGCAGAGGTTGCAGTGAGCTGAAATCCCGCCACTGCACTCCAGCCTTGGCAATAAGAGCGAAACTTCTTCTCAAAAAGAAAAAAAAGATATTTATGGGGTTGGAGGTGAATTTTTCCCCAACTCTCCCTACCCTGACAATGTATTTTCTTTAGAAAGACCCTCAGAGGATTTTATAATCTTCCTTAATGGCTATTAAATGGTTCATTGGTCAACGTATACTTGCTCTTTGAGGACAGAACATTAATACGGGACATTCTCTTTAATAATTAACTTGGATATTCCCTTATAAAAGTGAATATTCATATGTTCCAACTATTTAAGGCTACATTTTCTATAGCAGTACATATATGAATAAGGTTTTTTGAAATTTAGGAATATTTTTAGAAGTTGGATAATGACTTCTTTTTCTAACACATAGTGATAACCCCCTTTTCTCAACTCAAATCATTCTTAAAGACAGCAATGTTCAGTTTAACACTTAATGTTTCCCTACATTTTTATTTATTTATTTATTTATTTTATTTATTTATTTTTGAGACGGAGTCTCGCTCTGTCGCGCAGGCTGGAGTGCAGTGGCGCGATCTCGGCTCACTGCAAGCTCCGCCTCCCAGGTTTACGCCATTCTCCTGCCTCAGCCTCCTGAGTAGCTGAGACTACAGGCGCCCGCCACCGCGCCGGGCTAATTTTTTTTTTTTTTTTCCCTTGTATTTTTAGTAGAGACGGGGTTTCACCATGGTCTCGATCTCCTGACCTTGTGATCCGCCCGCCTCGGCCTCCCAAAATGCTGGGATTACAGGCGTGAGCCACCGCGCCCGGCCTGTTTCCCTGCTTTTTAAAAATGTGTGTGGTTGCATCAGTGCCCCACCTCACTGGAGATGACCGTATCACATATTTCTTTTAAGTTTAATAACGTGTAAAACCAGAATTCAAACGATAGATTAAAAACTCTGTTTTCTGGCTGGGCACAACGAGGCGGGCGGATCACGAGGTCAGGAGATGGAGACCATCCTGGCTAACACTGTGAAACCCCGTCTCTACTAAAAATACAAAAAATTAGACACGCATGGTGGCAGGCGCCTGTAATCCCAGCTGCTCGGGAGGCTGAGGCAGGAGAATGGTGTGAACCCGGGAGGTGGAGCTTGCAGTGAGCAGAGATCACGCCACTATACTCCAGCCTGGGCGACAGAGCAAGACTCCGTCTCAAAAAAATAAAAAAATAAATAAAGCTCTATTTTCCCAGTTAATATTTGAGATATTTCAGAAATAAATGTACTACTCTTCATGAATCCATAATTTGTGGGCAGAATCATCTTTCTCTTTTCTCACGTCTGGCTTTATTTTCACTTTAGAATTAGTGATCTTAAAACTTTAGAGTTAGTCTGATCCATGGTTTAAAGTTGCATGTCAATTTACGTAGAATTTTACTGAAGACAGCATTAGCTTAATTCATAAAAGATATGTGGAGCTTCAGCTATATACAAGGCATTGCCCTTGGCATTGATGGGATAAAGATGAATTAGACATAGACTCTACCCTCAAGTAGCTTAAAAGATTAAAAAAATAAGAAATTGTTATAAGAAGCTATTAAAAAACTTGGTAAGATTCTTCTTGTATAACATTTACCAATCTGTCATCTTAACCAAGTTCCATTTTGTTATGTGACCGTAAAAATAAGCTGTAAAATATATAAAATGAGATGGGTTCATAGGGGTTTGTCCTAATTTTGCCGTTTCCCTTGTTGATGCTAGACTCGTTACATTAGGATAGATGGAGGTGTTTCATCTTCAGAAAGAATACATCTGGTTAATCAGTTTCAAAAGGATCCTGACACTCGTGTGGCTATCCTAAGCATTCAAGCTGCTGGCCAGGTAAGAAATTTTCAATGAAATGTCATTGAAATAAGAAAAAAGGCCATTCACTATAACTTTGGTTTATAAACTTATAATTTTCTATCTTGATGCCTTGTATAATAAATATTAATTCTTCTTCAGAGAGTTCCAGAAAGTATAATAGAAAGAGGCCTTGACGTCTTTGACACAGATCTCCTAAATTTTCAAGGAAAGTATGTCTTTGAAAGAATATACTTTCAAAGAAGAGTAAGAAGTGTATAGTTAATTTGATTGTAATCTTTTTGCGTGACCTTTTTTCCTTCCTTTGAATTTGTATAGGCTTTTCTCATACCTGTCTCATATCCAACCCCTCACTTACTTGATTAGGTTTGAAGGCAAGTAAACAGAAATTCAGATTAAGACTGACTTAAATACACAAAGTTTAATTCTCTTATGTAGACAGTCCAGGCCTAGCATGATGTTTGCACAAAGTCCTTAGGACCTACACCCCTTCTTGCTTTCTGCTTTACCACTCTTAGCAAGTATCTCTTATCTAAAAGGGCTGCTAGAGCTTCATCATATCTGCAGTTCAAGCAGCTGCCTGAAGAAAAGCACACTGCATCTCACTGTCTTGTAGTTAGTCCCACAACCACACCTAATTTCAAGGGAAGCTGGGAAGAGTATCCTTTTTTCCATGTAGCTCCGCTAAAAATTGGGTGTTATGTTACAAAGGGATAAGAGAAGGATAGATATTAGGGAAAGTAATGGCAGTCTCTGCCACAGTAGATAAGAGGGGATCTTCTGGACTGTTTTTCTGCTAACATTCTAAAATATTTTGTTGTAAATGTCTAAGCTAGGATATTTAACATAGGGAAAAGTAATTGAGCATACTGCTGTTCAACCAAGCTGATACATGCCAAAGATCTGCTTTTACCCAGCTAATTAAAATATATAAAGTTGTATACAGAGAGAAACTTTTATGAGGATGAAGCAGTTCCACAATTCACTGGGAGTTCTAACCAAAAGGACGGTTGTCTCAGTGCTTCCCTCACGTTCAGTTAACCTTCCAATAATCGGAGTTATTTATCTGTTAGACTATTCCAACCATAGAGAATATCATCAAAAAGGGCTTAGAATTAGAAATGAAGTACTTAGAGCTAGGGAGATGCTAAGTAGGAGAAAGCCAGACGGGAGAGTCTAGGACCTTTTGAAATTAATAATGTATGGGGCACTTACATTTTATTCAAAGCTATTTCTGAAGACCTTATATAAATCAAGACTCATATACTTTAGGACTGATATCTCCATAGGAATAAAGGAAAGTAGAAAGGTCTTTGTTCTTGGTACTGTGAATCTTACATTATAGTTTAGCAGCTGCTTAGAGTGGTATTGATCTTGCCAGCATATTTTCCCTTTATGCTTGTATAGTCAAATGATGCTTTTTATAAAATTAAAGATGTCTCTCTTTAAAAACTACTTTTTATTGTTTCTGCATTATTTCTAATATTCTGTGGCATTTTCAGTCCTAAATAGCAGCATAGTTTAATATGTGTCTCTGTATTTTTATTACCTCTAACTTCTTTTCAGAGACTGATTTTCAGTAAGTTTTTCAGCTTGAGAACTAGTACCACCATTTAATTAATGCTAGCATGATTTTGTTATGTGACATGAAAATATTTTAAGTGAAAATAACATACCAAAATAATAGCAGTCACAAAAGTCACTCACAGGAGTTTGGTGTGTGTGAACAACAAACAGCATTGATTAAATAATACTCTGAAAAAAATGGCAGATATTTCTGTTTACCACCTAATGTCATTTTACTGCTATATGGCTATAGCATAAGCATGTTTCACATTTCATTCAGCCTACCAACATTAAAGTCATGCATTTTTTGACACATTGTTTAGTTTGACACATTTTTTAGTTTGATGGTTTTGCATTATTTCATATATTGATTATAAAGCAAGACTTAGTTAATGTTTTTATGTCACACTGTTTGAAATTCATGAAAATGCAGTTGTACAGAAAATGCAATTGCATTGTATATATTGAGACATAGGCAGTAAATTTCAGCTCTTTGGAATATAACATGAGAAATATCACAGGAAGATAATGGTATAACCAGAGACATTTTTTTCTTACTTTATAACATGACAGTGTGAATTAAATGAAGAGGATGTAAATGCTGTCTGCCTAGTTGCTATAGATACCATATGTTGGAAATTGTATTCTCATTTATAAAGTATTTTATTAGATTTTCCAGTGGTAATGTGAATCCATTCATCATCAGAGAATAAAGTGATTTAGTTTATATACTTCCATCAAGCTGACTTTTGAAATTTTGAAATACCTTTCAAATGTGTTTTTTGTAGTTCACCTAGCTATGCTATGTTGCATTAAACATTTTTCATTTGCCTTTCATGAATTAAATCTTAATTTGGCCTAAAATAAACAACTAATTTGTTTTCAAGTCCTTCAGTGTTCTCCATTTAACATGTTCAGAAAGACTTTATTATATACGGCTGTATGTTACATTCTCAATTTATTTGCATCTCAATTTATTTGCTTTATTTCACTTAGGGATTAACATTTACTGCGGCAAGTCATGTTGTATTTGCTGAGTTGTATTGGGACCCTGGACATATAAAACAAGCAGAAGACCGAGCTCACAGAATTGGCCAGTGCAGTTCTGTGAATATTCACTACCTTATTGCAAATGGAACTCTAGACACCCTTATGTGGGGAATGTTGAATCGCAAGGTAAAGCTTGAATTTAAATCAAGTTAGCAGCTTACTTATTATTAACCATAGCCAACTGAGTTAAGAGGCTGAGTTTTAGTGTTTTCAGGCAAAGGATACTTAAGTACATCAAGATGATGATAATAATAGAGACCAAGTTAAGAAAAGGCTTCAATAGTAGTACCTTGCCTGCTCTCCTCTGTAATAAGAGAGGCATGAATTTCCACATATTCCTGTTATCTTCTAAGCCCTTCTACTACATTAGAGGGACAATGATGGGGTTGGCTAGCAAGGAAACATAATGTCGCGCCATTGCACTCCAGCCTGGGCAAGACTGTGTCTCAAAAAAAAAAAAAGGATTAGATGATTTCTGGATTAGTTTGTTTGGGCAGCCATAACAAAGTACCATAGATTGGGTAGTTTATAAATAATAGAAATTTATTTCTCACACTTCTGGAGGCTAGAAGTCTGAGATTAGGATGCCAGTGTGGTTGAGTTCTGGTGAGGGCCCTCTTCCAAGTTGCTGACTACTGCTTTCCCATTGTGGAAAGAGGTCAAGAAAGCTCTTTGGGGTCTCTTTTATAGGGGACTAAGCCCATTCATGAGGGCTCCACCTTCATGACCTAATCACCTCCCAAAAGCCCCACATCTGAACACCACCAACATTGGGAGTTAGAATTTTAACATCTGAATTTGGGGGGGATACAAGCATTCAGCCCATAGCACTGTTTTTCAATTAAGTGTTTTTAAAGCACTGAATATAGATATTCAAAATGGCCAATCATATGTTGGTTAAGTTTCAAAGCATATAAATATTAGAATAAAAGTTTTTATGAAGAAAGTGAATAGTATAACTTCTCAAGTTAGACTTTTTCTCATTAAGCATGGAACCATTGACTGGGTAATGGGTTATAATTTTGGATAATTATTGCTATGGTGTGAATGTTCATTCCCTCTAAAACTTACTTTGAAACTTAATCCCCACTGTGGCAGTATTGAGAGGTAGGCCATTAAGAGGTGATTGGCCTTCTTTCCCACCCTCTTCTAAAAAAAAGAAAAAAAGGTGATTGGGTCATGAGGGCTCTGCCCTCATGAATGGATTAATCCATTCATGGATTGAGGGATTAATGGGTTATCATAAGAGTGGGCCCGGTGGCTTTATTGGAAGAGGAAGAGAGACCTAAGCTAGCACCACTCAGCCCCCTCCCCATAAGATGGCCTGTGCTGTCTCAGAACTCTGCAGGTACCCACCAGCAAGAAGCCTTCACCAGATGTGGCCCCTCAACCTTAACTTCTCAGCTTCCATAAGAAATAAGTTCATTTTCTTTATATATTACACAATTTCAGATATTCTGTTATAAGCAAAAGAAAACATACTAGATGTCAATGAAGAGTCAAACTGTAAAATATTTTAAGAGATTTACTCTGAGCCAAATATGAGTGACAGTGGCTCATGACACAGCCCCAGGAGATTCTGAGAACTTGTGCCATAGGTGGTTGGGCTACAGCTTGGTTTTATGCAAGGTGGGGTGGAGGGAGGCATTGGTTCCAGATCATAGGTGGATTCAAAGATTTTCTGGTTGGCAGTTGATTGAAAGAGTTTATCTGAAGACTTGGAATACCTGGGTTAAGATAAGGAGTTGTGGAGACCAAGGTTCTTCTTAGGCAGATGAAGCATGCAGGTAGCAGGCTTCAGACAGAACAGATTGTAAATATTTCTTTTTTTTTTTTTTTTTTTTTTGAGACGGAGACTCGCCCTGTCGCCCAGGCTGGAGTGCAGTGGCGCGATCTCCACTCACTGCAAGCTCCGCCTCCCGGGTTCAAGCCATTCTCCTGCCTCAGCCTCCAGTATAGCTGGGACTACAGGCGCCCGCCACCGCGCCCGGCTAATTTTTGTATTTTTTTAGTAGAGACGGGGTTTCACTGTGTTAGCCAGGATGGTCTCGATCTCCTGACCTCGTGATCCGCCCGTCTCGGCCTCCCAAAGTGCTGGGATTACAGGCGTGAGCCACCGCGCCTGGCCACAATATTTCTTATTAGACTTTTTTTTTTTTTTGAGAGATGGAGTCTTACTCTGTCGCCTAGGCTGGAGTGCAGTAGCGTGATCTCAGCTCACTGCAACCTCTGCTTCCCGGGTTCAGACAATTCTCCTGCCTCAGCCTCCTGACCAGCTGGGACTACAGTTGCCCACCACCATGCCCAGCTGAGTTTTGTATTTTTAATAGAAATGGGGTTTCACCATATTGACCAGGCTGGTCTCAAACTCCTGACCTTGTGATCTGCCCACCTCAGCCTCCCAAAGTGCTGGGATTACAGGGATGAGCCACCACTCCTGGCCTCTTATTAGACTTTAAAAGGTGCCAGAATCCTTAGTTAATTCTCTCTGAGATCAGGATAAAGACCTGGAAAGGAACGGGGATTCTCTACAGAATGTAAATTTTCCCCACAAGAGAGAGCTCTGCAGAGCCATTTCATACAAAAGAAATATATTAGGGAGTAAAAGGTTTCCATTTGTTTTAGGGCCTGCTATCTGTCATGTTGGTGTCTTATTGCTACAAAGAATCTGTTTTGTCAGTCTTAAGATCTCTATTTTAATGTTAATGCTGGTCAGCTTTTTTGAGATGGAGTCTCACTCTGTCACACAGGAGTGCGGTAGCAGGATCTCAGCTTACTGCAACCTCCGCCTCCCGAGTTCAAGTGATTCTCCTGCCTTACCCTCCCAAGGAGCTGGCATCACAGGTGTCTGCCACCATGCCCGGCTAATTTTTCTATTTTTAGTAGAGATGGGATTTCACCATGTTGGGCAGGCTGGTCTCAAATTCCTGACCTCAGGTGATCAGCCCCCCTCGGCCTCCCAAAGTATTGGGATTACAGGCCTGAGCCACTGCGCCTGGCCTGTTTCAGGTTTACTTTAGAATGCTCTTTGCCAAGAGGAGGAATCCATTTAGTTGGTTGGGAGGCTTATAATTTTATTTTTGGTTTACAGAGATAATTATATTAATAAAGCCCATGCTATGTTGGAACAGTGAGATTTTCTTAGTGGGTAGCTTATGATTTAAATGCAAAATCAAGTTACTTAGTGAATTTCAGCTGTGAGGTGAACTGCTGAAAAATTCATTTACTTTTTCCTTTTGTAGGCTCAAGTTACAGGGAGCACACTGAATGGTAGGAAGGAAAAAATTCAGGCTGAGGAAGGTGATAAGGAAAAATGGGATTTCCTGCAGTTTGCTGAAGCTTGGACTCCAAATGACAGTTCTGAAGAGTTAAGGAAGGAAGCTTTGTTCACTCACGTAAGATTATATGCCTTACTCTTTTTTATTTTTATTTTTTTAGTATCCTGAAACCATAACTTTGTATGTGTGGTTTTAAATAGCAACTCTTAATTATTTATGGTATTGAAAAGAGACTTCACATAAAACTGGAACCCCCTTAGAACCAAAAATTAACATTATTTTCCAACAGTTTTCGTACTTACTGTTCAGCTCCTCAGATAAACTGAATAAAATTCACAGTTCAGAAGAAAATATAGGAGGCTATCTTTATGACACTGAGAATAGGGAAGCATATATTAAATGTGCCTTAAAACGTGCAAATAATAAAGAAAAAGATTCAGATATTTGAGTATATCGAAATCAAAGGTTTTGTTATACAAAATGTCCTGTATATAAGTCACACACTCAGTAAAGATATTTGCATTACAGTGTCCAAAGTATTTGAAGAATTTATACAACTCAATTAGTAAAGCATAAACAAGTCAACAGAAAAATAGGCAAAGAGCTGGGCATGGTGGCTGATACCTGTAATCCCAGCATTTTGGGTGGCTGGGGCAGGCAGATCACCTGAGGTCAGGAGTTTGAGACTAGCCTGGTCAACACGGTGAAACCCTGTCTCTACTAAAAATACAAAAATTAGCTGGTTGTGTTGGTGCACACCTGTAATCCCAGCTACTTGAGAGGCTGAGGCACAGAAATCGCTTGAACCACCTGAACCAGGAAGGCAGAGGTTCCCATGAGCTGAGATTGTATTGCTACACTCCAGGCTGGGCAACAGAGTGAGACTGTGTCTCTGTCTCAAAAATAAAAAAAAGAAAGAAGAAAAAAAAGAAAAATAGGCAAAGAATATGAGCATCAGAGGATACCTGAATAGCCAATAAACATGAAAAGAAGCTCTACCTCACTAAAATAAGGCAAATTGTAAAGATAATTTTCCTCTTTACTATTTATTAGTAAGTAATTAGCGGTCTAACAATTTCAAAGTATGTGCCCCCCCCCATTCCCAAAACTTGTTACTGAGTGGTTTTAGCATTCATTAATGATATTTGCATGAATCACCTTTGAAATGGTCTTTCTTTTTCTTTTTTTTGAGACAGAGTCTCACACTGTCGCCCTGGCTGGAGTACAATGGCGTGATCTCAGCTCGCTGCAACCTCTGTCTCCCGGGTTCAGGCGATTCTCCTGCCTCAGTCTCCCAAGTAACTGAGATACAGATGCCTGCCACCATGCCTGGCTAATTTTTTGTATTTTTAGTAGAGACAGGGTTTCACTATGTTGGCCATGTTGGTCTCGAACTGCTGACCTTGTGATCCGCCCACCTTGGCCTTCCAAAGTGCTGGGATTACAGGCTTGAGCCACCGCGCCCGGCCTGAAATGTTTTTTCTAATTCCATCATTGCTTCTATATTTATTAGTTGTCATTCTTCTATAAAGAAGACATTTACCTCCCTGCTTTGAAAAAATACGACTATGGACCAGGCGTGGTGGCTCACAGACCTGTAATCCAGCCCTTTGGGAAGCTGAGGTGGGTGGATCAGTTGAGGTCAGGAGTTCGAGATCAGCCTGGCCAACATGGTGAAACTGCATTCCTACTAAAAAAAATTCAAAAACAAAACAAAAAAAAATTAGCCAGGCATCATGTTACATGCCTGTACTCCCAGCCACTCGGGAGACTGAGGCAGGAGAATCACTTAAATCCAGGAAGTGGAGGTTTTGGTGAGCTGAGATCACACACCACACTCCAGCCTGGGTGATGGAGTGAGACTCTGTCTAAAAAAAAAAGAAAAAATTACTATGAACTTAGGGGTTTCAATTATTGTTATTATTTAATGTGTTATAATCCTTTACCTTTTTTTCTTTTTAAGCTTAGATCTGGCTAATGAAAGCTCCTTTAAACTGGCTCCTTTTTTAAAAAAACACATCCTTATAATTCTCTGAGTGCTTCCTTGCTTTCTGGCACACAATATATAACAGGTTCACCTTAATTTTTTTGCCCCAGACCTGGAATTGGCCCATTTCTTTAAGGAGCACTTATTCCCTTTACTGTGAGAGTGATATTTAGAAATTAGGATTTTTTTGTTGTTCCTCTGGGCTGTCATTGCCTCTAGGCTCTTTTCAATGTACAGAATATTTTCTCACGCATATATAAGGATACATGCACAAAGATCTTTATTGTGTCATTTTTTAGAATGCAAAAAATGGAAACAACCAAAATGCCCATCAATAGAAGAATAGATATGTAGATTGTCATATCTTGTAAAATGCTATTTAGAAGTTAAAGTGAATGAGTTATATTTATATGTATCAACATGATGAGATCTTGAAAACACAAAGTTGCTTTAAAAACACATAGCACACACACAGTATAGTCTATGTTTATGAGTACACATATGTAGTAAAACATAAACACACATTGGAAGAATATATATCAAATTTATAAAATTGGTTACCTCTGGGAGAGGAGAATGGACGTGGGGAACAATAAAAGTGTGATAGCAACTTCAGCAAAAATGTTTTATTTCCTTTATTTTATAAAAAGATCAGAAGTACAATATTAATATTTGTAAATTTTCAATGGTGGATACATAGATTTTTGTTGTATTCATTATACATTTCTATATGTAAAAATCCCCCAGTCTCACCTCTAACAAATGCTATTTAGAGATTATTTATAAATTTACTAAGAAATAATATATTAGAGAAATTTGTAATTTATAATGTCTGCTGTTTCCTAGCCTTTTTTTTTTTTTTTAATTCTTATTTTTTTAAAAGACAGGCTCTCTGCCTATCACCCAGGCTGGAGTACAGTGGCATGATTATAGCTCACTGCAGCTTCAAAGTCCTGGACTCAAGAGATTCTCCCATCTCAGCCTCCCAAGTAGCTAGGACCACAGGCATGTGTTACTATGACTGGCTAATTTTTTATGTTTCGTAGAGACAGAGTCTCACTACATGGCTCAGGCTGGTCTCAAACTCCTGGCCTCAAGCAATCCTCCCACCTCTGCATCCCAAAACACAGAGATTAGAAGCATGAACTGCCACCACTCTTGGCCTTCTAGTCTTTTTGGGGTAATATGGTGTCAGAGTTACAGAGAGTTTAATTTTAATTTTTCAAAGAACTGATCAGAAATTATAGGAATAAAATTAATATTTACATTTTTTCTGATAATACAAAATTAAAAATTTAATGTGAAGTTTAATTTCATAAAAATACATTATGTGGAATCGTATTAATTTTTAATTATCTTATTTGGAGGTCTAGTACAATTTTTTTTCTAGAATATTAGAATATAATTCTGTGAAATATTGCTAAAAAATAGATCATTTATAATCGCGTTTAAAAAACGAGTTTTCTTTTTTCTTTTTTTTTCTTTTTGGAGATGGAGTCTTACTCAGTCGCCAGGCTGGAGTGCAGTGGCACAATCTCGGCTCACTGCAAACTCCGCCTGCCGGGTTCAAGCAATTCTCTTGCCTCAGCCTCCCAAGTAGCTGAGACAACAAGCACATGCCGCCATGCCTGGCTAATTTTTTGTATTTTAGTAAAGACGGGGTTTCACCTTGTTGCCCAGGCTGGTCTCCAACTCCTGAGCTCAGGCAATCTGCCCACCTCGGCCTCCCAAAGTGCTAGGATTACAGGCATGAGCCAACGCGCCCAACCAAGTTTTCTTTCAACAATGCTTATTATATTATATTCTGGTCTACAATAAAGTGAATAGAAATCCTAGCTATTTTTAAAATATATAAATAAGCCTATGATTTGTGGCTGTTCTTTCTCTAAAACTTCCTATCAAACTATGTTTACCAGTTCATTTCTAAGATAGGTATTAAGAATTTGAAATAAATCTTCCTACATATGTATATGTTTGTTTTTAAAAGTTTATCTGAAGAAAATATATATTTGTGTACACAATTTTAAAAAATCACCCATACCAAATTTTACTTTCTTGAGTTAGGTATATCTTTCATGGTTCGGTGTTGTCTTATATGTTTTCCAATACTTGTCTTTGTACAAATGCAGTTTGATGTGAATTGGAATCCTAGAATGTAGGGATCTTTTGTTTGTTTTGGTTAGTTTTGCTTTGTTGGTATTTACTTGTTATATGGCCAGCATGTGAAGTGTGCTTTGATTGACTTTAGGTGGGTGCGCCCTCTCACCACTCTGTCTATACCCTCCCAGCTTCATGCAGTTTAAGAAATGTTCAATTGGCTGGGCGCGGTGGCTCAAGCCTGTAATCCCAGGACTTTGGGAGGCCGAGATGGGCGGATAACGAGGTCAGGAGATCGAGACCATCCTGGCTAACACGGTGAAACCCCGTCTCTGCTAAAAATTACGAAAAACTAGCCCAGCGACGTGACGGGCGCCTGTAGTCCCAGCTACTCTGGAGGCTGAGGCAGGAGAATGGTGTAATCCCGGGAGGTGGAGCTTGCAGTGAGCCGAGATCGCCCCACTGCACCCAAGTCAATAATATATTAAATATATTCAATATATACTTATTTTATACTTATATTATTATTGAGTAATATATTCAATATATTCAATATATACTTGACTATATAATATTCAATCATATATTCAAGTATATATAGTACACATATAGTATATATATACACTTGAATATATATTATTCAAGCATTTGAATAATACCTTAAATGAAACTAATCCACACAAATGTATGAGTGACAATTCTTTACCCATGCTAGATGTATTTACATTTTTTAAGAAATTACAGTATTTATTAACCCAAATGAAACTCAAATTGAAGTCCAACTCAAGTAAAAAGAAAAAATTCCATCACCACAAGGAAAGATACTTTTGCACAGCCCAGTTGGCTGTCCCATAAGTAAGCAGTCCTGCCTTGGAATCCATCACCAGGGTCACTGTCTAAGATGTGGTCAGTCCAATTTCCACTGCTTCTTCCCTTCTTCTACTTCTGAATGTGTCTGACTTCTAAGTACTATTTTGGCTTTGAGGTGTTTTGATTTCCCTACAGTGGCTTCCATTGAGTGATAGTGTAGGTCATCTCCAGGCGGGAGAATGGCATGAATAATATTAGTGTATGTTATTTCTAAGCAACGAAAGGCTGTTTCTGAATAAAGCAAGCTGAGTGGAGTATTCAAATAGGGAGCTGAAAGGACACAAAGATAGATGTGTACCCGCCCCCCCGCTACACCCTTTGTTCTGCTCTCTAATCTTTGCACATACCAGAGATTTCGTAAGTTCTGTGAGTACCTGTTTTTCTGCACGTACCAGAGATTTTGTTTTGCACATACCAGAGATTTCGTAAGTTCTGTGAGTACCTGTTTTTCTGCACGTACCAGAGATTTTGTAAGTTCTGAGGCAAGGTCACAAGACGTGTTTAAGTAAGATAAACTCTTGCTGCCATAAACCTGCTCTCCCGCCTCAAAGGTTGAACCGAAATATCAGAAATGGCGGGAACCAATCATAGTTAGCCAAATCGCCTTGTTCAAACACTAGCCAATCATATATCTGATTTGTATAATAACTCTATGCCCACTTTTCTTAGACTATATAACACTGCTCGGAGCTCAGTGGGGGAGCTCTCCTGCCCGTCTCATTTCGCGAGCGAGGGAGAGTTCCAGGTTCGAACCTGTAATAAAGATCCTTGCTGCTTAGCTTTGACTCTGGACTCTGGTGGTCTTCTTCGGGGAATAAACGGTCTGGGCATAACAGAGCCTCCTTCTGTCTCTGGTTTTCATTTTGCTACCATCATCTAACAAGTATCTCTTCCTCTAGCTCTAGCTGTGGGAAATTGGGGCCCTTCCCTTAACCTCTTTAGGGTCTTTTCTTATCCCCTTTTGCTCCTTTCTCCAATAATCAGCAACATTATATATCTAGCCATTTGAGTCCCTAGATTACTAGATGGCTTCTAAGCCCCCTTTCATCCATTATATATAAACTGTAAAGTATCCTAAGAGAAACTTGTTACATAAATGATTCATAGGTGAGAGAAAAAAAAAAAAAAAGTACTCTAATATAGTATGGGTAATGAGTTCTGCTTGTGGTTAGGACATGTCTGCTTTCTGCTCAGCTTCTCTTCTTTTAATCTCAATGAGCCAGAGCTACTTCTATTTCCTTACTTCATACAGTAGTTATCTTTACATTTTGAGATGAATCTCTAGGAAATTCACAAATACAGCCAGAACGACTACTTCCAGTCATTTCTTGCTACCTCTTGCATCAGCCCACTCTACAGTCTCTGCTTTCCTTTGCCAGTTGTTTTGTGTGCTCTTAGTTCAATGTGTCCTAGCGTTCCTTGCCTTCATTAGCCTCTCCCCATTTGCCTGCTTTCCTCACCCTGCTTCTGTCCGAGCCTCTTTGGCTTGCCTTTTCTCCATCACAATCATCCTTAAGTTCCCTGGCCTGCTGCCTCAAGGGCTTCTAGATCATCCTTTACCCAAAGCAAATTTACATTTCAAACACTTACATTTGCATTAAAAATGTGTAGAATGGTTGCTTGTCTGCTGCAAAAAATTGTATGTAGTTAGGAGAGCTCTTCAGAATTATTATTAAATTTAAAAATATGCCCTCAGGCCAGAGCTTGGTGGCTCTTGCCCGTAATCCAAGCACTTTGGGAGGCCAAGTCTCCCTTGAGCCCAGGTGTTTGAGACCTCCCTGGGCAACATGGCTACACCTTGTCTCTGTAAAAATAAATAAATAAAAATAAGAAAATTAGCTGGGCATGGTGGTACACACGTGTAGTCCCAGCCACTTAGGAGTCTGAGGTGGGAGGATCACTCAAACTCAGGAGGATGATTGCACCACTGTACTCCAGACTGGGCAACAGAGTGAGACCCTGTCTCAAAAACAAACAAAGACAAAACAAAGTTCTCAAAATTCAAAAAGAAACCGCATTTTTTATTAAATGCCAACATTGTATGAAATGTTTGCTTTGTTGTGGTAAAAAGTACAAATTAAAAATGTCTCACATATACAAAAAATAACCTTTTTTTCCTGCATATTGTCCAATTGAATAAATGGTAACAGCAAAAAGAAAGTTGACCACAGGAGCTGTGGCATTCGTGAAATCTAAGTCCCTCTTGTCCAAAATCTCTTCTTTCTGAATATGGTAAAGAACTGGTTTCTTAGGGTAACACATCTTAAATATTTATTTAATATATATTTTAGGAATTCGAAGAACTTTGTAGTTATTATGTAATTAGTCTGCATAACAGCCTAATTAATAAGGACATGAGAGTAGCCTCATGGTTACAGAGAGAGACATACAAATGTCTCTGTCGTAGTTCTTGTCACATGACCAGGATAATTTAGGCATGTGGATACATTGTAGGGTGAGAAGGGCAGCATTTATTGTGTGAAAAGGGAAAAAAGGGAAACAGGGACTCTCAGCAAAGCGAGAGTCCTGCTAGCAGGCTTCGCGTTTCATGGATTGAATCCCCTGTTACCACCCAGGAACAGGAGAGGCCAGGCTCCTCCTTCCTGCAATGGGTGCTAACTCCCCAAGGCTCCACCCCGTCCTCCCAATGCCCGGGCAAGTTGGAGATTCTCCAAGGAGCCTTTTTACCTCACTTGTCTCAATAGCTTACATAACATTATGTTATTATTAGACATTTGTCTTATTTACTTTTATGACTTTAATACACTCAATAATAATGACTAACATCTATTGAGTTGTTATTTCTTGCAGCCATTGTGCTAAGCCCTTAATATTCAGGATCTTTCTTTTAAAAATAAACTTATTTAAATAAAGATGGGAATCTCACCATGTTGTCCAGGCTGGTCTCGAACTCCTAGGCTCAAGCAATCCTCCCACCTCAGCCTCCCAAAACGTTGGGATTACAGACATGAGGACCACTCCAGGCTCATGATCTTATTTAACCTTCAGAGCAGCATCATGAGGAAGATACTATTAACTTGCCTCACTAAATCTGAGAAAGGTTACATAATCTGCCCAAGGTCATACAGCCAATAAGTGGCACAGCTGGGGCAGAAAGTGCCAGACCTTTCTGCTCCAAAGTCTGTTCTCATAACTTTGCCACTCTATACTAGGTGCATTAGAGTTAACATATCGTGGGACTTCAACAAATGTGTGTGGAATGAATACAACATTGAAAAACTTCAACTTGGTTTAGCCAGGTTTCTAGGATGTAAGCCACATACAGGACATTCAAAAATCATTCATTATATAAACATTTATTAAGATTATATGAAATACAAGTCAAAACCACAATGAGATACCACGTCACACCCACTAGGATGACTAAAATAAAAAAGACAAGTATTGTCTATGGTGTAGAGAAATTAGAAGACTCATATATTGTTGGTAGGAATGTAAAATGATGCAACCATTTTGTAAAACCATCTGGGAGTTCCTCAACATGTTAGACATAGAGTTACCATATGACCCAGCAATTGTACTTCCAAGGGAATTGAGAACATCTGTCTACCCAAAAATTTGGACATGGACATTATGGCAGCATGATTAATAGTAGCCAAAAAAAGTAGGACCAGTCCAAATGTTTATAAATTGATGAATGGGTAAATAAAGTGTGGTTAATCCCTGTGTTACCAGAAAGGGGTCTCAATCCAGACCTTAAGAGAGAAGGTTATTGGATCTCATCCAAGAAGGAATTCAGGGTGAGTCTACAAAGTAAAGTGAAATGATTTTTATTAGAGAAGTAAAGAAACTAAAGAATGGCTACTCTATAGGCAGAGCTGTGGCATGGGCTGCTTGACTGAGTGTACTTATGGTATTTCTTGATTATATGCCAAACAAGGGGTGGATTAGTCATGAGTTTTCCAGGGTTGCAAGTTCCTGGAACTGAAGGTTCCTCCCCTTTTTAGACCATATAGAGTAACTTCCAGATGTTTCCGTGGCATTTGTAAACTCTTTTGGTGCTGGTGGGAATATCTTTTAGCATGCGAACGTATTATAATTAGCATATAATGAGCTGTGAGGATGACCAGAGGTCTCTTTCATTACCATCTTGGTTTTGGTGGGTCTTGGCTGGCTTCTTTATTGCATCCTGTTTTATCAGCAGGGTCTTTGGGAAAAGACTTGTGTGTTGTGAAACCAGTCCTGCCAGGCTCCTGTCTCATCCTATGACTAAGAATGCCTAACATCCTTGAAATGCAACCCAGCAGGTCTCAGCCTCATTTTACCCTGCCCCTATTCAAGATGGAGTTGCTCTCGTTCAAATGCCTCTGACACATACAGTGGAATATTATTTGGCTTTAAAAAGTATACATGCGCTGGGCCTGGTGACTCACGCTTGTAATCCCAGCACTTTAGGAGACTGAGGCAGGCGGATCACCTGAGGTCGGGAGTTCAAGGCCAGCCTGACCAACAGGGAGAAACCCCTTCTCTACTAAAATTACAAAATTCGCTGGGCGTGCGCCTGTAATCCCAGCTACTCGGGAGGCTGAGGCAGGAGAACTACTTGAACCCGGGAGGCAAAGGTTGCAGTGAGCTGAGTTTGCACCACTGTACTCCAGCCTGGGCAACAGAGTGAGATGCTGTCTCAAAAACAAACAAACAAAAAGACACATACTACACCATGGATGACATGGATGAACCCTGAAAATTTGTTAAGTGAAAGAAGCAGGACAGGCCACTTCTTGTATAGCTCTTTTTATTCACATTAGCCGGAATAGGCAAATCTGTAGAGACACAAAGTAGACAAGTACTTGCTAAGAGATTCAAGGAGAGGATGGACAGTGACTGCTGTCAAAGAACAGATTTTTGCCTGAAAAACATGGCAAAACCCTGTCTTTACAAAAAATACAAAAATTAGGTGGGCGTGGTGGCACATACCTGTAGTCCCAGCTACTCAGGAGGCTGAGGTGAGAGGATCACCAGAGCCCAGGTCGAGTCTGTAGTGAGCCATGATTTCTCCACTGCACTCCAGCCTGGGTGACAGAGTAAGACCCTGTCTCAAAAACAAAACAAAAAAAACAAAAGAACAAAATTTTAATGAATTGACTTTTAAATATCTGATTGGGTTTTTTTGTTTGAGGAGGGTTGTTTTTGTTTTTAAGAGACAGACTCTCACTCTGTTGCCCAGGATTGTTCAGTGGAGAGGTCATAGTTCACTGCATCCTCAAAATCCTGGGCTCCAGTGATCCTCCTGCCTCAGCCTCCCAAGTAGCCAGGACTATCATCATGCCACCATGCCAGGTTAATTTTTTATTTTTTGTAGAGATGGAGGTCTCCTTATGTTGCTCAGGCTGGTATCAAATTCCTCAGCTCAAGCAATCCTCCTGCCTGAACCTTTCAAACTGTTGGGATTATAGGTGTTAGCCACTGCACCTGGCCCTGACTGGCTTTTATTAGCAAGTCATGAATTGGGCAGCATCCCATTTATGAACTAGAATTATGCTTCACTAAGCTGAGCAGAGCAGAGTGGGTGAGTTTTATAGGCAGAAAAGGAGAAACAGGGAACAGAAAAGAAAGCAGAAACAAGGAAGAAAAGCCAGATTAATGGTTTAAAAGTTATTTTCCTTGTAGGGGTAAAGCAGAGAGGACTTCCTCATCATGCTGGTTCAGGTTGACTGGGCCCCTTTTGATTGCTGTGAATCTCGTGGGTGGGGGTGTGTATGTGTGTGTGTGTGTGTGTGTGTTGTTTTGTTTTTTTTAAACTGCCCTGTTTTTAAGTTCAGTTTGATTAAGTGGCACCTAGCATGTGTTACTCCATCCTGGTTTGCTCTGGTCTTTTGGGTCCTAGTGTAGGAGCTCAGACTAAAACAATGGCTTCACATACATTTTATTTAACATTGCCTAATGAGTATAGGGTTTCTTTCTGAGGATAATGGAAATATCCTATGGCCGGACGCGGTGGCTCACGCCTGTAATCCCAGCACCTTGGGAGGCCGAGGCAGGGAGATCACCAGGTCAGGATACCAAGACCAGCCTGGCCAACATGGTGAAATCCCATCTCTACTAAAAATACAAAAAAATTAGCTAGGTGTGGCAGCGGGTGCTTGTAGTCCCAGCTGCTCGGGAGGCTGAGGCAGGAGAATGGTGTGAACCCAGGAGGCGGAGGTTGCAGTAAGCCCAGATCACGCCACTGTACTCCAACCTGGGCGACAGGGCAAGACTCTGTCTCAAAGAAAAAAAAAAGAAAAAAGAAAATGTTCTACAATTAATAAAGTCTGAATATACTAAAATCATTGAACTGGACACTTTAAAAGGATGAATTTTATGGTATATGGATTACCTCTCAATAAAGCTGTTTTTTGTTTTATTTTTTTCAAGACTGAGTCTCACTCTTGCCCAGGCTGGAGTGCAGTGGCATGATCTTGGCTCACTGCAACTTCCGCCTCCCAGGTTCAAATAATTCTCCTGCCTCAGCCTCCCGAGTAGCTGGGATTACAGGCGTGAGCCACCACGCCCATCCACAGCTGTTATTTTTTTTAAAAGACTATATGCTAAATTTTGAGAATGCAAAGATAAGGAAAATAGTTAACTTTCCTGTGGAGTTTACTTTTTAGTGGAAAACAACAATTGTAAACAAATCATTTTAATGCAATATGATAAATATGAAAATAGAGACATGTAAGTCAGGCCCTAGGAACACAGGACAGAATAAATAACTTCTTGGAGCATTTGAGAAAGTTTCCCTTAGGAAATATCTGAGCTGAATTTTGAAGGATGAATTCAAAGGCAGTAGGTCCAATTTCAGGCAGAGGGAACACCAAAAACATGCCAAAAAGCACAGAGATATGAACAAATATTAATTGTTCTGAGAATGTGAAATCTGCACAAATATGTGAGCTTAGGGCTTATGGGAAGTGAGTTGAAGGAGAGGAAGCCTAAAACTTTGGCAGTAACCAGTTGGAGAGGAATTCACACTTGCCATGCCAAAAAGTGAGACCTGATTCTGGTGGTATGTGGTGTCATGAGAGGTTTTTAAGCAGATAAATAACATGATCAGATTTATGTCTTCAAAAGGTAACCCTAATGGTAGTGTGGAAACAAATGGAAGAGTGAAGAGACAGAAGTTCTTGGAGGCAGTGCAACCTGGGGAATGGATTACAGTCATACACCACATAATGATGTTTTGGTCAACTACGATCACATACAATGGAAGTCTCACAAGGTTATAATGGAGCTGAAAAGTTCCTATCACCTGGTGAGGTTGTAGCCATAGTAATATAGTAGCACAGTGCATTACCCTTTCTATGTTTAGATACACAAATACTCACCATGTGATACAGTTTCCTGTAGTGTTCAGTACTGTAACTGCTGTACAGGTTTGTAGTCTAGGAGTAATAGGCTATGCCAGGTAGTCTAGGTGTGTAGTATGCTATACCATCTAGGTTTGTGAAGTACACTCTGTGATGTTGGCACAACTGCACAATCACCTAAAGACACATTTCTCAGAATGTGTCTGTATCTCCATTGTTAAGCATAGTATAGTCTCTCATCTAGTTTCAGTCTATGGTGAAGGGATCTCTCTCTCTCTCCCCACTGCCTGTCCAGGCTTTCTCCCCCTGATTTTTTAGAGCCTGAGAACTTGGTTGGGTCACAGTTCAAAGTAGGTGAATTGCTGTTCCCCCAGGAGACATGCTTCTCCTTTGCTTTCTGCCTCCACTGTGAGTGAGCACAGCAAACAAGCCTGTGTTGGCAGGCCCTGCCACCTCTTCTGCTGCTAGATCTGTGCTGACAAGTTAGGAAGTCTAGTTTTGACCTTGGGTTCTAGCTGGGTTCTTCAGTATACCTTTTACCAGAATTTTACTTTGGTGCTATCAGGCACTTACAGGTCTATTAATAAAGCCAGTTCCTTTTTATTCATGAGACTATTAGTATATATAAAGCTCCTTTGTCAAGGATTCCTAGAGGGGATTTGAGGCACTATAACCACCCTAAATTCCTAACAGTAGTAGTGACAATAGAGAGGCGAAAAATGCCAGACATTTCAGCAGTAGAATCAATAACATGAGACCTGAGTGGAATCCTATCTAATAGCAGTGCGGAAAGAGTAGAAGGGATTGAAGGAGGCACTTAAGGAAAACACCACAGCCAACAGCATGCAGGTAGATAAGGAGAGGACAAATTGAAACAGTGGAAAGAGATCCAGTTTAGTCTAAAACTGGAGATTCCATGCAGAGGACTTTATAGTTAATTTGGATGAGGAGTGAAGAGCCAAAAGATTGTGGTGGTAGAAGAGGAGCTGGCTTAAGGACAGAGGTGAAGGGTTCACTCAGGACATCTTGAGTTTGAGGTGTCTCTGAACCTCAGCTGTTGTCCAAGAGTCATTTGGAGCTCAGCCTTAGAGCTTAAAGAGAAATGATGGTACATAGGTACACACTAGACATAAGTGGATTAATGTAACTCCCTGAGTTACATTCTAATACTCTATATGTTATATGATATTTTGCTATAAATTCTCATTGTCATTATTGGAAGAGACAGCCATTCCCAAAGACATTAGCTATACTACTTTTGATGTCATGGGATTTTTTTCTATGGGGGCACATAGGAAGGTGTGTTACATAGGTAAACATGTGTCACAGGGGTTTGTTATACATATTATTTCATCACCCAGGTATTAAGCACAGTACCCAATAGTTATCTTTTCTGCTCCTCTCCTTCACACAATATCCCCCCTCAAGTAGACCTTAGTATCTGTTGTTTCCTTCTTTGTGTTCGTGAGTTTTCATTATGTAGCTCCCACTTTGTATTAGTCCATTTTCATGCTGCTGATAAAGACATACCCAAGACTGGGAAGAAAAAGGGGTTTTTTTGTTTCTTTTGTTTTTTTGAGACGGAGTCCTGCTCTGTTGCCAGGCTGGAGCGTAGTGGCACGATCTAGGCTCAATGCAACTTCCGCCTCCTGGCTTCAAGCGATTCTCCTGCCCCAGACTCCCAAGAAGCTGGGACTACAGGCTCGCACCACCACGCCCAGCTAATTTTTGTATTTTTAGTAAAGACGGGGTTTCACCATGTTGGCCAGGCTGGCCTCGAACTCCTGACCTTGTGATCTGCCCACCTCAGCCTCCCAAAGTGCTGGAATTACAGGTGTAAGCCACCGTGTCCAGCGGAAAGAGAGGTTTAATTGGAATCACAGTTCCACAAGGCTGAGGAGGCCTCAGAATCATGGCAGGAGGTGAAAGGCACTTCTTACATGGTGGCGGCAAGAGAAAATGAGAAGGAAGCAAAAGTGGAAACCCCTGATAAAACCATCAGATCTCATGAGACTTATTCACTATCACAAGAATAGCACAGGAAAGACCAGCCCCCATGATTCAATTACCTCCTGCTGTGTCCCTCGTACCACACATGGGGATTCTGGGAGATACAATTCAAGTTGAGATTTGGGTGGAGACACAGCCAAACTATATCATTCCGCCCCTGGCCCCCTCCAAATCTTATGTCCTCACATTTCAAAACTAATATGCCTTCCCAAAAGTCCCCCAACATCTTAATTCATTTCAGCATTAACTCAGAAGTCCACAGTCTGAAGTCTCATCTGAGACAAGGGAAGTCCCTTCTGCCAATGAGCCTGTAAAATCAGAAGCAAGTTAGGTACCTCCTAGATACAGTAGGGGTACAGGTTAAATACAGCTGTTCCAAATGGGAGAAGTTGGCCTAAACAAAGGGGATACAGGGCCCATGCAAGTCTGAAATCCAGTGAGGCAGTCAAATTTTAAAGCTCCAAAAAGATCTCTTTCAACTCCAGGTCTCATATCCAGGTCACACTGATACAAAAGGTAAGTTCCAATGGCTTTGGGCAGCTCTGCCCCTGTGGCTTTGTAGGGTACAGCTTCCCTCACGGCTGCTTTCACAAGCTGGCATTGAGTGTCTATGGCTTCTCCAGGAGCATGGTGCAAGCTGTCAGTGGATCTACCATTCTGGGGTCTGGAGGACGGTGGCCCTCTTTTCACAGATCCACTAGGCAGTGCTAGTAGGGACCCTGTGTGAAGGCTCCAACCCCACATTTCCCTTCCGCACTACCCTAGCAGAGGCTCTCCAAGAGGGCCTCACCCCTATAGCAAACTTTTGCATAGGCATCCAGTTGTTTCCATACATCTTTTGAAATCCAGGTGGAGGTTCCCAAACTTCAATTCTTGACTTCTGTGCACCCACAGGCTCAACACCACATGGAAGCTGCCAAGGCTTGGGGCTTCCATCCTCTGAAGCCACACCCCAAGCTGTACATTGGCCCCTTTCAGCCATGGCCGGAGCAGCTGGGATACAGGGAACCAAGTCCCTAGGGTGCACACAGCACAGGGACCCTGGACCTGGCCCATGAAACCACTTTTTCCTCCTGAGCCCCCTGACCTGTGATGGGAGGGGCTACCATGAAGGTCTGTGACATGCCCTAGAGACATTTTCCCCATGGTTTTGGGGATTAACATTAGGCTCTTTGCTACTTATGCAAATTTTTGCAGCTGGCTTGAATTTCTCCCAAAAAGTTTTGTTTTCTGTCACATAGTCAGGCTGCAAATTTTCCAAACTTCTATACTCTGTTTCCCTTATAAAACTGAATGCCTTTAACAGCACCCAAGTCACCTCTTGAATGCTTTGCTCCTTAGAAATTTCTTCTGCCAGATACCCTAAATCATCTCTCTCAAGTTGAAAGTTCCATAAATCTCTAGGGTAGGGGCAAAATGCCACCAGTCTCTGCTAAAACATAACAAGAGTCACCTTTGCTCCAATTCCCAACAAATTCCTCATCCCCATCTGAGACCACCTCAGCCTGGATTTTATTGTCCATATTGCTATCAGCATTTTGGGCACAGCCATTCAACAAGTCTCTAGGAAGTTCTAAACTTTCCCACATTTTCTTGTCTTTTTCTAAGCCCTTCAAACTGTTCCAGTCTCTACCTGTTACCCAGTTCCAAAGTCACTTCCACATTTTCAGATATCTTGTCAGCAACACCCCACTCTACTGGTACTGGTTTACTGTATTAGTCCGTTTTCATGCTGCTGATAAAGGCATACTTGAGACTGGGAAGAAAAAGAGGTTTAATTTGACTTAACGTTCCACATGACTGGGGAGGCCTCAGAATCACGGCAGGCAGCGAAAGGCACTTCTTATATGGCAGCGGCAAGAGAAAATGAGAAGGAAGCAAAAGCGGAAACCCATGATAAACCCATCAGATCTCATGAGACTCACTTGCTATCACTAGACTAGCGCAGGAAAGACTGGCCCCCATGATTCAATTACATTCCCCTAGGTCCCTCCCACAATATGTGGGAATTCTGTGAGATGCAATTCAAATTGAGATTTGGGTGGGGACACAGCCAAACCATATCACATTTATAAGTGAGAACATGTGGTATTTGGTTTTCTGTTCTTGCATTAGTTTGCTAAGGATAATAGCCTCCAGCTCCATCCATGTTCCCATAAAAGACATATCATTCTTTTTTATGGCTACATGGTAGCCATTTTCTTTATTTAGCCTGTCATCAACATGCATGTCTGTTGATTCCATGTCTTTGCTATTGTGAATAGTGCTACAGTGAACATTCCTGTGCATGTGTCTTTATGGTAGAATGATTTCTATTCCTCTGAGTATATAACCAGTAATGGGATTGCTGGGTCGAATGATAGTTCTTCTACTTTTAGCCCTTTGAAGAACTGCCATACTGCTTTCCACAATGGTTGAACTATTTTACACTCCCACCAACAGTGTATGTGTTCCCTTTTCTCTGCAACCTTGCCCACATCTGTTATTTTTTTCGCTTTTTAATAATAGCCATTCTGACTGGTGTGAGATGGTATCTCACTGTGGTTTTGATTTGCATTTCTCTAGTGATCAGTAATATTGAACTTTTCTTCATATACTTGTTGGCTGCATGTATGTCTTCTTTTGAGAAGTGTCTGTTCATTTCCTTTGCCCACTTTTTTGTTGTTGGTGGTGGTGAGACAGAGTCTCGCTCTGTCACCCAGGCTGGAGTGCGGTAGTACAATCTTGCCTTACTGCAGCCTCCGGCTCCCAGGTTCAAGTAATCTCATGCCTCAACCTCCCAAGTAGCTGGTACTACAGGTACATGCCACCATGCTCAGCTAATTTTTGTATTGTTTGTAAAGATAGGGTTTCACAATTTTGGCCAGGCTAGTCTCAAATTACTGACCTCAGGTGATCCACCCATCTCGGCCTCCCATAGTGCTGAGATTATAGCTATGAGCCACCACACTGGGCCCTTCACCCACTTTTTAATGGAAGTTTTTGTTTTTCTCTTGTAAATTTGTTTAAGTTTCATATAGATGCTGGATATTAGACCTTTGTCAGGTGCATAATTTGCAAATACTTTATTCCTTTCTGTAAGTTGTCTGTTTACTCTGTTGATAGTTTATTTTGCTGTGCAGAAGCTCTTAAGTTTAATTAGATCCCACTTGTCAACTTTTGCTTTTGTTAAGATTGCTTTTGGTGTTGTCATGAGAACTTTGCCCATTCCTTTGTCCAGAATGGTATTGCCTATGTTGTCTCCCAGGGCTTTTATACTTTTGGGCCTGGAGGCTCTGTACAGGGAGTTGCTGAGCAGCTACTGGCTCAGCATCTACTGGCTGCATAGCTCTGGTGGGGGATGGCTAGAGCCCCAGGCTTGGAAGACCTACCCAATGAGCAGATATGGGAATGGGCACCCATGTAACAGTCTGGCCAGTTTTCCGTAGGGCTACTGAAGTATGCTGAGGGCCCCTCCAGTCCCTAGTCACCTCGGATTTTCCAGTACCTAGAGGTATCACCAGCGAAGTCCGCGAAACGCAAAGATGGCAGCCTATCCCGCCCTCTGGAGCTTCCTCCCAGGGAGGTACAGGCCTGTTACTGGTCCAGAGGCTCCTGAATGAGGTAGCTGGTGACCCGGTTGGGAGGTTCTGTCCAGTGAGGAGGAATGGGTTTGGGGAGTCACTTAAAAAAAGCAGTCTGGCCATGTTTTGGTAGAGCAGCTGTGCTGTGCTGTGCTGGGGGATCCCTTCTACCCTCCACACTCCATTCCGCTTGGACTGTCCAAAGCGGGAAGACTGGAACAGCTAAGGTGCAAACAGCAAACATGGCGACCAGCCCCTTCCCTCAGGACCTCCTTCTTAGGGAGATGCAGTGCCGCATCTGGTAGCTGACTGGAATTTTAGAGGTGTCATGGAAGTGAGTTGCCGTGGAAGTGGGGCCTGCAGGCTGTTGCTGCTCATCCACCTGCATTCAGCCTCTTTCCTAGAGATATGTACAGGAGTCTAACCTCCCACTTCATGGGACACCGCACCTGGCTAAGACCATGTCTCTAAAAAAAAAAATAATAAGTAGTAGTAGCATTTTATTTTTTACTACTTTGGGTTTTTTAAAAAAATCAAAATGTGTTTTATTTTGTGTGTTTTGTTTTCTGTCTACCTGCAGGGAAACACTAGTTGTGCCTAAGAGTGGATTTTGTCAGTATTTTATTCAGCTGTATGGGAGTAAATATTTTGGAAAATCTGAAAAAAAAAACAGTCATTTCTTTCTTAGAATAATTTAAATCTATTTTTTCAGTTAGATGATTAAAACCCTACTTGGGTCACTCTATCTCCTTTGAAAACAGACTCTTGTTGACTTGTTTACAAATGCTCATGAGGGCTGTTTAGTTCCAGTTCCAATCGTCAATCCTCTATGGTTCAAGAGACCAGCATGATGTCCCAATCACCCATTTGTAAAACAGGTTTATTAATTTTTTCAGGAACAGGGGCCAAATGACATGAGGCAGTAATGGTTCCTACCAGAGCTGCCCTTTGATCAAAGTCTATTAAACCTGACATCAGTGCTTTTGTTGGTAGCCTGTGCTTCCCTGGAATAGCACCAAGCTTTGAAGTGCTTTATTTTTTATGAGTTTTACTAGATTTTTTTTTCCCTCTCCTTCAGTTCTAATAACTGACTTTTAATCCTATCATCATGGCCAGGGGATTTGTCTGTAAAGACCAGTAGTTTGCTATGGTGAAAAACAGGGCAAATAGATTAGGACTCTGAACTTTCCAGATAAAAACGTTCATTTTTGCCATCTTAAGCATTTTGCAGTTTGTATTCCCAGTACTTCTCACCAAAAGCAGTATTTTTCTTTTGTTTTTCAAAAACAATATTGAACAAAAGACAGGAACACAATAACTGAGTTTCAGCTGTATAACTGAAGAGAGGAATATGTTCTTCTATCTTCCACTTTCCTTATGACATGGGCATGTTATTGTAATTATATTTTCCTCATAAGTTTTGTGATAAAAATTACCATAGGCTTAGATCACTCTTCCTCCTCTAAGGAGCAGGGAGTCATGTTATTGATGAATCTAACATTTTTGGAAAATATGCATTTTTTTGGAAAGCATTCTGTTTGCAGTTATTTCTTACTACCTTTTCCCCAAATTCTTTAATCAGTGAATCTACTAACAGCTGTAGCAGTGTTGCCAGCTCTACTAAAAGAGAACACTTTATGAAAAATTAACAAAAAAGGACAAAGAAAAGTCATTAGAAGCATCTTACAGATATTTATATTTGATATCTGTATCTACAAATTAGTATCTTATTTAAGGTCACCTTTTACTTTTATAAACCAGACATGTTCCCAATACCTGCTTGAGTCTCCATGAGTTGATGGTGATATGTCTCTGTCTCAAAACATCAAGGATGGCCGGGCGCGGTGGCTCATGCCTATAATCCCAGCACTTTGGGAGGCTGAGGTGGGTGGTTCACCTGAGGTCAGGAGTTTGAGACCAACCTGGCCAACATGGTGAAACCTCATCTCTACTAAAAATACAAAAAATTAGCCGGGCGTGGTGGCAGGTGCCCAGCTATTCGGGAGGCTGAGGCAGGAGAATCGCTTGAACCTGACAGGCGGAGGTTGCAGTGAGCTGAGATCGTTCCATTGCACTCCAGCCTGGGCAACAAGAGCAAAACTCCATCTCAAAAAAAAAAAAAATCAAGGATAATGTGTTTTGTTTTAAACTGACCTATGTGACCTTTGGGTCCTGCCAGTATAGTAATTTCCTAGCCATTCAAATCCATGTGCTTTTTTCTACTTACCTTATCAACAGTTTCCCTCTTTTTTGATTGTGTGACCCTACTTGTCATTTGCAGTCTTATGAGAAATTATCCAAACTCCAGTTACAGTGACAGACAGATGAGCTCAGCTAGCACATTTTGTGCCTCCACAGCACTCTGCGCTGGCATTCTTCAGTTTATAAAAATTATTATTTCAAAGAGGCCAGAAGGATTCTTATGAATTATGTAAGAGAGTTCATGTATTTGCTTCTCCTTAAAAAGAGTGTCACCACCCATGTGTATATTCACATATAAATTATCAATCCCTCTTTATGTGCAGAAAATTAAGGAAAGAAGTGAAGCTATTAGGGCTGGTGCGATGACTCACGCCTGTAAGCCCAGCACTTTGGGAGGCGGAGGCAGGCGGATCACCTGAGGTCAGGAGTTCGAGACCAGCCTGGCCAACATGGTGAAACCCTGTCTCTACTAAAAATGCAAAAAATTAGCGGGGCATGGTGGCGGGCACCTGTAATCCCAGCTACTTGGGAGGCTGAGGCAGAAGAATGGCTTGAACCTGGGAGGCGGAAGTTGTGGTGAGCCGAGATCACACCATTGTACTCCAGCCTGAGCAACAGAGTGAGACTCTGTCTCAAAAAAACAAAAACAAAAACAAAAAGAAGAAAACAAAAGAAATGGGGCTATTAAAACCACAAGTGCATCTTCAGATTTTTTTTTTTTTTTTTTTTGAGACAGAGTCTGGCTCTGTCGCCCAGGCTGGAGTGCAGTGGTGCGATCCTGGCTCACTGCAACCTCCGCCTCCCGGATTCACACCATTCTCCTGCCTCAGCCTCCCGAGTAGCTGGGACTACAGGCGCCCACCACCACGCCCGGCTAATTTTTGGTATTTTTAGTAGAGACAGGGTTTCACCATCTTAGCCAGGATGGTCTCGATATCCTGACCTCATGATCCTCCCGCCTTGGCCTCCCAAAGTGCTGGGATTACAGGCGCGAGCCACCGTGCCCGGCCCCAGATGTTTTATTCTACTCTCTTAGACCCAGCCTTTGGTGGGTCCTGAATTTTTGAAACTATAGGGACAATAAAGAACTGCTCCCCACAAAACACACACAATGCAGAAAAATGACAATTTCAGGGGCTTCCCAAGCTCACAGAAGACCATCCAGGGTCTTGTGAGAAGCCTATAGACTCCAAATTCAGAACTCATATTCAGGCCTGGCACCTATAATCCAAGCATTTTGGGAGGCCAAGATAGGTGAATTGCCTGAGCTCAGGAGTTCAAGACCAGCCTGCCCAACATGGTGAAACCCTGTTTCTTTTCATTTTTTTTTTTTTTGTTGTTGTTGTTGTTGTTGTTGTTTTTAGACGGAGTTTCAATCTTGTTGCCCAGGCTGGAGTGCAATGATGCGATCTTGGCTCACCACAACCTCCACCTCCCAGGTTCAAGTGATTCTTCTGCCTCAGCCTTCCGAGTAGCTGGGATTACAGGCATGTGCCACCATGCCCAGCTATGTTTGTATTTTTAGTAGAGATGGGTTTTCTCCATGTTGGTCAGGCTGGTCTCAAACTGCCAACCTCAGGTGATCCACCCACCTCAGCCTCCTGAAGTGCTGGGATTACGGTGTAAGCCACAGCACCCGGCCTCTGTCTCTGCTAAAAATACAAAAAACTAGCCAGGCATGGTGGCACATACTTGTAGTCCTAGCTGCTCAGGAGACTGAGGCACAAGAATCACTTGAACCAGGGAGGTGGAGGTTGCAGTGAGCCAAGATTGTGCCATTTCACTCCAGCCTGGGCAACAGAGTGAGATTCTGTCTCAAAAAAACGAAGCAAAAAATCATTTTCAGTAAACCAGGAGCCCCTCTTTGTTTTCATCCAGCAGGTATAATTATCTTTAGAATATATCAAAGAGATTTTCTCACTTGTTTTTCTATTAGTCATAGCTGCTAAATGTCAAAGAGACCTCATCAATCAACTTCCTGCTGATTGCCCAGAGGCTGCGATCAGAAAGCACAACTGATGACATGGATCAGGTTTCTCACTGATTACCTAGTAGGAAATCCTTACTCCTTTTAGGCCTTCCAGCTTATGGCAGCCCTGTGGCCAGGACCCTAACTTGTAAGGTTTACTTCCTGTGACAGCATTCATCATTGTTCAGGTTAGCCATCATAACATTAGCCATAGCTAATCTTGTCCTCTCCTTTTGCTAACATTGTATTCTTAAGAGTATCTTTTGGTTCGCAATATTATTAAAATGATTTCCTTTCTACCCTTTCCCTTGTTTTCTGGATTTTGTGTACTAAAGCCTTAATTTTATTACTCAAGTGTAATGTTCTATTTTAGAACATCACCTATACTGATTACTCCCATGCACTGTTCATAAACTACCATAATGGCAGAAGTATGCATCAATTTCTCATACTGTCAGTCACTACTAACCTTACCTCTCAACCTGCCTTCAGCACATAATGAGAATTCTCAAATGCTATTTTCCCAAAATAAGTCATTGCTTAAATAGTAAAATAAGTTATTTTTAAAATAGCTTAATTAAATAGCTTAGTTAAGAAGATCAACTGTAAAGCTGGTATATGAAGGCCCTGAGAATTCTTTTTTTGGGGGGGAGGTTTCTTTAGTTGTTTTGTTTGTTTGTTTATTTTTGAGATGGAGTATGCTCTGTCATCTAGGCTGGAGGGCAATGGCGTAGTCTCAGCTCATTGTAACCTCCACTTCCTGGAGTCAAGTGATTCTCGTGCCTCAGCCTCCCACGTAGCTGGGATTACAAGCACCCACCACCATGCATGACTAATTTTTTTGTATTTTTAGTAGAGACCGGGTTTCACTGTGTTGGCCAGGCTGGTTTCGAACTCCTGACCTCAAGTGATCTGGCCACCTTGGCCTCTCAATGTGCTGAGATTACAGGCGTGAGCCCTCACACCTGGCTAATTTTTGTGTTTTTAGTACAGATGGGGTTTTGACATGTTGTTCAGGCTGGTTTGATCTGTTTGACCAGATCAAGTGATCTGCCTGCCTTGGCCTCCCAAAGTGCTGGGATTACAGGCATGAGCCACCACACTCAGCCTTCTTTGTTCTGTTTTGTTGTTGGGAAGGTTTCTTTTGTTTTAACAAATGTTGCAATTGTTTTTTTGTTTTTTGGGTTTTTTTGGTGGGAAAATGGAGATATAAGTCATTAAAGAAACAGATTCTTTAAAATATAGAATGGGACAAAAGATTCAAGTATTTTTTAAACATTATTCAGTATAGATGACAGTGGACTATTATACATTTTATATATATAGCTATGCTGACATCAGTTTGTTTTATTTGCTCTTCTTAAGAAAAAAAAATTTAAGGCCAGGCATGGTGGCTCATGCTTTTAATTCCAGCACTTTGGGAGGCTAAGGCAGAAGGATCGCTTGAGCCCAGGAGTTCAAGACCAGCCCAGGCAACATAGGGAGACCCTTGTCTAAACAACAACAACAAAAGTTAACCAGGCATGGCAACATGCACCTATAGTCCCAGCTACTCAGGAGACTGAGGCAAGAGGATCTCTTGAGCCCAGAAGGCTAAGGCTGCAGTGAGCTGTGATCGACTACTGTACTCCAGCCTTGGTGACAAAGTGAGACCCTGCTTCAGAGAGAAAAAAAAAATTTTTTTAAGTATAGGAAGAGAGGTGGTTGAGGTTATGGTTAAGGCATTAAATTGAAAACAAACAGATTAAGAAAGATTCCTTAATTAATGGTAAGTTTTTGTTTGTTTGTTTGTTTGTTTTTTAGACGGAGTCTCACTCTGTCGCCCAGGCTGGAGTGCAATGGCGCAATCTTGGCTCGCTGCAACCTCTGCCTGCTGGGTTCCCTGCCTCAGCCTCCCAAGTAGCTGGGATTACAGGCACGTGACACCATGCACAGCTAATTTTTGTATTTTTAGTAGAGACGGGGTTTCACCATCTTGGCCAAGCTGATCTTTAAATCCTGACCTCGTGATCCACCCACCTTGGCCTCGCAAAGTGCTGGGATTACAGGCGTGAGCCACCGCGCCTGGTCTCTTTAGCACCTTTCTCTGACCAGCTCTGTGGGTGGTAGCTAACATTGTGTCGTCTGTGGAGTCTGTGGAGAAACTGACTAGACCAAGCAAAAACTTGTAGAGACTGAAGGAGATGATAAAAGAGTCGGTGATGATGCTACAGTGAAGTCTCCCATGTGGAACTCCTGATGGCATTTTAGCATCTTATTAAATATCAGTTGATAACAAAAGGCCACCAGGCATTGAGGATAACCTCTCATGTGGAAAACAGAAACCAAAACAAACATCCAAGCCAAGAATGAGACACAAAAGCAACAGAGACAATGTAATGAGCTGAAGAAAATGTAAAAGCAAAACAAAAAACTACCATCAGTAGCCACAGAGAAGTAAAAATATTGTGCTCATGAAACAAGAATAAGAAAAAGGAAAAATCAGAGAATACAACAAGCTCTTAGAGCTTAAAACTTTAATACCAGAAATTAATAATTAAATAAGGAAAGAAAGAAGGATAATGAAGAAATTACCCAGAAGTAGAACAAAGATATAGAAAAAGTGAAGAAAATTAAATAATCTGTTCAGAAACTTTTTTCTTAATAGGAGATCTAGAAAGATAAGATAGAGGAAGAAAAAAATAATTTAAGAAAACTTCCCAGGACGGAAGGACACAAGTTAATCTGATTGAAAGAAAGTACCTGCTGAGCACTTTGGGAGGCTGAGGTGGGCAGATCATGAGGTCAGGAGATGGAGACCATCCTGGCTAACACGGTAAAACCTGTCTCTACTAAAAATACAAAAAATTAGCCAGGCGTGGTGGCGGGCGACTGTAGTCCCAGCTACTCGGGAGGCTGAGGCAGGAGAATGGCGTGAACCCAGGAGGCAGAGCTTGTAGTGAGCTCATGCCACTGCACTCCAGCCTGGGCGACAGAGCAAGATTGTCTCAAAAAAAAAAAAAAAAAAGGAAGTACCTACTGAAAGCCAGGTGCAGTGGTACGCCTGTAGGTCCCAGCTACTTAGGATGCTGAGGCAGGAGGATTGCTTGTGCCCTAGGAGTTTGAGCCCCATCTGGGTAACACTGAGACCCCATCTCTTTAAAAAAATTAAAAATTAAAAAAGAAAGTACCTACTGAGCATCTACTATAATGAATGGGAAACCAAAACACACACTAAAGCCATCACTCTTCTGATTTTTTGCTTTGAGTTTTTTTCTGGATATCTTTTACTCAATCGACCATTAATTTTGTTCCCTTGTTTTCTGTCCTTTTTACCTTTTCTTTGTTGAACTACCGCTATGTGGCATGACATCCACTTTTATGATTTTATCCACCTGTATGTCCATGATTGTTCTCCGATACCTACATCCAATTCTCTCTCTCTTTTTTTTTTTTTGGAGACAGAGTCTCGCTTTGTCACCCAGGCTGGAGTTCAGTGGCACCACTTGGCTCCCTGAAACCTCTGCTTCCCGGGTTCAAGTGATTATCATGCCTCAGCCTCCCAAGAAGCTGGAATTACAGGCGTGCGCACCATGCGCAGCTACTTTTTGTATTTTTTGTAGAGCTGAGGTTTCACCACGTTGGCTAGGCTGGTCTGGAACTCCTGACCTCAAGTGATTCGCCCACCTCACCCTCCCAAAGTGCTGGGATTACAGGCATGAGCCACCATGCCTGGCCTGGCCTCAGTTGACTCTCTCATGGACTCCAAACCTGCTTCCTGGAATCCTCTACCCCGGTACCACTACTTCTCATACATTTCTAAAAGTGAACTTGTTTCCTTATCTCTTGTTTTTTGGTCTTCTAATGAACCTATTTATCTTTCTGTATTTTCTATTGCAGTAACTGAAAATATCATCCCTACCATGTTATAAGTCAAAAATCTAGGAGTCTGAGGATTACTCTAGGCCCCTGCATCTTCCTCATTCCTCATGTTCAATCAGCATGTCCCATCAGATCTTGCTGATAGCCCCATATGTCCTGAGTTCTCAGAAACCCTCCTATTCCCCATTCATCCCTCAAGGAAGGGACAATCAAGGGTCATTAGACATTTGAAGAGAAAATCTATAGCATGAAAAAGGTAAGCAAAAGTAAACTAATACACAGATTGATCCTGAAGATAATTTAAAAAAAACTCTTAAGTAGTAGTTTCAGATTTGAAATTATATTGCCTATAAAAATAAAATGAGAATATGGTTAAAAAAAAATAGAGAATAACAAGGAACTTTTAGATGGTAAAAATATAACTGCCAAACTAAAATAATAAGGGTTGAAAGATAAGTAGAGGAAAACTAAGAGTTTACAGGGTAAAAAGACAAAAAGAAGGAAAATATAATAAAAGATAAGACATAAATGTGTAAGTCTAACATTCTACTAATAGGAATGCCAGGAAAAGAGAAAAGAGAAAATTAACAGAAAGGAACTATCAAAGAATAATAAAAATTTTCAAGAGCTAAAGATAGTAGTATTCAAAATAAGGTATCTTCGGTGCTGAGCAGAATTTTTAAAGGCACATGAATATAGATTATATAGAGGTAGATCACTGTGAAATTTTAAAACACCAGAAATAAAAGTTCCTGAAGAGCCCTAAAAGAAAGCAAAAATGTGCAGCCTACCAAGAAACAACATCTTCAGCATCAACAGATGTTGGAAGAAACAGAACAATGCCTTTAAGGATTTGAGAGGTCAGGCATGGTGGCTCATGCCTGTAATTACACCAATTTGGGAGGCCAAGACAGGTGGATTACTTGAGCTCAGCAGTTCAAGACCAGCCTGGGCAACATGTTGAAACTCAGCCTCTACAAAAAATACAAAAATTAACCAGGCATGGTGGCATGCTCCTGTAGTCCCAGCTAGTTGGGAGGCTGAGGCAGGAGGATCACTTGAATCCAGGAGGTCAAGACTCCAGTGAGCTGTAATTGCACCACTGCCCTCCAACCTGGGTGACACAGCAAGACCCTGTCTCAGAAAGGAAGGATTCGAGGAGAATCATATGCCCAGCAAAACTACTGAATAAGGATGAGGACAAAATCAACTCATTTCTAGACAGGCAAGGACAGAAAGTTTACCTCTCTTGGAAGTACAGTATGGTTTAACTAGAAATAGCTGATAGAATTTGTTCATGTTTGCTGAACATTTGCTAGTATTTTCAAAATTCTACAAGCTCTCTTTGCAGTTTTATTGTATAGAATAGAATATTTTCTTTAAATGTTTAATTCTTTTTGTTTCTTTGTTACCTTTTTTGTTTTTAAGAGATAGGATCTTGCCATATTGCCTAGACTGGGACTCCTGGACTCAAGCAATCCTCCTTCCTCAGCCTCCTAAGTAGCTAGGACTACAGGCGCACGCCACCACACCTGGCTAATTTTTCTGTTGTTTGTAGAGACAGGATCTTGCTATGTTGTCAAGGCTGGTCTTGAACTCCTTGTATCAAACAATCCTCCTGTCTTGGCTTCCCAATGAACTGGACTACAGGCATGAGCCACTGCACTCAGCCTGTTACCTTTTTTTTAAAACACCGACTTCATCAGTCTATTAATCTCTTTGCTTTCCTCCACCCTTTTTTTTTTTTTTTTTTTTTTTTTTTTTTTTTTTTTTTGACATGGATGCTCAGTCTGGCACCCAGGCTGGCGTGCTGTGGTGCAGTGTTGGCTTATGCAACCTCCACCTCCCAGGTTCAAGCGATTCTTCTGCCTCAGTCTCCCGTGTAGCTGGGACTACCGGTGCATGCCACCACGCCCAGCTAATTTTTGTATTATTAGTAGAGACAGGGTTTCATCATGTTGGCCAGGCTGGTCTCGAACTCCTGACCTCGCAATCCGCCCGCCTCAGCTTCCCAAAGTGCTGGGATTACAAGCATGAGCCACTACGTCTGGCCGACCCTTTCTTTAATTTCCCTTATGCATTGTTTTAAAAATCATATCTCGTGGTTAATGATTTCATTCTTTATATTTATCTGAATTCTGTATATTTCACAACTAATTAGATAACTTTTTATAGTATTTGAGAATGTGTAAATTAGCCATGCAAAATAAGAGTTCTACATTATTTGGAGTAGTGGGGTAGGGGAGAGTTTTTTTCCCTATGATAACATGTTTTTTTTTGTTTTTTTTTTTTTGAGATGGAGTCTTGCTCTGTCGCCCGGACTGGAGTGCAGTGGCCGGATCTCAGCTCACTACAAGCTCCACCTACCAGGTTTACGCCATTCTACTGCCGCAGCCTCCCGTGTAGCTGGGACTACAGGCGCCCGCCACCTCGCCCAGCTAGTTTTTTTTGTATTTTTTAGTAGAGACGGGGTTTCACCGTGTTAGCCAGGATGGTCTCGATCTCCTGACCTCGTGATCCGCCCGTCTTGACCTCCCAAAGTGCTGGGATTACAGGCTTGAGCCACCGCGCCCGGCCGATAACATGTTTTAATTTTACAAATAAGGGAACAGCCTAAATTTTCCTTCCTTATTTTTTCACTTCCTTTTTTTTTTTTTTTTTTGAATTTTTATACTGTGGTAACATAAAATTTGCCATTTTAACCATTTTTAAGTGTACAGTTAGTGGCATTACATTCACAGTGTTGTGCACCCACCACCAGTATTTCCAAAAATTTTCCATTACCCCAGAGAGTCTATAATTATTTATCAATCACTCTCCATTTCCCCTTCCCCTCCAGCCTCTGGTAACCACTAATCTTTCTGTTTTTATGAATTTTATAATTCTTTCTCATACAGTACCACTAAGAAGTACAGATAATATTCACTTTGTAAAATATCATTTACAATATATGGTATTTTGCTATCATTATCTACAGGGTCTGTCTTAGTTATCTATTACTGCATAACAAATTGCTCCAAAACTTAGTGTCTTAAGACAATAGCCATGTATTATTTCTTATAGTTTCTATGGGTGCAGGATTCAACCAGGGTACAACAGGGATGACATGTCTCCTCCATGATGACTGTGGCCTTTCCTGGAAGACACCCACGCTAGGGGCTGATAACTTCTCTGAAGGCTTGTTCACTCATGTGTCTGGCAATTGGTGCTGTCACCTGGGAGCTTTTCTGGGGCTGTCAACTGGAACACTGCAGGCTTTCTCCATGTGGCCTGGGTTTCCTCACACCAATGGTGTCTAGGTTCCCAAGGCAAGTGTCCCAAGAGAGAAAGAAAGGGAGTGACAGAGGGCCAGCCAAGTTGAAGCCATATTACTTTCAATGACCTAGCCTCAGAAGTCACATAGCATCGGCTGGGCATGATGACTCACGCCTATAATCCCAGCACTTTGGGGGCCCAGGGCGGGTGAATCACCTCAGGTCAGGAGTTCAAGACGAGGGCCAACATGATGAAACCCCGTCTCTACTGAAAATACAAAAATTAGCTGGGCGTAGTGGTGAACGCCTGTAATCCCAGCTACTTTTGGGAGGCTGAGGCAGGAGAATTGCTTGAACCTGGGAGGCGGAGGTTGCAGTGAGCCAAGATTGCACCATTGTACTCCAGCCTGGGCGACAAGAGCGAAAAACTCTGCCTCAAAAAAAAAAAAAAAGAAGTCACACAGCATTATTTTAACTGCATTCTGTTGGGTGAGACAGTTACAAAGGTCTACTGAGGTTCAAGGAAGAAGAACATAGATCCCACCTCTCAATGGAGGCATGTCAGTGTCACATTGTAAGAAGAGCATGTGAAATGACATAAGAATTGGTGTGACCATCATTGAAAATATATTCGGCCACAGCGTGTTTCTAACATAGCTCCCAACTGCACCTCCAAAACTGAATCCTTTAATTTACCCTCACTGTAGCTAATAAACCATGGAGACAGGTATCCTACTTTCTGTACTAGGAAACTGAGATTCACACATTGAAAAGATGAAAAACGTGCAATGGTATAGCTGTTCTTAAAAAAAAAAATACATTTCTTGAAAACAAGGTTATTATTAAAATGTGTCTACTAAAGAAGCTATCCTAATTAACAGGTTTTTTTTGTTGTTTTTTTTCCCCCCCAGGGTCTCACTCTCTTGCCTCAGCTGAAGTGCAGTGGCACAGTCACAGTTCACTGTAGCCTCAACCTCTCAGGCTTCAGCAATCTTCCCACCTCAGCTCCCCAAGTAGCTGGGACTACAGGTGCACGCCACCACTCCTGGCTAATTTTTGTTTTGGGTTTTTTTTGGTTTTTTGGGGGTTTTTTTTGTAGCAACAGGGTTTCACCATGTTGCCCAAGCTGGTCTTGAACTCCTGGGCTCAGGCAATCCTGCCATCTCAGCCTCCCAAAGTGCTAGGATTATGGATATGAGCCACCACACCCAGCCTAATTAACAGCTTCCTGGTCAAGATGCTTCTTGGTCAAGAAAACATTTTCATATGAATAACATTATGTATGAACATTGTGTTTATAGTTTGGCTGTGAAAGCGTTTTTTTAGGTCCTTGATTGTCCTGAAATATTTGAATACACAATTGCCTTTTTTCCCCTGACATACATTTAGGGTAATGTATTAAGTATATTTTTATTATATAACCGCTCTAACCAAGTTATCTTACCTCTCTAAAGCTGCAGTTTCCTCCTTCAAAATGTGATAATAATAATAGTATTGACCTCACAGAACTGACATGAGGATTAAATGAGTTAATATATGTAAAATGCTTGGCACACAAAAAGTGCTAAGAAAAAAGTTAAGACACAGGAAGTACATGGATATGTTTTACATATATATATGTATGTATATATGAAGAGTCATACATATACATATGTATGTATATATGAATTCATTTCCAAAAGGTATTTAAAGGATAAGGCAATATGGTTAATTAAAATATTTTGTTAAGCTCTTTTATGTAAGAAGAACATATTAGATTGCTTCTTACTTTGATAACTACTGTTTGCTTTTCCTAGTTCGAAAAAGAAAAACAGCATGATATTCGATCATTTTTTTTACCACAACCTAAAAAAAGACAGTTGATGACCTCCTGTGATGAATCAAAGAGATTCCAGGAGGAAAATACTGTAGTGTCATCAGACCCTACAAAAACAGCTGCAGGAGATACCATCGATTATGAAAGTGATGTTGAACCTGAAACTAAAAGATTGAAATTGGCCGCCTCGGATGACCACTGCAGTCCCTCGGAAGAGACACCATCCCAGTCCAGGCAAATCAGAACTCCACTCATGGAAAGTGTCCAGGAGGCCAAGGCCCAGTCAGCCACCCCAGCCTTTCCTGTAGAGGGCTGGCAGTGTAGTTTCTGCACATATATCAATAATTCAGTGTTACCTTATTGCGAAATGTGTGAGAATCCTCAAGGCAGTGCTGGTGAGTATATAGAAGGTGACCACGGAGGTAAGGGCTGTTAGTGGTGTCTTCAGATAACCTGTGCTTATAGAGACTGCTGTTATCCACGGATAGTGTGACTCAGCACAACTTTAGCTTTTAAATTGGAATAAGAGCTTCATATAGTGAAGACTGAATTTATCCCTTGTGGAATGTGAAAAGCTCCTGGTTCTGTCAAGAATGTATATCCCCAAACGTCTGTGATATGGCATTAATTTGGCACAAATGGACATTTCTGATTAATGTCAGCAGGATATGAATTCAGTGGGCAGGAATAGAAGCTCTGTTGCTATGGTAGCAAATATGCCTTATACTCATAGACTTACTATTTTCTCTCCTCTGTAGCTAATACTTGTTTTTAAGGAAATTGTGGATTATTTTTATGTTTAAATAGCAAAATAATGTAATGTCGCTTCTTTGCCTAGTCAGTATACATTGTGCCATGGTTTTTGCTTTTCAAAGCATCAAAATTGCTCTATGGATCAGTCTTCATTTGTGAACCGATTTGATGTCTGGCTTTTTTGAGCTTATTCTTTTTTAAAACATTATTTTAAAGTTAGAAATCATAAATATACCTCAAGTATGTTTTTATAGCATGGGATACCATTTTCTGATGTTTAGTTTCTGAAATGATTATTAATACCCATGGTTGTCATACATCCGTATTCTTGTTTCCAATTCTATAGGGCATTTTTATAGTAATAAAAATGCCAAGCTGACAGTTTTGGAAACTGGAAGTACACATTTTATTTTATCATTTGTAATAATTGTACACATCTAATTTTGCATCATACATTAATTCTTCAAAATATTGGCATTGACAAAGACTCAGCTAAGATATAAATTCTGATATTGCAGTTCCTTCCTCCTGCCTTGCTCTTCTCTCTGTCTTAATTTTGATTTGAAGGAAAATGTAGGGAAGAGCTGAGTCTTCCCTCTTTCACTTTGGGTGCTTCTACCAAAATTGACAAGTCTGCCATGTGGGTGGTGGTTATATTTGTATGTGGGCACCTGTTGTCTGTGAACTAAATTGGAATCACATGCTTATTCCATGTAATATCTCTGTCACAATTAGCATGATTCCATGCAATTCCCAACTGCTACAGGCAATAAAAATAAGTTCTATTTTGACTATGAAATAATGTCAGTTCACATTAAATGTATAAGTTGAATGATTTAGCAACAAAAGTCATAATTTAATATGGGTTTTATAGTTCTGATTTTTCCTTTGTGATACCAAGAGCAACAATGAAAATTTCTAGACCTGGGATTTAATAAGGAATCTCTCAAGCAACTTAAAAAAATAAAAACTACCTTTTGTGAATATGAAAGTCTGATTAGAGAGAAATAGATAGTCTATGTAACAGTGATATTACTATATATAAAAATATAATTATTAGATTTATATTTCTACCGCTGCCACATCTAATACCCAAATCTTCTCCTCCCTGTTCTTTACTACATCATGCTAAAAACCTGGGCTGTATCTTTGGTCTCTTGCTCACCTCCCACACTCAACCCATCAGGTAACCTCCAAATAAATCTTGATTCCAACCACTTTATCTTTATTGCTACCATCCTACTCTAAAGCCACTATCTTTCTCCCAGACCTCAACAGTCCCCATATTAATCTGATCCTTCAGTGCACAGCAGCCAAAGTGATCCTTTATTCCTTTGCCTAAAACTCTTTAATGGCTTTCAGTTACATTTAGAATATTTAGACCAAGAATATAGGCCCGAGTCCAAGCTTCCTAGATCCATGAACAGCTCTCAGCTCAAATGGGACTCCTTTCAGAGCTTGGTCCTCATGACTTTTGCTATAGGAGTGCTCTCCAAAACCTTCTTACAAAAAAAAAACCTTAGTTGTGTCTTTATCTGAAAATATACTATTTACCTATTTGCTTATTTTATTGTCATTCTCTGCCATTTAGAATGGAGTCTAGAATGCAGGGATTTCTCTGTCCTGTTCCTGCTGTCTCTTCAGCATCTAGAATAGTACTGGGCATATAGTAGGCTCCTGATAAATGTTTTGAACATATGAATAAACATTATTCACTTTGTTTCTTTCTATAAGACCTACCTGTTACATTCTTTTTACTTTTAAGTGGAAATTATTACATTTTTGTAATAATTTTTATTTTAATAGTTATGCAAATAGATAGCCTCAGCCATATCCAGGATAAAAACGAGGATGATTCTCAGAAAGACACCTCCAAAAAGGTTCAAACTATCTCAGACTGTGAAAAACAAGCCCTTGTACAGTCAGAACCTGACCAGTTGGCTGACAGCAAAGAAGAGACATCAAAAATTGAGAAAGAAGATGGACTTACATCCCAGCAAGGTAATGGTAAGTCTTGTTTCCATTTCTAGCATCCAAGTAATAACCATATACTTTCACACATAATACTGTTATTAGATTAGTAATTACTACCTTGTTCCAGGTTCCTTTTACTCTCTTTTATATTAAAAAATACCAACCATTTGTAACTACATACTTAAACACCAGATGGCTGGAAGAGCTGAGTATGTCTGTTGGCATTCAGACATTACACATAGAGCAAAACCGATAAATAGCTACATGTGCTGCCACCAGGCCTGTTGCCCAGCCTCAACCAAGCCTAGCTCATTCACACAGTAAGGGTGTTGTTTTGATATTTGGGAGGTGCTTTGGACAAAACAGTAAGACTGACAGATAATTAACTAACACTTAGCATATCATTAATCCTTTACACAAAAATTGTTGTAAATGGTTGCACTTAATTAGCATTTTTTTAAAAAGTATTTTAAAGAAAATGTTTTTAGGGAACATGATGTCAAGACTGTATGAATCATGACTGCATTTGGAGCCAACCATACAGTGTTTCGGATTTATTTACTTTTTGGTTGATTCCATTCATTATTTATAGCTGTGATGGTTAGCAAATACCAGCCTGTATGTCATACTTCACTATCATTTATGGGCCAGCTGGCAAGAGACTGAGTACTTTTGGGTTATTTTCCTTGTTACTCATTTAGTGACCATAGTAATATACAGGTTGATATTCTTATTAAAACAAACCCAATAGTTGGGATGAGACTGTTGAAGTTTTTCTTCTAAGTTAGTTGCTATTAAACACTAATACAATTTAGAGTCTGACTCATAGCTTTAAAATGAAATGTTCATTTAAGAATTTCTGAGCTCTAGGCATCCTCCTTTCTTCTTCTCTCAGCCTTCCTTCTAACCTCTCAAGGTCTTCCCAAAGAATGTCTTGGAATGGATCTGTTTAGGTCTGTTCATTTTAACAGCTTTTAAGTAGACAGTGTAGACTCAGGTGGGTTATACTCTTTGGTGTCTCTAGTTTTCTTTATCTTACTGTGAGAAACTCTCAAGTGCTGATGAAACTCTGGTTATGGGACAGCATATGGCTCAGTGAACTAAATAGCAGACTAGGAACCAACACCTGGCAATTGTCATCAACGGGGCTATGGATCTCTTCATCTATGGCAGGGAAATATTGGCTTGTTAGTTGTACATTGGTCTCTTGATGAAAACATGTTAGCTTGTACTTACAAATGCTTTTTAGAAATCACTTTGGGGAGGCTGAGGCAGGAGAATGGCGTGAACCCAGGAGGCGGAGCTTGCAGTGAGCTGAGATCCGGCCACTGCACTCCAGCCTGGGCGACAGAGCGAGACTCCGTCTCAAAAAAAAAAAAAAAAAAAAAAAATCACTTTGAAGTTCTGTTCTGCCAATGAAATTTGCTTTGGCCTCATTCACTCCAGACAATGCCAGCATTTACCCCTTACCTATTCCTGTTTCCCTTTTTTGACTTTTCAGATCATTGGGCTGAGAATTCCACATAAGAGGTATGCTTCACATCTTTCCACTGACATGAATTTCAATGAAAAACAAACAGAAAACAAAGGAAGCACACTATGTTAAATGCTTATTCTACCTACATATGCTCTTTTAGAACCAGAGTGATATGTACTACTCTAGAACTGTAGTTTTGTTCTCTCTGGAATTCCAGGAGTTTGGAAGAATAACCATAGGTGCATTATCTCTAGTCTCAAATCATTAATTTACACTTCATGGCAACACTGAAAAGATAAATATGTTCCCTAATGTAGCTGATAGCTATCAAGAATTAATATCAACTGATTTGGAATTGTTACAGTTATTTTTATCAAAGAATGGCTTCTGATCTTTAAGCATTAATGCATAGTTCTTCAAAGAAAACTGCCAATTAAGCTATGACACAATACCTTAATGTTAGCCCAGACCAGGCCACATCATCCTCTGTTGCTTTGACATTTCTTTCATGTGCTCTGAGGGATTTGGCAATTTCTCCTGCTGTCAGTTGCTTTCTTTGGCATGTAATAGGCAACCCTTTTGAACATCTCAGTAACCAAATGTAAGACATCTTCCTCTATTTGCAGAGCTCTTGTTTCCTTTGGTACCATGAAGCACTCCATTATTCCTTTACAAGAAAATAAGATATTTTGGTTATTCCTCCAGTGATACACATTTGCTCCTTTAATATCAAGTTTATGCTTTCCTGGTCTGTATCCAAGTTTTATGGTACATATGATAACTTTTCATTTCAATACCAAATCACAGTGAAAAAATTTAAAGACATTTTAAAGGTAATAAAGTCAATACATATAGTAACAACAATGCATATACCTCATGTGTAGTGTAGAAGTGACAATAGTATTACAGCTATGACTCAGCTTATGCATACTAAGGCAAAGACAACTGTTTTACAACTGCCACATGGCCAGCAATGATTGTAAAATGCCATCGTTGTTATTGACTGTAAGACATGCCAGTTTCAGAGATGTTAAAGTACATTTTTGAATTTACAAAATAAGGGAATAATTCATAAATCAGGTTTGTAAAGTGGTCAGTGCCTTGATTAGAAAAATAATAGTATGATGACATTGCCAAGTAGAATGGCAAACAAATCATAGACTTCTAGGTCTGGGAAAGTACTTTAAAAGATCACTGAGGAACTGTGAGAGAAGGTAAGAGCACAGGCTCTGGAGCCAGCTTGCAGGTTTTATGTCCTCTTACTAGGCATGTGACCATAAGTTAGCGTGCCTCAGTTTCTTCCTATGTAAAATGCACTATTTATTTCTGAAAGGTATTACTGTATGTACCTACAACAGTGCCTCGCACATTGTGTGTGCTCACTAAATGTTAACTCTAATTATTATTTAGACCTGCATTGATAATCCTGTATCTCCTGCAAAATATATTGGACAGTAGGACTAAGAAAGGGCTAAATAAGAAGAGATTATCAGAAAAGAAGCTTGTCTACTTATCTTCTTTTGTGAATGTCAGGCACGAGGCTCCCGGGAATCAGGCATTTAAGTGGCCCTCAACATAGCGATGTTGCTGCTAATAATCAAAATGGTGCTTATTCAGTCTCAAATCTACTCTAGCAAAAGGAATAGATTAGTCTAAACTTCAAGACCAATAACAGCTCTTATTGGTGGAAATTCTTCCTTATGCCTACCTAACTTGTATTTTTTCAGCTAATTCTGAATCTGTTTGTTTCTTGTTAGGTCATTAGCAAAAATGTAAAACAATTGGTTACCATATAAGCCGATATGCTCTTCAATGGCCTACTGTGGTAGCTTTATTTCAAGGCTAGACAGTTACTTTTTGTTAAATGTATTGATATTTTTGATATAGCTATTTCATCATTCTAACCTACACATGATTAAAATAAGCTATTTTAGATAGAGAGTAGATAAGCCTTCAGGTTCTCTTTTGTCTTCTTTAATAGAACAGTTGAAGAGTTCAGACACTTTGCCAGTGTATGACACCTTAATGTTTTGTGCAAGTAGGAATACTGACCGGATTCACATCTATACTAAGGTAAGTATCATGCAGAGTCTGTAACTTGAAACATAAAAAAATACTTCCTTTTTTCACTTTTCAGTGGAGATACTTAATTTTATTAACAATGAGATAAGCATCTAGTTATTTTCCTCCTTAAAGCTAATTCTCAAATTTCTGTGTTAAATCTAAAGACAATGAGAGGTAAAACCACACAGTCTTTAAGAACATAGACTTCAGGGCCGGACTGCCTCAGTTCAAATCTATTAGTATGTAATCTTGGACACATTACTCAACTGCTCTGTGCTTCAATTTCCACAACTGTAAAATGTGGTATACCCCATTTACCCCATTTATGTGATTATTACACATTGTATGCCAGTATCAAATTATCTTATGCATCCCATAAGTATATAAACCTACTCTGTACCCTTAAAAATTAAAAATTGTTAAAATAATAAAAAATAAAATGCAGACAGGATTTGTTGCAAAGATAAAATGAGCTGAGTCCTGTAAAGCACTTAGGACAGTGCCTGGCCTACATGAACTCTCCATAAATGTTAATCCTGCACTGATCACTTGCAGCAGCAGGAGCAGCAGCGTCTTTACAGAAGCCTAGACCTGCCCATTCATGTTGAGTAAATGCTAGGAAGCTTTTGTCAGATGATTGCTGATTCCTGCCATAGGCTAGCTTAGTAGTACCCAAACTTTTTAGACTCAGGACCTCTTTGCACTCCTAAAATTTATTGAGAACCCCAAAGACCTTTTGTTTATATAGGTTATATCTATTGATGTCTACTATATTTGAAATTAAAATGGAGCTTCTCAAAAATATTCATTTATGGTTGGGTGTGGTGGCTCACACCTGTAATCCCAGCACTTGGAGAGGCTGAGGTGGGTGGATTACCTGAGGTCAGGAGTTTGAGATCAGCCTGGCCAACATGGTGAAACCCCCTCTCTACTAAAAATACGAAAATTAGCTGGGTGTGGTAGCGAGTGCCTTTAATCCCAGCTACTCGGGAGGCTGAGGCAGGAGAATCATGTAAACCTGGAAGGTACAGGTTGCAGTGAGCCAAGATCGTGCCACTGCACTCCAGCCTGGGCGACAAAATGACACTCTGTCTCAAAAAAAAAAATTTTTTTTTTCATTTATTCACTTAAATGTGAATAATTAACAATTACATTTTTCTATTTCTTTTTTTTTTTTTTTTTCTCACCCTGTTGCCCAGGCTGGAGTGCAGTGGCACCATCTCGGCTCACTGCAACCTCCACCTCCTGGGTTCAAATGATTCTCCTGCCTCAGCCTCCAGGTAGCTGAGACTGCAGGCACCTGCCACCACACCTGGCTAATTTTTATATTTTTAGTAGAGATGAGGTTTCACCATATTGGCTGGGCTGGTCTCGAACTCCTGAACTTGTGATCCGCCCACCTCAGACTCCCAAAGTGCTGGGATTACAGGTGTGAGCCACCACACCTGGCCATTTTTTTGTTTGGTTGTTTTTTTTTTTTAGAGAGAGAGGGTCTTTTTTTTTTTTTTTGAGACAGAATGTCTTGCTGTGTTGCCCAGACTGGTCTCAAACTCCTGGGTTCAAACAGTCTGCCACCTCAGCCTCCTAAAGGTGCTAGGATTACAGGCGTGAGCCACCATGCTTGGCCAACGATTATTTTTAAGTGAGGAAATGCATATTTTAAGATAAATAAACCCATTATATATTTATATAAATAACTTTTTTTATTTAAAATAATTATATTTTCCAAGTCAAAAACATATTTAGTGAGAAGATTGTCATTGTTTTACATGTTTAGCAATTTTCTCTAAAGTCTTGATGGAAAACAGTGGGATTCCGGTATCTGTCTCTGTGTTCAGTTTGTTGAGACAGCGTTTCATGTAGCCACTGGAAAAAGTCACCATACGTTTGTGAAAGAATGAGAGTGGAAAAGGCAAACAGTATCTTGCTATTGGTATGAAAACACGACTTTCTGAAAGTGAGAATCTATGGCCTGGATAGATTATTAATACTTTTATTTGGTCTAAAATTTTAAATTTCTTTTTTTTTTTTTTTGAGACGGAGTCTAGCTCTGTCACCCAGGCTGGAGTGCAGTGGCACAATCTCGGTTCACTGTAACCTCCGCCTCCCAGGTTCAAGCGATTCTCCTGCCTCAGCCTCCCGAGTAGCTGGGATTGCAGTGCCCACCACCACACCCAGCTAATTTTTCTATTTTTAGTAGAGACAGGGTTCCACTGTGTTGTCCAGGCTGGTCTTGAACTCCCGACCTCGTGATCTGCCTGCCTCGGCCTCCCAAAGTGCTGGGATTACAAATGTGAGCCACTGCGCCCGGCCTAAAGTTTTAAATTTCTAATCTTTATAAGTATAATAAGATAGTATTTGAAACTTTTAAAACTCATGGTCCATTATATCGATGTTTAAAAGATAATATGTTGGAGATGACCAAACTTTCCGTTACAGGTTTTCTACTAAACCAAATATAGATATAGATAGTGTACCATGTAATAATCTTCTCTTAGGAGGAGATGGCTAGGATCATGAATACCAGCATCCCCAAGCAGCCTCTAGCATAGGACAATAACTGAGAGAGAGACACCAAGAACCAAGCCAGGCAGTAATCAATTCTCCTCTTACAGGTGTGGAGCCTGATCTACCATGTGGAGCCTCTGACATGGTGAACCAGGCTACAGGGAGCACCAGTGACTCCTTTATTCATCTTGAGGCAGGTTTAAGTGCCTGAGCCACCCTCGTCCCCCATGTTGGGAGAGCTTTAGGCCATGCTTCTTTCTCAGACCATCACAGGAGAGGGACAGAGAAATGGTCCCAAGAGGGGCTTGAAGGTAGACAAAACCAAAGGACAGACACCAGGCAGAGCATACCACAGAAATCCAGAAGCCCTTAAATTCTTTAATCTTTTTTAACTCTATACAGTGAAAGCTCTGCCGCTTGGATTACCTGATCAGTGTTGTATCCCTGTTGGGGTGCAGACAGAGAACTGCAGGCTCCTGATAGAGGGTATAATGCACCTGCTGCCAAACCAAACCACAGCGACCACCTCGCTGACCCGTATTCAGGCTCTGCCGCCAGCCTAGTAGCCTGCTTCTTCTTGACATTTCTGTTAATGGTATCAAATATAGTTTTATGACTGTTCTAAATACTTACATGTCTCTTTACCATAAAATGTTATCACCCAAATAATTTTCCAAACACAAGACACTGAGCAGATGAATTGTTGACATATCTTTTCACAACCAGAGTAGAGCTGAAATGAAAGCTTTCCTTTTCACCTTAAAAGAGCTGAAGTAAGGCTGGGCACAGTGGCTCATGCGTGTAATCCCAACTCTTTGGGAGGCCGAGGCAGGCGGATCACCTGAGGTGAGGAATTTGCGACCAGCCTGACCAATATGGTGAAACCCCGACTCTACTAAAAATACAAAAATCAGCCGGGCGTGATGGCAGGCACCCGTAATCCCAGCTACTTGGGAGGCTGAGGCAGGAGAATCACTTGAACCCGGGAGGTACAGGTTGCAGTGAGCCAAGATTGTGCCACTGCACTCCAGCCTGGGCAACAGAGTGAGACTCTGTCTAAAAAAATAAAAATAAAATAAAATAATTCCTAGTTCACTGCCTAAAAGGATACCCCTTTAAAGGAAGAGTAGTAACAGACATTTAGCATCCTGTGTCGTATTAGAACTGTTCATTTCAGCCAGAATCCCATGTCTATATCAGGGTTTAGAATTACATACCAATTTTTTTTTTTTTCCTGAGATGGAGTCTCTCTCTGCTGCCCAGGCTGGAGTGCAGTGGCGGGATCTCGACTCACTGCAACCTCTGCCTCCGGGGTTCAAGCAGTTCTCCTGCCTCAGCCTCCAGAGTAGCTGGGATTACAGGCACGTGCCACCACGCCCAGCTAATTTTTGTGTTTTTTGTAGAGACAGGGTTTCACCATGTTGGTCAGGCTCATTTTGTGCTCCTGACCTCGTGATCCTCCCGCCTTGGCCTCCCAAAGTGCTGGGATTACAGGCGTGAGCCACTGCACCTGGCCTCAAAATTTTAAATCAGTGCGTACTTTTTGTATGTTTTTCTCTAAAGTAATTGTGGGAGCTGTAACTTTTTTTTTTTAACTGAGAGAATATGAGTTCAACTATTGATAAAGTAGATTTTCGTATGAGAGATTCTTCCATTTATAAAGGAAATACTTCTACTGCACCGCTGTATGTGGTTACTTTGTACCCTTAAGATTTCAGAGGCTGGGCATGGTGGCTCATTCCTGTAATCCTAGCACTTTGGAAGGCTGAGGTGGAAGAATCACTTGAGCCCAGGAGTTCAAGGTGTTAGGATCACATGAGCCCAGCAGCCTGGGCAACATGGTGAAACCCTGTCTCTACAAAAAGTAGAAAAAAATTAGTCAGGTGTGGTGGAATTTGTGCCTGTAATTCCAGCTACTTGGGAAGCTGAGGTGGGAGGATCACATGGGCCCAGGAGGTTGAGGCTGCAGTGAGCCGAGATCACGCTGTTGCACTCCAGCCTGGGTGACAGAGTGATACCTTGTCTCAAAAAAAAAAAAGGGAAAAAAAAGATTTCAGGATGTTGTGCACCGATGGTTGGGACCTAAATGCAGTTCCACTTACTCTCCAGGTGGTACTATTGGCAGACAGTCCTCATTGACTGATACTGTGACATTGCTTTGGGGGAGCAAATTTTTAAGTAACTTCTCTAGAATTGATCTTTCTGCCTTCTCTTTACTTCCTTGTTCCTGTAACAATGGACAGACTTATCATTTGGTGAAGGTTATTCAGACTATTCCTTGATACCCTTCTTTGACGTGATACTTATGTTGTCAGTGAGTATAAAGAAGTTTATTTGCAAATTTGGGAATGGTTGTGCTACTGTTAACTTCAAGGATATAATATTCTTCTATGTTACTTTGCAGTGTATAATTTTATTGTTTTGATACATATTTCCAAGATTAGTCAATAGAAAAGAGTATGACACAGCAGTAAACAAAGCATTCCAGGCTGAAGGCAATAACCTTGGGGTAGGCATGGGCAGTGGAAGCACCCAGTGTGGTAGAGAGCCTGCCTCCCCTTCTTGGCTCACAGTTTCTCCAGAGGAGCCATTTTGGTGGACCCTTGTCTAGAATGTGTCACCTCAGTTTTTCTTTTAGGAGACTAGGCATATTGCGTCAAAATATAATTATTTTCATTTAAAATAGTTTCTAGTGCCTATACAAAAATGGATTGTTAGTGTCTTCCTAATCTATCATCAGGGTGGAAAACAGATGAGCTGTAATTTCATTCCTTTGGATATAAAATTAGACCTTTGGGAAGATTTACCAGCAAGCTTTCAGCTGAAACAAAATCGCTCACTGGTAAGAATAGTTTTAAATAAAATGGCTTTATTTACTTTAAATAAACTTGTTTTAATAATTTTAATGATCATTTTGAGTTTAAGTTTAAAAAAGCACTTTGTGTCATGTTATAGAGTCAAATCACTGGTTGCATTTTCTTCAGTCTAGGTGGTGCCTATTAATTACCCGGTGCTAAGAATATACGTGAAATCTGTTTCCTTGGCAAATGATCACACCTACAGTTACTGTTTCTGTGGATAGAATTATCCTCACATTATTTAATTTCTCATTCACAGGATTAGCAACTGTGATATTTGTATCTGCTAGAATCACATTTTTTCTACTAAGGTTAAGTTCTAACAATGACAAATTCCAAGAGCAGAGATAATACCTTATTGGGTGATTCTTGATTCATTAGCAGAAGCACCAGCATGCAGCTCCAGGCCAAGTTCCTGCCAGGGAGGTCTTAACACTCATCTGTGGCTGATTTTCCTTCACTGCCAAGAAGGGTCATCATGCGCAGGGGCTAACCCAGCATGCTGTGTACCATTTTTACAAGAAAATGGTGATTATTTTTTTTACCATTTGAGTGGAAATGAAGCATTGCCCATAGGTCAGCTATACCTGTTTTAAATGAAAAGGGAACAGTAAGCTATTTATTTGGAATAATCTAATCCTGATTCTCAGAGTCCCAAAAAATAGCCAGTTATATATACTTGAGTGGTAACCCTACTAAAAATGTCCCAGATTTGTTGGTTTTTTTTTCCTGTGAAAACTTAGGCATCATTTACAAAGCGATTCTCAGATGTTGCACTATCATTCTGTCACCTAGTTTTGCCTTGACCCCAGCTGGGATATGTACTTCCAGACCTTTTTTGGTCTCAATGAGCATATTATCACTGTTGATCTATGTGTGTTAAGGGCATACACTGCATGTCCTGAAACATGCCTTTAGAGAAGCTTTGGATTGAAAAAGATCTCTTGGCTGGGTGTGATGGCTCACTCCTGTAATGCCAACACTTAAGGAGGGTGAGGTAGGAGGATCACTTGGGCCCAGGAGCTTAAGAGCAGCCTGGGCAACATAGTGAGACCCTGTCTCTACAGAAAATAGAAAAACTAGCCAGGTGTGGTGGCATGTGCCTGTAGTCCCAGCTACTTAGGAAACTAAGGCAGCAGGAGGACTGCTGGAGGTCAAGGCTGCAGTGAGCCATGATCTTGCCACTGCACTCCAGCCTGGGCAACAGAGCAAGACCCTATCAAAAAGGAAAAAAAGTATCTCTTGAGAATGCTGTAGGTAGTTCACAATAAAGATATGAAAATTACGTCAAATTGAAGAAAGCATTAGGTTGTGGAACTCAAAAGCCTATTTGGGGAACATAACAAAAGAGCAGTTTTCTGATGTTATAAATAGGCTCACTTTCAAAGGAAGATGACTGTGAGCTGTTAACTCTTTATTATCTCATTTTCTGCCAGATTTTGAGATTTGTTCGAGAATGGAGTAGTCTAACTGCCATGAAGCAAAGAATAATCAGGAAAAGTGGACAGCTATTCTGTAGCCCAATTCTTGCTTTGGAAGAGATCACAAAGCAACAAACCAAACAAAATTGCACCAAAAGGTATGAATGGTCTTTTTTTTTAAATTTTGTATTATATTACTTTTCATGGTTCTTTCTACAGGAGGGTCTGAGGCATTTTTGGAACTATTAATGAAATCCTGATGAGTTATGAGAAAATTATGCATAAAATCACAGCCATATTATTTCATAACAACATAATTATGTTTAGTGAATTTGATAAAATCTGCTAAAAGAGATCAGGTTGTCCAGATCTTACTCTCCATGAGTCCCATTCATCAACAAAAAGACCAGAGTCACAGGATGGTGCAACCTATGACCTGCCAAGCCTGGGACACTTATTAGCAACAGGAATACATTTTACTCTTAGAACATCAGAGCATGCCTCTGGACCCCATCTGCTTGGCCCCGCTGTGGGGGAGTATGATGCTGTGCAGCACAGGAGCTGGTTCTGTTTGAATGCATCACCACCCAAGTAATGGAAGATAACTATAATCAGGTCCATGATTAGAAATGAAATAAAAGGAAAGGTTGACTGTCAGATATGTGTGACTGTTTTGCCCTTATCATTACAGGTTCCTTTCTAATCTCTCTGTACATTTGATTTCCTTCCTTGCCATCACAATCATCTTTATCCACTCAAGTCTCTCCGTGTGTGATCTCAAATCCCCGTTCTTTGTAAACTCTTTTCTTAGCATGAAGCAAGGATTATCAGGAAAAGTGGTCTGCTGTTTTGTAGCCCAGTCCTTGCTTTTGAAAGAGATTGCAGGCTGGGCGCCGTGGCTCATGGCTGTAATCCCAACACTTTGAGAGGCCAAGGTGGGTAGATTGCATGAGCCCAGGAGTTCAGTGATCAGCCTAGGAAACATAGGGAGACCCTGCCTCTATAAAAAAATAAAAATTAGCCAGGTGGCACACTCCTGTAGTTCTGGCTACTCAGGAGGCTGAGGTGGGAGGATCACTTGAGCCTGGGAGGTTGAGGCTGCAGTGAACTGAGATTGTACCACTGCACTCCAGCCTGGGCAACAGAGTGAGACCCTGTCTCAAACAAAACAAAACAAAACAAAGAAATTGCAAAGCAACAAAGCAAACGGCAGCATTGGCAGAGAAAGCCCTTTAACTCTTGCTGCACCGGTAATCTCTCTTCATCCTTGTATTTCATCAGTTTGTCAGAGAGGCTTCCTTTCTCTAGCTTTTTCCATGCACACAGGTGAAAAAAAATCCAGGGGTTGGGGGGGAGCAAGGGACCGAGAACGTGGTTGATTAAATAAATTATGATAGTTCCATAACATGGTTGATTAAATAAATTATGATAGTTCCATATAGTGAAAATCTTTTCCACTGTTTCAAAGTATGGCATATAGCACATTTATTTGTTTGTAAGAACAAGGAATAATACTTATGATAAATTGTTAAAGGTAGATATAAATTATAAAAAAAAAAAGGGGATGGAGACACAAACTTTACTATTTGCACAACTTGCTATTACTGACATAGAAATTGTCTAGAAGGATACCTTAGAAATTCTTATCATGGGTTTCTCTTGGACAGTGGTTTTCAATTGGGAGCAATTTGGTCCCCTAGGGTGGTAGTGTCTGGAGACATTTTAAATTGTCTCAAGTAAGGGATGTGACTAGGGAGTATCTAGTGGGTAGAGACCCAGGATGCTGCTGAGAATCCTACAGTGAACAGGATTGCACCTCCCAAAACAGAATTATCCATTTCAAAATGTCTATATTACCACTGTTGAGAAATCTTGCTCTAGGGCATAAAACTTGAGGATTTGTGGAGGTAGTAGGGACTTTATACTTTTTGCCAAGATTACAAACTCATTTGACTAAAAACAAAACAAGAATCACAAATGAATGAATGAGGTCAGTTATAAAACTAGAAAAGGATGAGATATGGGCTGAGACTATGTCAAACAGGCAGATTTGGAACCCATTTAGTCATTCAAATTCAGATTTAAAAATAAAATATTGGGCTGGGCATGGTGGCTCATGCCTATAATTCCAGCACTTTGGGAGGCCAAGGAGGACAGATTTCTTGAGCCCAGAGTTCAAGACCAGCCTGGGCAACATGGCAAAACCCCATCTCTACGAAAAACAGATAAATTAGCCAGGCATGGTGGTGCATGCCTGTAGTCCTAGCTACTTTGGAGACTGAGGCAGGAGGATCACCTGATCCCCTGGAGGTCGAGGCTGCAGTGACCCATGATTGCGCCACTGCACTTCAGCCTGGGAGACAGAATGAGACCCTGTCTCAGAAATAAAATAAAATAAAATAAAACAAAAATTAAATTAAAATTAAATTAAATTAATAAAATTTAAAAATACTGGCTAGCCATGGTGGCTCACACCTGTAATCCTAGCACTTTGGAAAGCCAAGGTGGAAAGATCACTTGAGGCCAAGAGCTTGAGACCAGACTGGTTAACATAGCGAGACTCTATCTCCACAAAAACCCAAAAAATAGCCAGGTATGGTGGTTCACGCCTGCAGTCCCAGCCATTCGGGAGGCTGAGACAGGAGGATCACCTGAGCCCAGGAGGTCAAGGCTGCGATGAGCTGTGATCATGCCACTGCACTCCAGCCTGGGTGATAGAGCAAGACCCTGTCTCAAAATGAATAAATAAATTTAAAATGCTGTATGAGTATAGTAAATTGATACTGTATGAGTACAGTAAAGCCCTTTGACTAATTGAATTTATCTATAAGTTGCCAGTTTTGGACTCTTGGCCTGAACTCTTCTGTAACGGTTGATTTTTTTTCCCATGGGCATGTGTCATTTTCTATAAAAATACATTTAAAATATATGTGTTACATATTTATATATATATACACACACACACATGCTTACACATAAGTGCACACATACACACACACATATATCAAAAAGCACAATGCCTATTTTATTTTTCTCAATACTTCCAGTCCTCTCAATCTTTCTCATTTTTGTAACCAGTCTTTGTTGACCTTCTCTTTCTCACATGATCATAATTCTCTTCATAACTGAATTTCTAGCTATTTCTAGATATGCCCTATTATTTCTTCTCCATTGGACATGGATGACCACTTAAAGTACCAACTGAGAAAGGTGACTGATCAGATTTAAAAGCAAAAGTCAATTCATAAAACCAAAGTCAGACACACAATGTTATTTATAAAATTATATATAGATAATATATTAAGGATATAACTTGTGTTAACAAGCAGCAGATTAATCAGATTTGTATTTTTTAGAATACAGCAGTATTCTAAATGTAAAAATACATTTTATTTTTTAGCTCTAGCAGCAGTTGGGAGATTAGATCAAAAAGGGCAAGACTCAAAGTGGGGAGATAAGTTACATTTTTCTATCGCTGCCATAACAAATTACCACAAATTTAGCAGCTTAAAACAACACACATTTATTATCTCACCCTTCTATAAGTAAGAAGTCCAAGTTGGCTGTTACTAGTTTTCTAGTAATGCTCTGGATTTTACAAGGCAGAAATCAAAGTGTTGGCTGGCTGGGCTGTAGTTGATAAGCTTGGAAAAGAATTCACCTCCAAGCTCACTAAGATTGTTGGCAGAACTCAGTTCCTTGCAGTTGTAGATCTGAGGTTCCTGTTTATTCCTGGCTGTCAGCTGGACTGTCAGCTACTAGAGGCCTCTCTGTGGTCCTAGCACGTGGACCTCTACATATTTCTCCTTGGAATCTCTCTGCCTTCCTCTTCTGCTTTTAAGGGCTCAAGTGATTACATTGGGCCCACTCAGTAATCTCCCTATCTTAAAGTGAGCTGATTAGTAACCTAATTATATCTGTAAAGTCCTTTTATAGCATTATCTAAATTAATGATTGATTAAATAACCTGGGGACAGGAATCCCAGAGGGTATCTTAAAATTCTGCCTACTACACAAGTTAAAAGACTATTCTAGTATACCTGGAGAAAAATGATGAGGATCTATATTAAGTGATTACAATGGGAATCAGGAAAGAGAATGAAGAGAGCTATTAAGGAGGTATGTCTAGAGACTTGGTGACTGATTATAGAGAGGCAGAGAGAGAGAGGCCCCCAGGGAAACCAACTTAGCAACATCATAAAATGAAACCTCTGTACCTGCAGCGGGGAGATACTATCAGGAAGCATTCTGATTCTTGCTGCAGAACCCAAAGTAAGTCTCAGTAATTTGGAATAACCATGTATCTCTGAAAGCAAATGTGAAATATGCTGTTGAATAGCAGCATTGAGTGGCAGTCTGTATGAGCACCAGTTAGACACTGTCCTATCAATTTATTTTCTAGAGAAACTGAATCAGAGAGTCTCCAGACCTAGAAACATCAGGCTCGGTAAAGAGTGAGGTATTAGATTGAAAACTGAAACTCCCCAGACCCTCTTTTTGGCGCAGCTTTCAGATTGACAGCAGCGACATTTTACTTCCTAAACAGGAGGTTAGAGGATTTCTTTCTTAAAAGTATTGAATGGTTCTGAAAAAAGACCTATAGTTAACTGACTTTGGGCATTCCCCCAAATGCAATGGCTAGGTCTCCAACCAGATTATCCGCCAGTGATGTCCACCAGTTTGCGGGCCCCATCCAAGCTCAGAGCTTGCAGTCAGCTTTTAAATATCTGACTTTTACATGTGAATGGAAGCCAAGATTACCAGCCATTGTTATGGTTACCAGTACCATTTATCAGAGGCAGGCCTAATTCACTTGGAGCCCTGTCATGTTTAGGATGCCAATTGTTTAATCACTAGTTATAGCTGAGCTCCAAAGCAGGTCAGAAATCCAGAGCCCAGGATTGTGTTCATTGATGTGGGCCACTTTGTGACGTACACTCTTCTTGCAAAAATTGCTATCTTCCACTCCTGTCCCTATCCAGGAATTTGTTTAGTAGACAACATCCTTCCTTCTCTATTTACTAAAATTGGGATTTACCATAATCCTTTTGGGAGTTGGTGAACTTCCTCGCAAACCTCAGCAGAAAATTAAGTATTGGCAACTTGCAACTACATTTGAAAAGTTGTCAGCTCCCTTTTTTGGAATTGGTTCATCTGTTTCTTGTGGTTTCCAAAAATTTATTCTTAAACCTCTTGTAGGAAAGCAAAAGGTTATTTTTAGTTTCTAAATCTCTGACTAGATTTCTCAGCATCTTTTAAAGTTACTGAATTAGGTTTTTAAGCTTTTAAACATTGAATAATAATACCTCAGGCAAGGCTTAATATCCCATTGCCCCTAAAGCTAGGAAGCTTTTGAGTTCATTTAGAATTCACAGAAATACTTTCCCGAGTGCATTTTCCAAGGGAATAAAATGGTTGAAGAAATTGTTGGAGGTGGGGCCAGAGAAGGAGGAAGTTTGGGAACTAAAAGGGCAAGTAAAAGAACTCTACAACAATTTACTGTGCTTTAACTACTACTACTACTGCCCAGACTGGAGCACGATGGCTTAATTTCCTTTTTGCTCTAAGAAAGACATGCAAGTAGAGTGCAAACATGTGAAAAGATATTCCCCTTTACTCTTAATAGGAATGCAAATTTTAAAATCTACAATGAGATACCTATCACTATTAGCAGAGACTTTAAAAATGACATTGTGCTAGTGAAAGAGAAGAAACAGATACTCTTATTTGTTGCTGGTGGACACGTACACTGGTATAACCTTAGAGGAAAGACATTTGTCAAAATCTACCCACATTTAAAACACCTAAGACCTTTGACCAAGGAATTCTATTTCCAGGGATTTATTCTACAGATACATAATGTGTAGAAAATATCATATATAACGATATCTATTACAGCATTGTTTGTGATAGCAAAGACTGGAAACAACCTAAATGTCCATTTATCAGAGACTGATCAAATATATGGTTTATCCATATAATGGAATAACATGGAGCCATTAAAAAGAATAGGGAAACTATGAATCCTAATAAGGAAAGATCTCTGAGAAGCATGTTTTGGTAAAAAGAGCAAGGTGAAGATCAGTATATATGCTATGCTATTATTTATTTCTAAAAATAAAAGGTATAATGAAGAATGAGTGCTAGTGGGTATGGGTATCTTTTTGTTTCGTTTTTTGTTTTTGTTTGAGACAGGGTCTCAATCTGTTGCGCAGGCTGGAGTGCACTGGCATGATCTCAGCTCACTGCAACCTCTGCCTCCGGGGTTCAAGTGATTCTCCTGCCCCTGCCTCCCGAGTAGCTGGGACTGCAGGTGCACACCACCATGCCCGGCTAACTTTTGTATTTTTAGTTGAGACAAGGTTTCACCATGTTGGCCATTCTGGTCTCGAACTCCTGACCTCAAATGATCCACCCGCCTTGGCCTCTCAAAGTGCCAGGATTACACACGTGAGCCACTGCACCCAGCCTCAGGTTTCTTTTTGGAGTGATGAAAATATTCTGGAATTAGTGGTGATGGTTGTACAACCTTGTGAATATACTAAAATGCACTTAATTGTAAACTTTTAATTGGTGAATTTTATGCCATGTAAATGATGTATCAATGGAAATGCAAAAATAAGTAAATAAAAGGTATACACCTATACTCAGAAAAGAAATAAACTATTTATTTATTTATTTATTTATTTATTTATTTATTTATTTTGAGACAGAGTCTCTGTCACCCAGGCTGGCGTGCAGTGGCGCAGTCTCAGCTCACTGCAGCCTCCATCTTCCTGGGTCAAGTGGTTCTCCTGCCTCAGCCTCCCGTGTAGCTGGGATTACAGGCATACACCACTATGCCCAGCTAATTTTTGTACTTTTAGTAGAGACAGGGTTTCACCATGTGAATGTGTGAAAAGATATTCCCCATTACTCTTAATAGGAATGCAAATTTTAAAATCTATGATGAGATACTTATCACTATTAGCAGAGACTAATATGTTGGCCAGGCTGGTCTCAAACTCCTGACCTCAGGAGACCCACCCACCTTGGCCTCCCAGAGTGCTGGGATTACAGGTGTGAGCCACCATGCCAGGCCAAAAATAAACTATTTCTAAAATGAGCCAGACACAGTGGCTCACACCTGTAATACCAGCACTTTGCGAGGCTGAGACAGGCTGAGACAGGCCTCGCATGGTGGTGCATGCCCGTAATCCCAGCTCTGGGAGGCTGAGGCATGAGAATAGCTTGAACCCAGAAGGCAGAGGTTGCAATGAGCCAAGA
>NW_012110252.1:1277759-1340159 GCF_000951045.1 Mandrillus leucophaeus
AAAAAAAAAGAAAAGAAAAGAAAAGCAAAATTAACCGGGTGTGGTAGCATGCATCTGTAGTCCCAGCTACTTGGTTGGCTGAGATAGGAGGATTGCTTGAGTCCAGAAGGTCAAGGCTGCAGTGAGCTGTGATAGTGCCACTGTACTCCAGCCTGGGCAACAGAGCGAGACCCCATCTCTAAATAAAATATAATTTTGTAGTGTGCTTAATTTAAGAAGAATCACCCCTCAGCCGCTGTCTGCCCACTAAAATATTGGATGAATTCCTTCCAGTTAGACAAATTATGTATTTTTATTTACCTAGGACAGTGTTGCTGAATTATGAGCAAATGAATTAATCAGCATTTCTGTAAAAATGAATTCGCATGTCTCTGAGAGACAGGGAAATACACTATTTCTCTAATGATATCCAGAGTTCCTAAAAGATCTTTTGGTCTAATTGGTGAGGGACATATTGTACACATCCCAGGGATGTCAGTCAGACTCCAGTTACTGCTCTCTCAGTGTGATGGCTTCCAGAAGACATGCAACAAAATGACTCAAGGTCATTTTGAGTCAAAATAAAATAAAAACAAAACTGGCAACAGAGGTAACTTTTGGGGAGGGGCAAAAGGAAGAAAGGAGTGAGAGAGAAAATTATTCATCACCATAAACACACTTGTTTGCCTTTTGAGTTTAGAACCATGTGCTTATATCACCTAATCAAAAATGAATAAAATAGTTTATTTTAAAAGGGAAACCTGTTTGTTAAATCTATCCTAATAACTTAAAGCAAATTTCTAAAATTTTACCTACAATTGCACAATTCCATTTTGATTGAACTTTAATTTTATTGTCAAGCTGCCTAATTAAGAAGCATTCAATAGTATTAAGAAATTCATGTTTAAACTAATTTCCAAAAAAGTCTATAATAGGTGTAAACCACCAGAGAAAGTAGGCCAATTAATATAATTGGAAGGAATTAATTGGGTAATTGCATTTCACCAACTTAAATTCCCCCATCACCTTTAATCGGAATAACTTCTCTTTACTTCTAGTCCCTGAACCATTGTGTGGTATTGTTAGTGTTGGGTAATAAGGTTCTGAATCCCACATGAAGGGTGGCTTTATTTCTGTGGAAGAATCCATAAACCCTGTATGGGCTGATAATAAGGGAAACAACCTTCAGATTACAGAAGATGTGATTGAACCCAGTTAACTGAAAAGAGACTCAGTTTACCCAAACACTGATACACCATTATAACTGACTAAGGTGATTTGGAGAAGCCTTGAAGGGATGACGAAGAGGGAAGTAAAATACAGTTAGAGATTTTGTGCACAGCTTGCCAAACAGTTTCCTTAAGGCTGTCAGTTGTGTGTATATTTGATCATTTCTTATTCTCACACCCACTCCTTTTTCCCCTAAATGAAAATTGGTCCAAAGGATATTGAATGACTCTTGAATTTCTTAGAAAAAGAAATTTGAGACAACTAATTTGGAACAAAGAAATGTATTTCTCACATAATGAACACCAAGATAAAGGGTAAAAATTCCATTTTCTAACTTGAGTTTTAGCACAGTGAATAGAATTGTGCTTGCTTTTTCTTCTATTGCTTTTGCAAGGAACAATGTGAACATGCAATAGAGACTTTTTTTTATGAGATAGAGGGAATCTATTTAACATATCATTGTTTTAGATACATAACCAAAGAAGATGTTGCCATAGCTTCAGTGGATAAAGTGAAGAATACTGGGGGCCATGTCCGTCTGATCACAAAGGAGTCCAGGCCACAGGATCCTTTCACAAAGTAAGGTTTTTCTACTGCTAGTATATAGTAGTACTAATTCCACTCCTTTACATTTTGATATTCAAAATAATGTCTCACCTTTGCGTGACCACTTTAGACGTTACAAAGAACTTTCACAAGATAGTAGCTCTTCAGTTGTCCTAGCAAGCTGTTAAGGTACCTGGTGTCCTCATTTTAAACATTAAAGATGAGGAAGGACACTGAGACCAGGTGGACTAAGTAACCTGCCCCACGACTTGGGGGTAGATGCCAGGAGACCTGAGGTTAAATCTGGGCTCTGTCCCTCAATCTTGAGCTCCATCATTAGAAGTCTTTCTTTTAACTCTTTCAAACAACCATGGAAAAATAGAGCAGCTGTTGTTACTTCCCAAGTAGGACTTTCTAACAAAATTGAGTAGTGTACCTTTTCTTTTATTCTAACAAATTGAGCACATATCCTATTATGTTTTGTATCCTAGCATGTTTAATTTCATCAACTCTGCGTTTACCTGTAGGAGCAAGTCTTCTGTTCTAATTCCTATCAGCACTGTCAGCTATTTCACTCTGTCACTTTATGGCTGTGACTCTGTTTCCTGTGTGCAAGCAGAGGCTGGAGGAGAGAGTTTGTAATGACTTCTCTGAGCTAATGAGGTGTGTGACCCCATATATTCAAGGAGCAGGGTAGCCACTAAGCTTTAGTTGGGGTTTTACATTAGGCTGTCCTTTCCCAGCCTGAAGAAGCATTTTCTAACAGCTTCTCCAGATGTTTCACATGTTTTCACATTTCACATGTTTCCAGATCATTTAACATGAGAGCATCTAAATTCCCAAGAGAGGCAACATATTTATATTCAAATTAATTTTTGTAACACACCATTCTTCCTTACATGGCATGGAATATAGAGTGCTGACTATAGCTATTTTATTTCTACACTGTGATCCGTGTTTACTATTTATCCGTATAGAAACTTTGATAACCTTTATATGAAGCAATTGCTATTTAGAGTATTCATTCATTAGTTACCTATTCAGTGTTTTTTCAATTGTAGAAAATTTCTTGAAGATGGAGCCTGTGTCCCATTTCTAAATCCATACACAGTGCAGGCAGATCTCACTGTGAGGCCCTCTACATCCAAAGGCTATTTGCAAGCTGTGGATAATGAAGGAAATCCACTTTGCCTTCACTGTCAGCAACCCACTTGCCAGACTAAGCAAGCGTGTAAGGTGAACGCTTGGGATTCACGGTTTTGCTCTCTGAAATGTCAGGAAGAGTTTTGGATTCGATCTAATAACAGCTACCTGCGAGCCAAAGTATTTGAAACTGAACGTGGTGTGTGTCAGCTCTGTAATGTGAATGCACAAGAACTCTTTTTACGTCTGAGAGATGCCCCTAAAAGTCAGAGGAAGAAACTTCTGGATGCTACCTGGACTTCAAAGCTCCCATTAGAACAGGTAAGTTATAATCATGTGATAGATAGAAGGCAGCATTGTACTGAGTAATGAATATTGACTCTCTAACTTTATTTCTTACATTTTAATATGGAAATATTCAAATACATAAAAGGAGAGAAAATAATGGACCCATATGTCCATCAGCCAGCCTTAACAGTTTCCAGCATTTTGGCATTGATTTTTGTCTGCCATTGACTCACTTGTTTGTTTCTCCTAGAATATTTTATTTTATTTTATTTTATTTTATTTTATTTTATTTTATTTTAGAGACAGAGTCTCACTCTGTCGCCCAGGCTGGAGTGCAGTGGCACAATCTCAGCTCACTGCAACCTCTGCCACCTGGGTTCAAGTGATTCTCGTGCCTCAGCCTCCCGAGTAGCTGGGATCACAGGTATGTGCCACCACGCCTGGCTAATTTTTGTATTTTTAGTAGAGATGGGGTTTTGCCATGTTGGCCAGGCTGGTTTTGAACCCCTGACCTCAGGTGATCCACCCGCCTCAGCCTCCCAAACTGCTGGGATTACAGGCATGAGCCGTCACGCCCGGCCATCTCCTAGATTATTTTAAAGAAAATTCCAGATATTTCTTTTCACTCTTGAATATTTTCATTCTGTATCTCTCACAGGTAAAGACCTCCTTCCTTCTATCCTTCCTTTCCTCTCCCTCCCCTCTTCCCCCCTCCCTCTTCCCCTTTCTCTCTCTCTCCCTTCCTTTTCTCCTTTCCTCCTGCACTCTTTCCTAGTCCTCATTTCCTTTCCTCTCTTTCTTTTAAATATAATCCCAGTACGAGTTATCACACCCAACACAATTACAATTCCTTAATTATACTAAGTCTATGCTTGGTTTCCCAGGTTGTCTCAAAAACGCCTTTTGGCAGGCGCAGTGGCTCACACCTGTAATCCTAACACTTTGGGAGGCCAAGGCAGGTGGATCACCTGAGGTCAGGAGTTTGAGACCAGCCTGGCCAATATGGAGAAACCCCATCTCTACTAAAAGTATAAAAATTTAGCCAGGCGTGGTGGTGGGCACCCGTAATCCCAACTACTCGGGGGCTGAGGCAGAAGAATCGCTTGAACCTGAGAGGCAGAAGTTGCAGTGAGCCAGGATCATGCCACTGCACTCCAGCTTGGGCAACAGAGCAAGACTCTGTCTCCAAAAAAAAAAAAAAAAAAAGCATTTTATAGTTACTTTGTTCAGATTAGTATCAAAATGTCACCCACATAGTATATTTGATTATAATGCTTCTTATGCTTCATTTAATCTATAATAGCACCCCATTCCTTTTTTATACTATCAATGGCTGAATATACTGGATCATTTGCCATTCTGGATTTGTCTCCCTGTATCGCAAGGTATTGTTTGACATGTTCTTCTATTCCCCCAATTTTCTGAATAATAATTGTAAGATCTAGAGGCTTAATTTCATTCTCATTCAGTTATTTTGGGAAAAGATCTTAACAGGTGGTGCAGTGTATCAAGAGGCACCTAGGGTCTGGCAATTCCCCTTTCCATATGTTAATATTGAATGACAAGGGGCAGACAGATAACCCAGAAATGTAGTCCATCACAATCAGAAGGCTATGTATGTGTATATATACCCACATACATATATGTGTTCATTGCATTGAAAAATGTAATTTTAATACACCAATTTATGACAAATTATTATTTATAGCACACTATCATCAGTATTCACTTTCATTTCCAAAATTCAGTTGGATTTCTAATCTTGCTATCTGAACAATTCTAAATTTCAAAGCAAGCCAGGCTTTGGCTCATACCTGTAATCCCAGTACTTTGAGAGGCCAAGGTGGGAAGATTGCTTGAGCCAAGAGTTATCAGCCTGAGCAACATAGTGGAACCCCTTTTTTCCAAAAAAAAAAGAAAAGAAAAGAAAAGCAAAATTAACCGGGTGTGGTAGCATGCATCTGTAGTCCCAGCTACTTGGTTGGCTGAGATAGGAGGATTGCTTGAGTCCAGAAGGTCAAGGCTGCAGTGAGCTGTGATAGTGCCACTGTACTCCAGCCTGGGCAACAGAGCGAGACCCCATCTCTAAATAAAATATAATTTTGTAGTGTGCTTAATTTAAGAAGAATCACCCCTCAGCCGCTGTCTGCCCACTAAAATATTGGATGAATTCCTTCCAGTTAGACAAATTATGTATTTTTATTTACCTAGGACAGTGTTGCTGAATTATGAGCAAATGAATTAATCAGCATTTCTGTAAAAATGAATTCGCATGTCTCTGAGAGACAGGGAAATACACTATTTCTCTAATGATATCCAGAGTTCCTGAAAGATCTTGTGGTCTAATTGGTGAGGGACATATTGTACACATCCCAGGGATGTCAGTCAGACTCCAGTTACTGCTCTCTCAGTGTGATGGCTTCCAGAAGACATGCAACAAAATGACTCAAGGTCATTGAAAGCAACCTGTCCAGGAATGCAGAAGTAATATAATAGACATCCAAAACAAAAGTGCTCTGAGAATAAGGAACACAATAGACTCGAATTAGGTAGGACTAGTTAAAGAGAGTGATTTTATACACATATATATATATATATATATATATTTTTTTTTTTTTTTTTTTTTTTTTTTTTTTTTTTTTTTTTTTTTTTGAGATTGGGTCTGGGGTCTCACTGTGTTGCTCGGGATGATGTTGAACTCCTGGACCAAGCGATCCTTCTGCCTCAGCCTCCCAAACATCTGGGATTACAGGCATACACTACCACATCAAGTGATTCTTTCAAGAGGCGGGCAAATTTCGGATATCCAAGAGTGGCCCCAAGTGATTTGCCTTACAGTTGCTTGGAAAAACTAAAGAAGCATCTTCTGAATTATTGAGTCTGTCAGAGTGGGGGCTGCTCAGAGAGAAGGAATTGGTTTAAAAAGGCAAAGCCAAAATGGATTTTTTTTCCTAAGACTATGCCATTTGCTTGATGCACAAGACCGCCATTTGTAGTAGCTTCTTACAATGCCAACCTCGAAAACAAAAATCAATACATTCTTCTAACAGTAGTTGGGAAGTTCAGCACAGAAGAGAAGATAAGGCAGGCAGTAACAAAGGTCAGCTGGACAAAGTTTACTGCTCCAACTTGCTGCCTCTTGTGACTCCTCATGGGCCAGCACTATTGATCAGGTCATTGTGCCTGACACGCTTTCTTAAACAGGCTTTATACATAATCATGGGTTCCCAAGGCCAGCAGCCGTTAAGTTGAAGGAAATAAAAGCAAGTGCCACACTCATCTCTGTGATATTTAGACAACTGCATTTCCATGGTGTGAGTTGGTTTTACTACCTCAGGTAAAATGATAAAATACATCCCATTTTAATGTAGGTTATCACTGATTAAATATAAAATGTGTATATATGGACTGGCCTAAATAAAGGCTACTTTAAATGGTCATCTTTAATTATTCCAAATATGCAAGTTACAGATATTTGTTCTAGAAATTTCATTCCAGTTCGCGTAACTTGGAAAGTTCTCTGGTGAATAGTATAAAAGTTCTAGGTAATAGCTATTGACATTAAACTGCCATTGTGTAGTGACAAAAGCATTTAGGTCAACAATTAAAGATTGTTTGACTCAGTAGTATTGAGAAGTTTTAAATTTCTAACCTATTGTTATGCTTTTCTTAGATTTGGTTTAGTGAATATATAAACTAACTTACAGGTGCAGAAAAACCAGTTTTTCCCAATCTGTCAGGAGTCTTGGTATTTTATATTTTCTTGTAATTCTTTCAAAATGAGGTAAGGGAGAAAAAAACACATCTTACTGCTTTCAAACTTCAAACAGAGGGTTTCTTCTACTCACAATAAAAGCTATTCAAAGCTCTCCTGATGTATTTTTCCCCATGATTTTCCTGTATAAACATGATTGCACAATGCAAAACCAACAAACACTTCTTGCAGTATATGTTGAAAATTGCTGACTTGTATTCTTATTGCAGCTAAATGAAATGATAAGAAACCCAGGGGAAGGACATTTCTGGCAGGTGGATCACATCAAGCCAGTGTATGGGGGAGGAGGACAGTGTTCCCTGGACAACCTGCAGACTCTCTGCACAGTCTGTCACAAAGAGGTCAGTGAAGCTCTCATATAGCTTTGACTGCATCCTGAGAAGTCAGATGGAAAATTGTGCACACAGGTGTGGAAGATTATGTGGATGAATTTATTCCTGGTCTGAGATTCGAGGCGCATTTTACTCCTTTCATCATCTAACACTTGCCTTTCCTCTCAAGGCCCGTGTCACAGATGCAAGAAAAGCTGCTTCCCTTTTCATTCATTCTAGGACCAAGACATTTGCACCACTACCAAGAAAGAAATGAATACAATTTACATATTGTCTTGATGAGACCCAAACTGGAAGTTTGGTGAATTGGGGCAGTGATACATGTTTGTGTATAACTAAGGATATCCTGAAATATCTGAAAACATTGATAAGTTATCTCTAGGACCAACTCAGTTCAACATACAAAGGTTTCATTGCTGGCCAAAGTATGAAACCAATTAACTATGCCCCATCTTTTGGTAGTTACTTACCTGTTGCTTAGAATGAGAGGGGAAAAAACACATACTATTGTTTATCTACCAGGATAAATTTTTTACAGGCAGTCCAGTAAAAGGTAATGGGACTTACCTGTTGAGATCATCTTAGAAATATTCAATATGCAACTTCGTATTCAACTTTTTTTCAGTTACAGCAAGATCTAAGCATTTCTCATGTTCTCTAACCATTCATAACTTACATCATCTAAAATGACTGCATAATACAATATTCTATTGAGCAGATCTCTACTGTACTTTACTTAACCATTCCCATACTGATTAATACTTATTTAAATTTTTCTGCTTTTATACATCATGCCACCAAGCACACTTTTTGTAAACAAAACTGTTTTCTGCATTTTGAGGTCATTCCTTAAGGTAGATTATCGTGTGTAAAAATCACTGAGTCAAAAGTATTTGGATATTTTTGACAATGTAGGAATTTATCACCAAACTGTTTTCCAAAGAACTTTATTCATTTATGACCCCAGAAGCCCACTTAACTGCCACTGGGTACGGTCAGTGGGTGCCATTGTGGTGCAAGGGGAGAAAGGCCTGAAATTGTTGTTTGCTAAAGACACTGATGTTTTAAAAAGATGCTAATCAGTTATATTTAAATTTTTGAGAACTATTTCAGATCCTTTGCCAATGTTTATAATATATGAACTCTTTACTACTCTTTTTTTTAAGACGGAGTATCGCTCTGTCACCCATGCTGGAGAGCAGTGGCGTGATCTCAGCACGATCTCGGCTCATTGCAACCTCCGCCTCCCGCCTCCCGGGTTCAAGCTGATTCTCCTACCTCAGCCTCCTGAGTAGCTGGGATTACAGGCACCCGCCACCACACCCAGCTGATTTTTATGTTTTGAGTAGAGACAGGGTTTCACCATGTTGTCCAAGCTGGTCTTGAATTTCTGACCTCAGATGATCCACCCACCTCAGCCTCCCAAAGTGTTGGGATTACAGGTGTGAGCCACCGTAAGCTTCTCTTCTGTCCTTACTCTTTCCACGTGGATCACCTCACATGGACTTCAGTTGGAAAAAAAAAAAGTCATCTGATTTCTCAGCTGTGCAAGTTAGTAGCAAATTCAAGACCTATATGAGAATTAAGAAGTAGCCAAAGAAAATGCAGCCCTTTCTGTAATTATTGTTTTAGATTCTCATGAAAAATGTTACTTGTGGGATTAGTGGAAGAATCCAGTTCTGGTCTACGTCATTTTATTTTCTATACCAGCTCATCTGTTGAGTTGGAAATGGCCTCTGGGATCAGAGAATAGGAAGTGGGTAGATTTTCTTCATTGGGTAATCCCAAGTTGCCTTAAGAACTCCCACTTGGGGAGGTCGAGGCAGGTGGATCACCTGAGGTCAGGAGTTCGAGACCAGCCTGGCCAACGTGGCAAAAACCCCGTCTCTACTAAAAATACAAAAATTAGCTGGGTGTGGTGGCAGGTGCCTATAATCCCAGCTACTCTGGAGGCTGAGGCTGGAGAATCGCTTGAACCTGGGAGACAGAGGTTGCAGTGAGCTGAGATCACACCACTTCACTCCAGCCTGGGCGAAAGAGCAAAACTCCATCTCAAAAAAAAAAGAAAAGAAAAACACTCCCGCTTAGATGGGAGAATCAGGGCCTCCCTATTCTCCAAATGAGGAATTCATGCTCTCACTGGGTAGCAAGACATCCCCTAAGTTGTATGTTTTCTCCTGCTACGTTGGTCCTAAGAACCTAGGACCTCAGGGACTTGCCAGAGCTGCCGAGATACTCTGCCTTGTCGTTTGGTAACTCTTTAATAGCCAGCCACTGGGAAATGGGTGTAGTGACAGTGTAGATTTTCCAGACTAACAATACAAAGAGTTTTTGAGCTTCTGTAGCCAGTGCTTTTTTCCTAACATGTACACATGCATATTTTTTAACTTTTAGAGAACTGCCAGACAAGCTAAGGAAAGAAGCCAGGTGAGAAGACAATCTCTAGCATCAAAGCATGGATCAGACATCACACGATTTTTGGTGAAGAAGTAAAGTAGAAAAAGATATGAATGAATGACAAATGTTTTACATGTGGAAGACTTTAATACAAAAGTTTTCCATGTTAGTTTAATATATTAAGGGTAAAAATTTTCTGAACAAAAATCAAGAACTCAAATTCTCTTGTACTAATTATTTTAGTGTTAATTACATTTTGAAAGTACTTAACAGAAACTAAGATACAATACTAAATATTTCTGTGGCCTTTTTGATTTGATGCAGACTCGCAATTATGTTTCAGCAATGTTTTGTTAAGCTCTTTACCCCTAATATGCCTAATCACTGTATTGTGCATAGATGGTGTTTAAAAAATGTACTCTCAATTACCTAAAAATGCTTCTGGATTAGTATTGTTCTGGACTGTCATGGGTATGAATGGAACATTGCAAAACCTCATGGGAAATTTCAGACACAAATCATTATTTGGGAATTCTGGGCCAAGCATTACCAGCTTGCTTAGGATTCAAGAGAGATTGTACACTGAATACCTCCAGAATGAGCTTGGGGTACACATTTTGGGTGTTGCTTTTCTTGCTTTTTTAGCCAGTCATTTTTATCAAAAATATCCTTTTCAAAATGAAATACCTATGGTGTTTGCGGACAATTTGGGGGTTCTGTGTAAAGTAATTGTTAAAACTATTAAATAACTGAAAACATAAAATGTAAAATGCCACTTAAGCTTGAATATCTTTTTAAAAAAATAAATCAAACTGTGCTTACTGTTGGCTGGGCGCCGTGGCTCACACGTGTAATCCCAGCACTTTGGGAGGCCAGAGCGGGCAGATCATGAGGTCAGGAGATAGATTGAGACCATCCTAGCTAATAAGGTGAAAACCCATCTCTACTAAAAATACGAAAAAGTAGCCAGGCATGGTGTCACACGCCTGTAATTTCAGCTACTTAGGAGGCTGAGGCAGGAGAATGGCTTGAACCCGGGAGGCGGAGCTTGCAGTGAGCCGAGATCACGCCACTGCACTCCAGCCTAGGCGACAGAGCGAGACTCCGTCTCCAAAAAAACAAACAAACAAACTAGGCGTGCTGTCAAAATACTCTTTGTCTTCTGGTTCTCATTTTCTGTTTTTAAAACCCTCTGTTATTAAAGGTATGTTTCTGGTACTTCTTTTAAAAAGAGTGATGATGATAAAACACTTTATAATAAGGCATAATCAGATGGTTATATGCATTTAAAGATACAGTGATAACATTAAAATGTAATTGACATAAAATAAGAGTGATAATGAAACAAACCCAGGGCCTAATCCTGCAATATGTCAGAATCATGAGAGCAAAGAGTCAGAACTATACAAAATACAGGACCAAGGAAGAATTACATTCCCAAAAGGGTTTGCAGATACTACTAGGACATACACTTCTTTAGTTTGAGCATTTTCCCATGTTAATTAATAGCTAGTGTTTTACAACATAAAGGACTTGTTTTTAGAAAGATTAAACAATCAAAGATTATACAACCACAGTTGTTCCTCAGGGTCTATTTCATTATATGAGATCAAATCATGTTGGTTATTTTATAAATGAAGTTGGGCTTTCTTTGGCCTCCTTTCTGCTTAGTTGGTCAGGCTCTCTTTGCAGTTTTCGGCCTCATTGCTAAGGTAACCTAGGATTTGTCATGGTTGAGAGCCAAGAAGCAGGCACGCTGCCTTTCCTCCAGCATGGGGTGTTTGCAAGCAATGTCTAAGTAGGTCAAATTTGAGGGGAACTCGCTCTTCAGATCACACTAAGGTGATAATTCTAAGGAGAAAGTTCTCACATGTAAGAACTGTGTGATGATTTGAGGTGAAACAATCTATGAAGCTAGGCTCAGTCTATACCAGGTTTCAGAATTCTAATTAAAAATGCCATAAGGAGCAGTGAGCATTTGCTGTACAGGATGCTGACTGGCTCATCCCCATCCCTTCCTGACATGTCTCAGAGCTTTGTGTCCTGCCTTCCCCTAACTTGGTTTGCATTACTTGTGGGGCACATTGAGACGAAGGGTTCTGAGACTGAAAATAAAGATAGAGATTGATCTAATAACCAAGACCAAAAGGGCATCTTGAGGAGACTGTTCTTTCCTCCTCACAATCTGAAACAGAAGCTCCCCACTATGTATGGCAAATGGGATGTTATGACAGAGGGACACAGAAAGTATCAGAGCAAGCAGCAGATCCTGAGTGCAGAAAGAAGTGCAGATGCCCCCCAGGAAGAAGATAGCTGCTGCCACTCTGGAGATGGAGTGAAAAACACAGGTGGGTAGAATGAGTGTAAAAGAATAGGCCCGGCTCTGAAAAGACTCAGAAGGTGCAAGATACAGTTGAGGCTAAGAAAACAACAACAAAAAAAGGCTCTGGCCAGGTGTGATGGCACTTGCCTGTAGTCCTAGCTACTCAGGAGGCTGAGGTAGGAGGGTCACTTAAGCCCAGGGGTTCATGACCAGCCTGGCCCCATCTCAAAAAAGAAAAAAGGCTCTGGATCCAGGGAACAGAGCTGGGAAGTGGTAGCTGAGGAAGGAACCCGCTTACGATAGAAAACCACATGAAAATATGCCTGTGGGTAGGGGTAGGGTGGGGAGGACTTCCGGAGTATGGTGGGCTCACACACTCAAACCGCACAGTCAGCATCAGGCTGGCCTGCCTTCCTGTTCCCGTCACTGGGTGACATTGATCCCAGACACATTCTGATGACTAGTAAAGTTGCTTTTGGTAGCCCCAGAGCCAGGAAGAAGAATTCATATGGAATTGTTAAAGACGCCCACTCTTAGCGTTAAGTACAGCCCAACATACATTTCTTGAGGAGATTTTCCTGGGACAAGTGAATACCCTCTACATTTTCTTAACTGGACGGAAAAAGGATTTTCTGCCCATACATCTTGCTAATAAATCAAATCTCTTCTTCTGATTCTTGAGTGAAACATTTAAAATACAGTTTCTTTAGAAATAAAAAAGTATGAGGCATTTTAAATCACGTGACAAAAAAGTCAATGCTCTTGCGCTCTTTACAGTAAATAGATTGTGTTTACTCATAGGATACAGAATCATGGCTCTCAAACATCAAAAATAAATTGTAGAAATAGTATCTCATTTTCTGTTGCATATTATTAGCCTGTCTCTCATTCCATCATTTGTTCTTTTGAACTGGAAAATTGTGGGCTCCTAGTCACTGCACTAATCTAACTGAATATCCAACTACCAGAAAAAGTTTTTTCCTATCTCAAGTTTGTCAGTTGCTTTATACGGTTAAGGGTGTTTTTGCCACCCTGGTTGTGTTCATAATTACCACTGAGAAATGTCACTGTTATTAAAATACATTCTGTGTTCCAACTACCTGCCTCTCTGCCTTAGCAGTTTCTTTCCCACCTCCCTCAAATCATTGACTAAGGTCTTTCTGGCAGTAGCTTCTAGCTATTTTCTGGAAACTGGCCTCTGGTACACCTTAAAAATATTGTTAATTATTCCACATTTGCTAAAGTGTTTATATTTCATGGTCCCTCTGCTCTTACACATCTGCCTTCCCTGCAACTAGATGTCATCATTAGATTGGAGAACCGCCAAACACCTAAACTATATGAAGCTAAAGTCTAAGAAAGAGCCCATCCAGGCCGGGCTCATTGGCTCGCACCTGTAATCCCAGAACTCTAGGAGGCCAAAGCGGGTGGATCACAAGGCCAGGAGATCGAGATCATCCTGGCTAACGTGGTGAAACCCTGTCTCTACTAAAAATAAAATTAAAAAAAAAAAAGCCAGGCGTGGTGGCGGGCGCCTGTAGTCCCAGCTACTTGGGAAGCTGAGGCAGGAGAATGGTGTGAACCCGGGAGGCAGAGCTTGCAGTGAGCTGAGATCATGCCACTGCACTCCAGCCTGGGCGACAGAGCGAGACTCCGCCTCAAAAAAACAAAAACAAAAACAAAAGCCATCCTAGCACTTTGGGAGGCCGAGGCGGGTGGATTACCTGAGGTCAAGAGTTCAAGACCAGCCTGGTCAACCTGGTTAAAACCCCGTCTCTACTAAAAATACAGAAAGTTAGCCAAGTGTGGTGGTGGACGCCTGTAATCCCAGCTACTTGGGAGGCTGAGCCAGGAGAATCGCTTGAACTTTGGAGGCAGAGATTGTGGTGAGCCGAGATTGCACCATTGCACTCCAGCCCAGGCAACAAGAGCGAGACTCCATCTCAGGAAAAAAAAAAAAAAAGAAAAAGCCCAACGTCATTTCAACTTAGCCTCCACAATGAGCTAAAGAAAGCACTCTTGTGCTGCCTGAATCTAGCAAGTGCTTGGCATGCATCATTTACACACAGATGCCACAGACACAGTCCAATCTTCTTGGTGTAACCCAGATTGCTATGCTTCAGCTTACAGCCTTTGCAATCCTGCAGAAATGTTTTTACAGAACTATGACTTAATTTATGTCTTGGCTTTCATCAAATGGATATTTTTTAAAGCCATACATGAAATATTGCTGTGTGGTTTTTGTTCTTCTTACTGTTTTGAAAACTGCTCTTAGGAGGTTTAGGAAGGATAATTTCGAATGCCTCTCTCCTCACATCAAACTGGGGACCAGCTGAGAAATGAGACGCAGAAATCAGACAGATGGAATTGACAATGTCAGTTTTTAGGTTAATAAAAGAGAATTTGAAATCATGCATGAATCTGCAGCACCCATCAAGCTCTCTAATACTTAGGGCCTCCATGTTCAACTGGGGCCCTGGGGTAGCCCCCGTGCAGAAAAGTAAGAGTTAATCTATCCTGGAGGACAAGCAAACTTACCCCAAAACCCATGCCTGCAGTCACTTGACTTCATCTTGGGGACAATGAGAGAAGGATCCCCAGGCCAAACTTGAGGGCTTCTATCCTCAGCACATAAAAGCAGTCTGTTCTGTAGACAGGCTGATCAGAGAGAAAGGGAGCAGGCGTTTTCATCCTCCATTGCTTCTCCCAAATTTACCAATGGGATAAGTCACTCTGCTTCCTTCAGGGAGGAGGAAGTGAGGATAGAGAGAGGCCAAAAATTTCTTCTTTTAGCAAAACTTGAGATGTGAGGAAGAGGTATTTCATGTTGCATCACTGTATGCCATCTTGTGCATACAGCATGATGACAAAATCAGTTCCTATTGAAATACCATTGCTCAAATACTACCCTAACCCTGGACCCTGGTCATGTGTCCACTAGTCTTGAACTCCCCTTGGGCCTTAGAAACCATCTGCCACCCTGACATCAATGCCTGCCCTTTCTCCAGCCTGATGTGCATCTCTGTGGCCTATTTGGTTCCTGTGCCTGCTGCAGCTTGTAAGTAAAAATGAATCCTGGGGCCGGGCGCGGTGGCTCAAGCCTGTAATCCCAGCACTTTGGGAGGCCGAGACGGGTGGCTCACGAGGTCAGCAGATCGAGACCATCCTGGCTAACACGGTGAAACCCCGTCTCCTGAAAAATACAAAAAACTAGCTGGGCGGGGTGCCGGGCACCTGTAGTCCCAGCTACTCGGGAGGCTGAGGCAGGAGAATGGCGTAAACCCGGGAGGCGGAGCTTGCAGTGAGCCGAGATCCTGCCACTGCACTCCAGCCTGGGCAACAGAGCGAGACTCTGTCTCAAAAAAAAAAAAAATGAATCCCTTCCTTAGTGTGCCATATGCCAGTGTGGTTTCATATTAGTAGTTAAGTAGAGGTCAGGCAGCTGATTTTGTTCAAATAAATCCTGGCAAGGGTGTTTTTGCTTTTTTTAAAAAAAGGTATTTGTGAATTATGACCACTAATCACAATTAACTATAAAACATGTTGTGTTTCTAGACCGGTACAATCCAACATAAATATAATACAAGCCATATATGTAATTTTTATTGTGGTAAAATTTATCATTTTAATTGTTTTTAAATGTACAGTTCAGTGGTATTAAGTACATTCACATTATTGTGTAACTATCATCACCATGCGTCTCCAGAACTTTTTTATTGTCCCGTACTGAAACTCTGCACTCATGAAACTCTTTCCCCAGTTCTTGGTAACCACCTAATATAGTTTGACTATTTGCCCCCACCCAAATCTCATGTTGAATTGTAATCTGAAGTCTGGAGGTGGGGCCTGGTGGGAGGTGTTTGGGTCACGGGGGCAGATCCCTCATGGCTTGGTGCTGTCTTCATGATAATGAATTCTTACCAGATCTGGTTCTTTAAATGTGTGTGGCAACTTCCCCGCTGCTCTCTCTCTCATTTGCTCCTGCTTTCACCGGGTGACATGCCTGATCCCCCATGACCTTTCGCCATGATTGTAAGCTTCCTGAGGCCTCCCTAGAAGCTGAGCAGATGCCAGCACCATGCTTCCTATAAAGACTGCAGGACCATGAGCCAAATAACCTCTTTTTTTGTTTGTTTTTGTTTTTTGAGATGGAATCTCGCTCTTGCAGTGGTGCAATCTCAGCTCACTGCAGCCTCCGTGTTCTGGGTTCAAGTGATTCTCCTGCCTCAGCCTCCCGAGTAGCTGGGATTACAGGCATCTGCCACCATGCCTGGCTAATTTTTGTACTTTTAGTAGAGATGGGGTTTAGCCATGTTGGCCAGGCTGGTCTCAAACGTCTGACCTCAGGTGACCCGCCCACCTCAGCCTCCCAAAGTGCTGGGATTACAGGTGTGAGCCACCACACCCAGCGCTAAAAATCTTTTCTTTATAAATTACCCAGTCTCAGGTATTTCCTTACAACAATGTAAGAATAGTGTAAAACACCACTATTCTACTTTTTGTCAGTACGTATTTGACTAATAATCTAGGCACCTCATGTAAGTGCAGTCATACAATATTTGTCCTTTTGTGTCTGGCCTATTTCACTTATCATTATGTCCTCAGGGTTTATCCACGTTGAAGCATGTGTCAGAATCTCCTTCCTATTTTAGGCCAAATAATATTTCATTATTATCGACCATGGATATTGGGGTTGTGTCCACCTTTCAGTTGTTGTGAATAATGCTGCTGTGAATATGAGTATGCACATGCCTGTTTGAAACTCCGTTTTCAGTTCTTTGGGGTATGTACCCAAAAGTGGAATTGCTGGAACAAATAAGTCTAGTTTAATATTTTGAGGAAATGCTACATTATTTTCTACAGCTGCAACATTTTACATTCCCACCAGCAATGCACAAGGGTTCCAATTTCTCCACATCCTCACCAACACTTTATGTTTTGCTTCGTTTTATAGTAGCAATCCTAATGGGTTTGAAATAGTATCTCACTGTGGTCTTGATTTGCTTTTCCCTAATGATTAGTGATGTTGAGCATCTTTTCATATTATTATTGGCCATTCGTGTATTAGTGTTGGAGAAATATCTATTCAAGTCCTATACCCATTTTTGAATTGAATTATTTGCTAATTTATTGTTGAGTTTTAGGAGTTATTTATATCTTCTGGACATTAATTACTTACCAGATATGTGATTTGCAAATCTTCTCTCTTATCCTGTGAATTGTCGTTTTACTCAGTTGAATGAACTTTACTCCAAAAGTTTTAAATTTTTTATGAAGCCCAATTTGTCTGTTATTTCTTTTGTTGCCTGTGCTTTTGATGTCAGATCTAGGAAGTCATTGCCAAGTCCAATGCCTTGAAGCCTTTCCCCTGTGTTTTCTTCTAAGGGTTTTATAGTTTTAGTTCCTACATTTAAGTCTTTGATCTATTTCATGTTAATATTTGTATTTAGCATTAGCTAAGGCCCAACTTCCTTCTTTTACATGTAGATGTGCAGTTTCCCCAGCACCATTTGTTGAAAAGACTGTCCTTTCCCCATTAAATGATCTTAGCATGGATCTATTTCTGGGCTCTGTACTTTATTCCATTGGTCTGTATGTCTGCCTTTATGCCAGTACTACACTGTTTTGATTACTGTAACTCTGTAGTAAATTTCGAGATCAGGAAATGTGAGACCTCTGATTTCTTTACAAGATTGTTTTGGCTATTTGGGGTCCCTTGAGATTCCATATAAATTTTAGGATGGACTTTTCTATTTCCACAGAAATATCAGTAAGATTTTGATAGTTGTGTTAGGCCATTCTTGTGTCACTATAAAGAAATACCTGGGCTGGGTGCCATGACTCACACGTGTAATCCCAGCACTTTGGGAGGCAAAGGTGGGCGGATCACCTGAGGTTAGGACTTCAAGACCAGCCCGACAAACTTAGAGAAACCGTGTTTCTACTAAAAATACAAAATTAGCTGAGCATGGTGGTGCATGCTTGTAAATCCCAGCTACTCGGGAGGCTGAGGCAGAAGAATCACTTGAACCCAGGAGGTGGAGGTTCCGGTGAGCGAAGATCACGCCATTGCACTCCAGCCTGGGCAACAAGAGCGAACCTCCGTCTCAAAAAAAAAAAAAGAAAAGAAAGAAAAAAGAAAAAGAAATACCCAAGGCTGGGTAATTTATAAAGAAAATACGTTTAATTGGATCACAGTTCTGCAGACTATACCAGCATGGCTCCAGCCTCTCCTTCTGGTGAGGGCCTCAGGAACCTTATACTCATGGCGAAGGCAAAGGAGGAGCCAGTGTTTCATATGGTGAGAGCAGGAGGAGGTACCACATATTTTTAAACCACCAGATCTCACAAGAACTCATTGTCACAAGGACAGCACCAAGCCATGAGGGGTCTGCCCTCATGACCCAATACTTGCCTCCACACCGCACCTCCAACATTGGGATTACATTTCAACATGAGATTTGGAGGGGACAAATATCCAAACCACATCAATAAACAATGCATTGAATCTGTAGATCACTTTGAGTAGTATTGACACATTAACTATATTAAGTGTTCCAATCCATGAACATGCAATATGTTTTCATTTATTTATTTATATCTTCTATAATTTCTTTCAGCAATGTTTGTAGTTTTTAGTTTATAGGTCTTTCCCTTTCACGGTTAATTCCTACATATTTTATTCTTTTTGATGCTAGTATAAATATAATTGTTTTTAAATTTCCTTTTCAATTGGTTCATTTTTAATGTATAGAAATGAAACTTATTTTTGCATGTTTTATATTCTGCATCTTTGCTAAATTCATTTATTAGTTTTTACAGAGTTTTTAAAATGTGGAATCTCTAGGGGTTTCTGTATTAAGATCATGTTGTCTGCAAACAGATAATTTTACTTCATCCTTTCCGATTTCAGTGCTTTTTCTTTTTTTTTTTCTTGCCTAATTGCTCTGGCTAGAACTTCCGTTAGTGCTGAATGGAAATGATGAAAGCAGGCATGTCTTGTTCCTGATCTTGAAAGAAAGGCTTTTAGTCTGTAATCATTCAGTATGGTGTTAATTATGTTTTTTAAAAATATATTGCCTTTATTATGTTGAGGTAGTTTCCATTCCTAGTTTGTTGATTGTTCTTATCGTAAAAGAGTGTTGAATTTTGTCAAATTCTTTTTCTGCAGCAAATGAGATGATCATGTGGTTTTTGTCCTTTATTCTTTTAATGTGGTGTATTACAATGATCCATTTTTATATGTTGAATCATGCTTGTATTCCAGGAATAAATCCAACTTTGTCATAGTGCATAATCCTTTAATATGCTGCTGAATTCAGTGTGCTGGTATTTTGTCGAGCATTTTTGCATCCATGTTCATAAGGGATACTGGTTTGTATTTTTCTTCTCTTGTGGTGTCCTTGTCTGGCTTTGGTATTAGGGCAATGTTGGCTTCATAGAATGAGTTAAAAATTGTTTCCTCGACCAGCCCGGCCAACATGGTGAAACCTTGTCTCTGCTAAAAATAAAAAACTTAGCCAGGTGTGGTAGTACATACTTATAATCCCAACTCCTCAGGAGGTGAGGCAGGAGAATCGCTTGAAACTGGGAGGCAGAGATTGCAGTGAGCTGAGATAACACCACTGCACTCCAGCCTGGGCAACAGAGCGAGACTCTGTCTCAAAAAAATAAAAAAAGAAAAAAAAAATGTTTCCTCCTCTTCAGTTTCTTAGAAGAATTTGAGAAGGATTTATACTAGCTTAACTTTAGTAGCATATAGAAACTCTACTTCTAGGCCAGGCGCAGTGGCTCACACCTGTAATCCCAGCACTTTGGGAGGGCATGGTATGCGAATCACCTGAAGTCAGAAGTTCAAGACCAACCTGGCCAACGTGGCGAAACCCCATCTCCACTAAAAATACAAAAATGAGCTAGGTGTCATCGTGCACACCTGTAATCCCAGCTACTTGGGAGGCTGAGGCACCAGAATCGCTTGAACCTAAGAGGCAGAGGTCGCAGTGAGCCAAGATGTGCCACTGCACTCCAGCCTGGGTGACAGAGTGAGATTCTGTCTCAAAAATAAATAAATGAATAAATAAAATAAAGAAACTCAACTTCTATACAGCTTCATCTCAACCCCTTTAATTTATTAATTGCTACAAGATTCTAGTTTTATGTAGTGTGTGTCCAAAAACATAGACTAATAATTGTTTTTTTAAGCATTATTCTCTTAAGGCATGTGAAAACAAAAACTGGAGTTACAAACCAAAGTTACAATAATAGTAGCTTTTATAATTTCACGACCAACCTGGCCAACATGGCGAAACCACATTTTTAAAATGTGGAATCTCTAGGGGTTTCTGTATTAAGATCATGTTGTCTGCAAACAGATAATTTTACTTCATCCTTTCCGATTTCAGTGCCTTTTCTTTTCTTTTTTTTTTTTTTTTTTCTTGCCTAATTGCTCTGGCTAGAACTTCCATTAGTGCTGAATGAAAACGGTGAAAGCAGGCATGTCTTGTTCCTAATCTTAGAAGAAAGGCTTTATCCTTGCTGGAGATATTTCTTCACATGGTTCTGATCTACTGTCTCACATCCTTTCATTTCAACCTATAGGACTCCCTTTAGCATTTCTTGCAGAGTTAGTCTAGTGGTAATAAGCTCTCTCAGCTTTTATTTATTCTGAAATATTTTAATTGCTCCCTCATTTTTGATGGACAGTTTTGCCAGATATAGGAATCTTGGTTGGCCATTTTATTTCTTGCAGCACTTTGAATATATCAGCCCACTGCCTTCTGGCCTCCAAGACTTCTGATGAGAAATATGCTGATAATTTTTTTGAGCACCCTTTAGTGTGATGAATGACTTCTGTTTTGCTGATTTTAAGATTCTCTCTGTGTTTGGTGTTTGACAAATTCTTTTTTTTTTTTTATTTAGGAGAATGTGTCTCAGTGTGGGTTTGCTTGTCTCTCTCTTCTCCTTCTGTAACTCACAAACTGCATATGTTTGTCTGCTTTATGGTGTCTTACAGATCTCACAGGCTCTGTTCACTTTTCTTTAATATTTTTTCTTTCTTGTTCCTCAGGCGATAATTTCTTTTTTTTTATTTATTATTATTATACTTTTAAGTTCTAGGGTACATGTGCATAACGTGCAGGCTTGTTACATATGTATACTTGTGCCATGTTGGTGTGCTGCACCCATCAACTCGTCAGCACCCATCAACTCATCATTTACATCAGTCATAACTCCCAATGCCATCCCTCCCCCCTCCCCTATCCCCATAATAGGCCCCAGTGTGTGATGTTCCCCTTCCCGAGTCCAAGTGATCTCATTGTTCAATTCCCACCTAGGAGTGAGAACATGCAGTATTTGGTTTTCTGTTCTTGCGATAGTTTGCTGAGAATGATGGTTTCCAGCTGCATCCGTGTCCCTACAAAGGACACAAACTCATCCTTTTTTATGGCTGCATAGTATTCCATGGTGTATATGTGCCACATTTTCTTAATCCAGTCTGTCACTGATGGACATTTGGGTTGATTCCAAGTCTTTGCTATTGTGAATAGTGCCACAATAAACATACGTGTGCATATGTCTTTATAGCAGCATGATTTATAATCCTTTGGGTATATCCCTAGTAATGGGATGGCTGGGTCATATGGTATTTCTAGTTCCAGATCCTTGAGGAATCGCCATACTGTTTTCCATAATGGTTGTACTAGTTTACAATCCCACCAACAGTGTAAAAGTGTTCCTGTTGTTTCCTGACTTTTTAATGATTGCCATTCTAACTGGTGTGAGATGGTATCTCATTGTGGTTTTGATTTGCATTTCTCCGATGGTGAGTGATGATGAGCATTTTTTCATGTGTCTGTTGGCTGTATGAATGTCTTCTTTTGAGAAGTGTCTGTTCATATCCTTTGCCCACTTTTTGATGGGGTTGTTTTTTTCTGGTACATTTGATTGAGTTCTTTGTAGGTTCTGGATATTAGCCCATTGTCAGATGAGTAGATTGCAAAAATTTTCTCCCATTCTGTAGGTTGTCTGTTCACTCTGTTGGTAGTTTCTTTAGCTGTGCAGAAGCTCTTTAGTTTAATTAGATCCCATTTTTCAATTTTGGCTTTTGTTGCCATTGCTTTTGGTGTTTTGGACATGAAGTCCTTGCCCATGTCAGGCAATAATTTCAATTGTACTTTTCTTCACATTCACTGATTTTCTCTTCTGCCTGTTCAAATATGCTTTTGAATCCCTCTAATAAAATTTTCATTTCAGTTATTGTACTTCTCAGCTCAAAAAAAAAAAAAATTTGTTTTTTCTGAGAGAGTCTCACTCTATGCCCAGGCTAGAATGCAGTGGCTCAATCTCAGCTCACTGTAACCTCTACCTCCCAGGTTCAAGCAGTTCTTGGGCCTCAGCCTTCCAAATAGATGGGACTACAGGGCTGCACCACCACACCCAGATAATTTTTATATTTTTAGTAGAGACAGGGTTTCCCCGTGTTGGCCAGATTGGTCTCAAACTCCTAACCTCAGGTGATCTGCCCACCTCAGCCTCCCAAAGTGCTGGGATTACAGGCATGAGCCACCACGCCTGGCTCAAAATTTCTTTTTTGTTCCTTTTATGTTTTCTGTTTCTTTATTGATAATTCCATATTGTTCATACATCATTTTCTTGACGTTGTCCACCTCTTCCTTTAGGTCTTTGAACATCTTTAAGACAGTTGTCTTTGTCTAGGAAAAAGTTTTCTACTGTTTGGTCTTTCTCAGAGACTATGTCTGGTGAGTTAATTTTTTCCTTTGAATTAGCTATACTTTCCTGTTTCTTTTTATGCCTTGTAATTTTTGTTGAAAACTGGACATTTGAATTTTATATTTTGGCTAGTTCTGGAAATCAGATTCTCCTCTTCCCCAAGGTTTGTGGCTTATTGGGTTTTGTTATTGCTGTTGTTTTTTATTTTTGTTTTGTTTTGTTTTTCATTTTTTGTTTCTGAGACAGAGTCTTGCTCTGTCACCCAGGCTGGAGTGCAGTGGCATGATCTCAGCTCACTGCAACCTCCACCTCCTGGGTTCAAGCGATTCTTCTGCCTCAGCCTCTTGAGTAGCTGGGACTACAGGTGTGCACCACCATGCCTGCTAATTTTTTTGTATTTTTAGTAAAGACAGGGCTTCACCATATTGGCCAGGCTGGTCTCAAACTCCTGACCTCATGACCCGCCCACCTTGACCTCCCAAAGTGTTGGGATTACAGGCGTGAGCCACCGCGCCTGCCCTGTTGTTGCTGTTCTTACTGTAGTAGGGTGACTTTGTGCCAGGCATTCACCCAAGGTGTAAATTTAATCTCTCCTTGGGTATTTTCTGAGCCTAAATCTTTCCCTGGACATATGTAGTGACTTTCTGAATTCCCTATATATGCAGCTGCTTTTTGATGTTCCATTGTTCAAATGTGGCTTCCAAAAGGGAAAAGAAGGAATAACGAAGGGGGCAGGAGATAACAGGCTCTGGGTCTTTAAATATTCTGAAACCTACTTCAGATGGTGAGGTTGCAACAGTGGAACCTGCCTCTGTGTCTTCACCTCCGTGATCAGAAGCAGCATTCAGAACATAGATCCCTGATATCTGGAAGACAAGGTCCGTATTCCCTTCTCTAATTTCCACAAGCTGTGTGCAAGCTGCACCAGGTACACATGCATGACTGACTCCCATGGAGCTGGGAAAAGGGGATGGTTAGCCACTACCATGCAAAGAGCTGAAATTGACCAAAATTCATTGCAATTTACTGTCCAAGCCTTCCTTTGGCAGCTGCAAGCCTTTGAATAGACTCCAGAGCTCCAAAATAGTTACATCAAACAGATTCTGCCAGTGTAATTATCTAGATAGGGAGACAGAGTCCTATATTTCCCACGCTACCATCTTGCCTGATGTCATCCACATATATAGTTTTAAATTTTTTAGTAGCTTCTTTAAAAAGTGAAAAGGAACAGATAAATATTTTAACAATATATTTCACTTAAACCATTGTATTCAAAGTATTATTTTAACATGTAACAATATAAAAATTGGTGATTTTTATACTAAATATTTCAAAATACATTTTGTATACCTAGAGAACATCTCAAAGACGCTAAATTTTCAATGACTAAAGTGAAATGTATCACTACCAAAACAATAATGTTGTGCTTTGCAGAAAAATATTTTATTCTGCTTTAGTTTCTAAATTAAAATTTAACAAAATTAAAAATTCAGTTCCTCAGTCTCAGTAGCCACCTGTGGCAGTGGCTGCTGTACTGGCAGCACGGCTATAAGCACCCACTTCCAAAATGGGATGTATGAGGTAAGGTTTGATTTGGTTCTCTTGTTTGTTGTTGTTGTTGTTGTTGTTGTCGTTGTTCTTGTTGTTGTGGGGGCTGTGGGGGACGGAGTCTTTCTGTGTCCCACAGGCTGGAGTACAGTTGCGTGATCTTGGCTCACTGCAACCTCTGCCTCCTAGGTTCAAGCAATTCTCCTGCCTCAGCCTCCCTAGTAGTTGGGATTACAGGCACCCGCCACCATGCCCAGCTAATTTTTTTGCATATTTAGTAGAGACCAGGTTTCGCCATGTTGGCCAGACTGGTCTCCAACTCCTGACCTCAGGTGATACGCCCGCCTCGGCCTCCCAGAGTGCTGGGATCACAGGCGTGAGCCACTGTGCCCGGCCGGGTTTACTGAAGGGCATTCTGTTCCTTCCTTTTTCAAAACGCACACTGGATTAGGTGAGACGGTTCCCATGCAAAGAAGGCTTCAATCTGTAGAAGGCTGGGAAGTCGCTGTTAAAGCAGAAGCCTCCACAGGGAATCCCTCCATCCCTCCTAAGACCACCCCTCGACATGTGGGTGAGTGGTTCTATCTTCTAGGCCATAAGCTTCCAGCAGGGAGAGATGGGCGTGTGCACAGCCATTTTGTGCTCGTCTTCTGTTCTGGAAGCAGCAACACTTTCATTCTCAGTCCAGCATAGAGCCTGCCACTTCCGATAACAGCAGTGCTGGCAGCAGCTTCGGCTTCATTTTACAACCCTGAGAAGTTCTGCCCTGTTTGTGGGGATTCGTGCTGTGAACATCCATGCAGTAGAATTCCTGCTGCTTGCAGGAAGTTTTTAATAGAGCTGATTGAGCAAGACAAAGAGGACTTCTGAATTTTTTTAGGTTTTTAATTTTTCAAATTTAGTACAAGATGGTAAGCCTCAGGAAATGCAGATTAAAACCATAATAAGAGGCCAGGCACAGTGGCTCATACCTGTAATCCCAGCATTTTGGGAGGCTGAGGCAGGCAGATTGCCTGAGCTCAGGAGTTTGAGAGCAGCCTGGCCAACATGGTGAAACCCCATCTCTACTAAAAATACAAAAAATTAGCCGGGCGTAGTGGCACGCGTCTGTAGTCCCAGCTACTGGGGAGGCTGAGGCAGGGGTTGCAGTGAGCCGAGATCTCACCACTGCACTCCAGCTGGGCAACAGAGTGAGGTTCTGTGTCCAAAACAAAACCATAAAATGATACTATTTTACAACCGTCAAATTGGTAAAAGAAAAAAAAAACTTGTCTTTGTCAACAGCCATCCAAGAGCCTGTAAGGATATGGACTAAAGCGAACCCTCATCCAGAACTAGGTGGACTGTAAATTAGTTCAGCCGCTTGGGAAAACAACTGGACATTATCAAATGAAGTCAAAGGTGCAGATCCTTCACTGAATGTACACACTGGAGAAACTGCATGTGATGGAGGAGTCACTCCCCAGGTTGCTCAGAGAGCACTGTTTGTAACAGCAAAAAGTCGGTTATGAACCCAAATGTTCATAACAGAAGAATGGATACATTGGATATATTCACATAATAAAATACAATACAGCTGTGAAAGTCAATGAAGTTATGTCTATCAACATGGTGATGTCACATATACAAAGTACCACACAAATCAGGATGAATACATACACTGTGATTTCACTTACAAGATCAAAAGGAAGCTAAACTGGATAGCAGGCCAGGCGCTGTGGCTCACGCCAGTAATCCCAACACTTTGGGAGGCCGAGGTGGGCAGACAGCTTGAGGCCAGGAGTTCAAGACCAGCCTGGCCAACATGGTGAAATACTATCTCTAGAAAAAATTTTAAAATTAGCTGGGCATGGTGGTGTGCACCTATAGTCCCAGGCGTTTGGAGGCTGAGTGAGGAGGAGGATGACTTGAGCCCAGCAGGTCAAGGCTGCAGTGAGCCGTGACTCAGTCACTACACTCCAGCCTGGGCAACAGAGCGAAATCTCTGTCTCAAAAAAAACAAAAACAAAAAAACCTCAACTTGATAGTGTATTGTTTGGGAATACATTCCTATGTGGTGAAACTATAAAGAGAAGCAAGGCAGCCTGCTTGTGGTGGCTCACACCTGTATTCCCAACACTTTGGGAGGCAGAGGTGGGAGGATTGCTTGAGGCCAGGAGTTCAAGACCAACCTGGGCAACAGAGCAAGACTCCTTGTCTACAAAAAAATTTTAAACATTAGCTGGGTGTCATTGCATGCACCTGTGATCCCAGCTACTTGGGAGGCTGAGGCAGGAAAATGGCATGAACCCAGGAGGTGGAGCTTGCAGTGAGCAGAGATCATGACACTGCACTCCAGCCTGGGCAACAGAGCAAGACTCCATCTCAAAGAAAAAAAAAAGAGGGAAGTGAAGCACTGGTTAACAGAAAACCCTTAGAGTGGTTACCTGTTTTCATGCTCTGAAGTTTGGTTAAAGTCACAGTGATCACTGCCATTCTGTATACCTTCCAACATACACAAATTTGGAAATCTGAACTATTTCATAACAGAAATGCCACCTAGCTTAGCTAAAAGGAATTATAGGAAATATACTTCTCTATAGACTCATGTGCATGCTCAATTAATTAGTCACATATTATATATCATGTAGGTGGTTAAAGAGCAATGTAAATAAAACATGGTCCCTGCCCCTCAAGAATGTGCCATCTAGCAGACTGAGAGGCTTGCCCATCTGTGGCACAATGTATCCTGACAGTCACAGCTGGCCTCCTCTGTGCAGGCATGAGGTATTCATTAGATTAGCTAGCATGAAGGCTCTGCCGTATTAAGGAAGTGTAATGGGGGGTGGCTTATAAGTGGGGGTGTCCGAGGAGTGGGCCTGACCAATTGGTAAACTAGATGATTAGTTTGAAATGGCAGGATTTCAAATACATGCTTCACCCATTGTGTAGTTTTGCTGAAATCAGTCCTGAATCTTAGGGGTTCTGTGGCAAGTAAAAGGCAGATATCATATCCTCGTTTTGCCACTGGAAGAATTGAGATATTTTCTGGCTTACTCTGGTCAGAAATCTTGGTGCATGGAAATATCCCAAAGGAACCCCGGTGGGTTTATACTTCGTTCTGTGTGTCCTGGTGTTTAACAAGCTGAGCGTGCTCTACCTCGGGAAGTGTAGGTCTCCTTGGGTGGCACTGGCTTCCAGGCCTGCGGGGAGCATCATTTTGGAGCCCATGCCAGTATTTTATGGGTAAATTTTTCATCCAGCATCCTACTCCCACCTCCCCCAAACCCTCTTGATTCTGAGCAGCCATGGGCCAGGCCTTTGCACCTAACAGGTAACATTTTGATAGGTGTATTGCTGGACGGCTCAAGAGCACATGGATCTTTTTTTTTTTTTTTTTTTTTTCGCTCTGTCGCCCAGGCTGGAGTGCAGTGGCCGGATCTCAGCTCACTGCAAGCTCCGCCTCCTGGGTTTACGCCATTCTCCTGCCTCAGCCTCCCGAGTAGCTGGGACTACAGGCGCCCGCCACCTCGCCCGGCTAGTTTTTTGTATTTTTTAGTGGAGACGGGGTTTCACCGTGTTAGCCAGGATGGTCTCAATCTCCTGACCTCGTGATCCACCCGTCTCGGCCTCCCAAAGTGCTGGGATTACAGGCTTGAGCCACCACGCCCGGCCGAGCACATGGATCTTTAAAAGGAAGCAAATCAGGGTAGCTGAGAAAAAAACACCAATTCCAGTGCTCAGTGGGAATTTATAGAATTCCTACTAAGGCATCTGCTCTATGGACTATTTTATCAGTCTGACTAACGGAGGGACCAAATACATCCTCACAGTTACTTGACATGATCTCTGCCCTTACTTGTTATTATTCTATTTTTATGGTTATTTTTATTAACAAGAAAACTATTGTTTCTAGTGAACTTAAGATGGCTAAATATCAAACCTAACAATTTAGGATGTTTTCCCAGAGTCTTCCAATCATTCCTCCAAAAAATGAGGGAGCATTTGATTCCTAACTTCCTCTTCTCCCTTCCCACGACAAGCCATAGAATTATAAGCACAGGCATAAATATCTTCCAGCTCATTAAACGGTGTCTTGCCAAAAGAAGATTTGTTTTGAGTGTAATTTTTTGGATGCTCTTCTAAAGGAGAATGATCTTTCTTTAGAGGCCTCCATGGAAACGCAGTATTACATTTTCCATTCTTTTAGAAAAGGGGAACAAAAGAACTGTCTTCCTGTTGAAATCAAGAAATCGAGGGTCGGAGGATCCTAAGCTGTCCAGAACCCTATGACTGAGTCAGCTGATAATTCCTGTAAGCACTTGGCGTTTTCGAAGCCGCCCGGGCCGGGTAAGTCCGGAGGTCCAAAGCAGCCTTCCAGATCAAGTCCTGCAGTGGAAGCACCTCCTCCCCTCCTCCCTCCAAATCAGGAAATGTGCTCAGAGCTAGGTTTGGGGATAATTTAAACAGACAGTCCTTGTTCCCTGCCCAGCACATTCCCGCCTGGTGGGAGCTGAAAGCCGCAGCAGGGAAGGGTCTGTCCCTCTGGGGCTCAGGAACATAACGGGGCTGCAGCGTTCGGTCCCTTTAGCTCTTCTGGGTGCCCTGCTTCTCCTGACCCTGGAACCCAATCCTGTGCTCCTGGAACTTACGTACCATTCCCTTCCTGTCAAATGTGAGCCTTCTGTGAAAAACAGTGCCTGGTTGAAGTTTCCCTGCGAAGCCTGCTTGTTTCAGACACTGAGATCTGCTAAGGGCCCAGATGGCAGGATCTCTGACCAGCCTCCTGTCGTTGAAAAAGGCTGTCTTCTGTTGAGAGGATGCATTAAATCCTTCTCGGTGGGGTCAGCCCCAGTCCCTGCATAAATACCTCCTGTGGATTCGGTCTTGAAGGATGGGTGGATCCCAAAAGGAGGGCACCCTTCCTGAGCTCCAGAAGACCTTCCTCAGCTCTTTCCTGTACTATACGCAGCTGTGGCTGCATAGAGGAAATTTATCCTTTCCACTACTGCAGGCCAGCAGGCCCTGTGAGACACGAGTGATGAACACGATCGTGTTTCTGCAGCACTTGCCTACCTGTGACTCCCAGAAACAGTAGCATCCGTGTACCTGGAGAGCAGCAGCCCCAGGGGGCATCTTCCCACGGCCACACCTCCAGCCTGGCCTTCCCTAAACCCCCTTCCACACAGCCACCAGAGTGGTGGGTTTGAGCACTGAGAGGCTAAATCTCTGTCATGTGACTGAATGACCTACTGACCATCTGTCATTATTTTAGGGAAATATTTGTTAAAAGGATTTTTTTATAAAGACAGGTGACTTTCCTAAATGCTCATGTAAATGAAATAAAGGGTTTTAAAAAATTACCACTCACAACCATAAATATCCTTTTTTGTTGGGTGTGTGTACCCACACATACGTATACAGATACACACAAGACATACACAATAAAACTGCAGTGTTATAAAGGTTCTCATAAATTGGAAATCGGCTTCTGTCCTCCACTCAGGCCCTGGCTAAAGCTCTTATCCTACTGGGAGGAGAGGAGACACAAAGGGACTGGCGAGGTCAGGTGGCAAAAGGGAAGGCCCCACTGAGGCCCGGGGTGGAGGGGCACAAGTGGGACTCCGCGTTCTCTCATCCTCCCGAACTCATGCCTTGAAACCCGGCTGTGAGATCCAGAATTGTCCCCATCACTATGCAAGCTGCTGCCAGTCTGCATAAGCCAGACCAGCTGGGGGCTCCCAGATGGACCCTCAGACTCAGGCCTCAGGCTTGACGGGCTGCCTGCAGCCTTTGCGTTGACCACTCGATAATGCAATCCTGCATCTTCTGTGGTGGAAACTTTTAGTCCCACACTAGGATAGAAATATATACTATTTTTATTTTATTTCATTTAATTATTTTTGAGACAGAGTCTCACTCTGTCACCCAGGCTGGAGTGCAGTGGCACCATGTCGGCTCACTACAAGCTCTGCCTCCCAGGTTCAAGTGATTCTCCTGCCTCAGCCTCCCGAGTAGCTGGGATTACAGGCACGCGCCACCATGCCTGGCTAATTTTTCTATTTTTAGTAGAGACAGGGTTTCACCATGTTGGCCAGGCTGGTCTCAAACTCCTGACCTCAAATGATCCACCAGCCTCGGCCTCCCGAAGTGCTAGGATTACAGGCGTGAGCCGCTGCACCTGGCCTGAACTATTTTTTTTTAAAAGTAAAATGAACAGCAGTGTACCTCCCACCTATCTTAAAAAACGAAGTATTCCCTCTGCCTTTAAACCTGGTCCCCTGCCGCCCAAGTACATTCCCTTTCCCTCCCCGTAAACACTCACTCTCCTGAGTTGTGTGGAAAGCAGCCCCTTGCTTTTCTTTATGGGAGTGCCACATATGTGCATGTTCCTAGACAGGTTATTGTTGAGTTACTTGTTTTTGACCTTTAGATAATGAAATTGTACTGCATATATGCCCCTGTGACATGCTTCTGCCACTCGATTTTACGTTTGTGATACATACTCACCATGCCAATAAGTGTAATAATAGTAGTTCATTTCTTTTCACTATTCTCTGATAAAAAATAATTATCCTTTCCACTGTTGAAGGACATCAATTTCCAGTCTGTGATTTCTCTAAAGTGCTGCCGTGAACATGGCTGTTCATGTCTCCTGGTGTCCATGTGTGCAAACATTTCTCACGCTTGGATGTGCATCAGTCACCTGAAGGGCTTGCTGAAACCCAGGTTGCTGGGCCCCAGCCCTAGAGTTTCTGGCTCAGGAAGTCTAGCGGCTGGAGAATTTGCATTTCTAACAGGTTCCCCCGTGATACTGACGCTGCTGGTCTAGGGACCACTGCCCTAAAGTACATCCCAGGAGCAGAGTTACACGCTGTAGGGTGTGTATTTGTTCAAACCTTTTAGGTAATGCAAAATTATTTTCCAAAGTTGAACCAATTTGCAGTCTTGCCAGCAATGAAAATGAGTTCCTGTTGCTCAGAATCCTTGTCAACATTTGAATATTGTCTAACTTCAAAATGTGTGCCCATCTGGTATGTGTGAAATAGTGTCTCATGATTTTGATTTGCATTTTTCTAAATACTAATGAGGTTGAAATTTATCCTGTGTGTTTTGCTCACTCCTCTTTCCTCTTCTATGACAGACCTGTTCCTATCTTTGTGTGTGTATGTGTAGTTTGCTATTAAGTTTTTAGTCTTTTCTTACTGATTCAAGGGAGGGATTGTAAAGTCTGTTCTGCACAATAATCCATATTGGTTGTCTAGGTGCAAATTTATTTTCCTAGTCTGTAGCTTGTCTTTTCTCACTCTGTATTTTCTTTTCTTTTTTTTTTTTGAGATGGACTCTTGCTCTGTCGCTCAGGCTGGAGTGCTGTGGCACGATCTTGGCTCAATGCAAGCTCCGCTTCCTGGGTTCACGCCATTCTCCTGCCTCAGCCTCCTGCGTAGCTTGGACTACAGGTGCCAACCACCACGCCTGGCTAATTTTTTTCTATTTTTTTTTAGTAAAGACGGTGTTTCACCGTGTCAGCCAGGATGGTCTCACTCTCCTGACCTCATGATCCACCACCTCGGCCTCCCAAAGTGCTGGGATTACAGGCGTGAGCCACTGTGCCTGGCCTCATTCTGTATTTTCTTTCTTTGTTAAACAGAAGTCCTTAATATTAATGGAGTCAAATGTATCCATCTTTTCCTTTGTGGTTCATATTCTTTGTGTTTCCTTTACGGTTCATAATTCCTTTGTATTTATTTAAGAAGACCTCCCTACTTTGGAATTTTAAAGCTACTTTCCTACATAATATTCTAAATGTTTTATGTATTTGTGTTTTACAGAACAGTATTTAGTCTACCAGAAATTGATTTTTGAGTAGGGAGTGATATTGGGATCCAATTTTATTTTTCCTCTTGGGATACAAGGATAACTTCTCATCCTTGTATGAGAGGTTTATTAACTATCCCGTCTTTTCCCACTGATCTGCCTTGCTGTCTCTATCAAAACTCAAGTTTCCTTATATGGACAGGTCTGCTTCTGAACTCTCTATCTGTTCTATTGGACTACTTTAAGTCAGTGCCACGCTCTTTTTTTTTTTAACTTCTGTTTTTTGAGACAGGGTCTACCTCTGTCACTGAGGCTGGAGTGCAGTGCAATCTCAGCTCACTGCAACCTCAGCCTCTCAAGTAGCTGAGATGGCAGGCACATGCCACCAAGCCTGGCTAATCTTTCCTTTTTTTTTTTAGACAGGTGTCACTCTGTCACCCCAGCTGGAGTGCAGTGGCACGATCACATTTCACTGAGCCTTGACCTCCTGGGCTCAGCCTCCCAAGTAGCTGGGACCATAAGCATGCATCACCACATCCAGCTAATTGTTATTTTTTGTAGAGACAGGGTTTTGCCATGTTACCTAGACTGGACTCAAACTCCAGGGCTCAAGAAATCCACCTGCTTCAGCTTCCCAAAGTGCTAGGGTTACAGACTTGAGCCACTGTACCCAGCCATTTTTACTATTTTCTTTTTATAGAGATGGGTTCTCACTATGTTGCCCAGGCTGGCCTTGAACTCCTGGGCTCAAGTGATTCTCCTACCTCAGCCTTCCAAAGTGCTGAGATTATAGGTGTGAGCCACCATGTGCAGCCTGAACTTTTGCTTTTAATTGACCATAAGAATTGTACATATTTATGGGGTACAGTGTAATGTTTTCATACAAGTATATATTGTGTACTAATCAAATCAGGGTAATGAGCATATCCATCACCTCAAACACTGTGCAGGAAGTCAGGGACCCTGAATGGAGGGACTGGCTGGAGCCGCAGTAGAGGAACATAAATAGTGGAGATTTCATGGACATTTATCAGTTCCCAAATAATACTTTTATAATTTCTTATGCCTGTCTTTAATCTCTTAATCCTATTATCTTCATAAGCTGAGGATGTATGTCACCTCAGGACCACTGTGATAATTGTGTTAACTGTACAAATTGATTGTAAAATGTGTGTATGAACAATATGAAATCAGTGCACCTTGAAAAAGAACAGAATAACAGCGATTTTTAGGGAACAAGGGAAGACAACCATAAGGTCTGACTGCCTGCGGGGTTGGGCAAAAAGAGCCACATTTTTCTTTTTGCAGAGAGCCTATAAACAGATGTGCAAGTACGAGAGATATTGCTACATTATTTTCCTAGCAAGGAATATTAATACCCTGGGAAAGGAATGCACTGCAGGGAGGTTTATAAACGGCAGCTCTGGGAATGTCTGTCTTATGTGGTTGAGATAAGGACTGAGATATGCCCTGGTCTCCTGCAGTACCCTCAGGCTTACTAGGGTGGGGAAAAACTCCGTCCTGGTACATTTGTGGTCAGACCGGTTCTCTGCTCTCGAACCCTGTTTTCTGTTAGTTAAGATGTTTATCAAGACAATACGTGCACTGCTGAACATAGACTTTATCAGTAGTTCTGCTTTTGCCCTCTGCCTTGTGATCTTTGTTAGACCCGTATTAGTAGTTCTGCTTTTTGCCCTTGGAAGCATGTGATCTTTGTATCTACTCCCTGTTCTTACACCCCCTCCCCTTTTGAAACCCTTAATAAAAACTTGCTGGTCTGAGACTCAGGTGGGCATCTCGGTCCTACCAATATGTGATGTCACCCCTGGTGGCCCAGCTGTAAAATTCCTCTCTCTGTACTCTCTCTCTTTATTTCTCAGCTGGCCGACACTTATGGAAAATAGAACCTATGTTGAAATATTGGGGGCAGGTTCCCCCAATAAAACACTTGTCATTTCTTTGCGGTAAGAATATTCAAAATCCTCTCTTCTAGCTATTTTGAAATAAACAATACAGTATTGTTAACTATAGTCACCCTACTGTGCAATAAAACAGCAGAACTTATTTCTTGTATTTAACTGTAACTTTGTACCCATTAACCGACTTCTTCCCATTTCCCCCTGTCCCCCACCACCTCCCCAGCCTCTGGTAACTACTATTCTACTCTCCACTTCTATGATATCAACTTCTTCAGATACCTGATATGAGAGCATGTGGTATTCGTTCTTCTGTGCCTGGCTTATTCACTTAACATTATATCCTGTCTGTTCATCTATGTTGCCCCAAATCACAGGATTTCATTATTTTTTTAAAATCACTGAATAGTATTCCATTGTGTATGTGCACCATGTTTTTTATTTTTTATTTTTGAGACAGAGTCTGCCTCTGTCACCTAGGCATGGAGTGCTGTGGTGCAATCTCAGCTCACTGCAACCTCTGTCTCCTGGGTTCAAGGGATTCTCATACCTCAGCCTCCCAAGTAGCTGGGATAACAGGCATGTGCCAACATGCTGAGCTAATTTTTGTATTTTCAGTAGACGCGAGGTTTTACTATGTTGTCCAAGATGGTCTCGAACTTTTGACCTCAAGCGATCCACCCACCTTGGCCTCCAAAAGTGCTGGGATAATAGGTATGAGCCACCACGCCAGGCCACGCATCGCATTTTTTTTAATCCATTCATCTGCTGATGGACACTTTGGTTGATTCCACATCTTAGCTGTTGTGAACACTGCTGCAATAAACATGGGAGTGCAGATATCTCTTTAATATGCTGATTTCCTTTCCTTTGGTTAGACACCCTGTAGGGGGATTGTTGGATCATAGGGTAGTACCATACTCTTTTATAGTACAGCATTACTAAGTCTAACTATCTTATAGAGCAATATCCATGACCCTATTCTTCAAGAATTGCTTGGTTGTTCATGGCCTTTTGCACTTCTATATACAATTCAGATTCAACTCTTCCAATTCCACCAAAAAACAAACACCAAAAAAAAATATTTTGGTGATTTTGTTTGGAATTATATGTCACTGTGGGGAGAATGGACATCTTTAGGGTACCTTATCTTTCTGTACAAGAACAAGGGTATGTCACCAAAATAATATAACAATGGCAATACTGACATTCTCAACTTAATGTCTTTTAATTCTTTTTCAGTAAAGATTCATGATTTTCTCTCTGGAAACCTTGCATATCTTTTGCCAAATTTATCAGTAGCTCTCTACCATGTCTGATAGAGTTCAAATTTGAAAAACTAGAATTCATATTTGAAAACCTATCTCCTAATTGAAAATGTATCCCTTAAATCAGCTCTATGGCCATTTTGCCAAGTTCTGTCCTAAGAAGTGGCCCAACATAGCTTTTGTCTTTTCTCTCCATCAGAACACACAGAAGAAAGGAAAAGTTAAGTGGGTAGCAGGGGAATGGGCCACTCATAATTTCTACTTAACACAGATTTTTTTTACCTGTGAGAAAAATGATCTGCTCTAAGAACATATACAATTTGGATATTTGCAGAGGTCTCAGATGGAATCTTCAGTGACAAGGCCACATCTATCCCAGCTCACTCAAGCATTTTTGGTTGCATTGTTTCTATTACAACCCAGGTGGATCCTTGCTGGGCTCCTGCCAGCAGCTTCCACACACCTGGAGTGGGTCAGCTTTTCCTGCAGTTTTGCTTCTATGCCAGTTCCTGGGAGCAGCTGTCTACCAGGACACAGCTGGGGAGCTGACAAACACACAAAAAAAGCATGTTTGGCTCCCCAGCCAGATGGCAAGGCCTGAAACCCCTGACCGTTTTGGAAAGGTTTGCTTTACTGATGGGATAACATTAACCCTGCTAGCATCTGTGTCGGGGAAGCCTTCTTACCATGTCCCTCGGTGGCAGGGAGGGAGCCCACACACTTATTCAGGGTAGTTTGCTCGCCTGGACTAACCCCCAGCGGGAATTTCAGCCTCTTACTTGAGTCTCTAAGAGGACAGCCATTGCTTGCATTTTTTTCCCCAAAGTCACAACAGGAGTCAAGAAAATCAATGAAGAGTATTCCTAGGCTCTGGAGTCCCCCCGCTGTCAGTGGAAAGCCCTGTGCAGAGACAGTCACCTGCCACTGGGACAGGGCAGGATAGGGCATGTCCCCACCCAGGCTCAGTGGCAACGGAAGCCCTTGGGTGGGACTCAGCCACAGCCACAGAGAAGGCTGGGCCTCCCACCGTCACACTCCCTTCACTCCCAGAATAGTTGAGGATGTTTGGGAAATTCACACTCTAAAAATAATTCATTTTTTCATATAGGCAAGATAACAGCAGAGCGACAGTGCGTTACTAAGAACGCGGTTCCCTTGTTATGTAACATGGGCAAAAATAGTGTTTGGGGCCAAAACAGGGCTGAGAAAGAGGAATGTGAACAAACAGCATGGACAAGTCATTATTTACTCAAATCGTCCTGTGGCTGGGGGGCTTTGGAAGAGCTTTGATGGTGTCCCATCACTGATGACCCAGGTCGGACTGGCCTCTGCCCACAGCCGAGGCCACCTTTCTGAAGCAAAGTTTAATGGAAGCAAAGGTGTCTGTAGAGGAGGCTGTTTAAGGCAAGGCCCTGGCCCAGCAAACAGGCAGGCGGGGAGACTTCTGGATGAGTGAGGGATGGGGACCGCCTCCTGGGACACCATCCCATTTGGGGGCACATGCTGAAGAGGAGGGACCATCCCAGAGCACAGGTCGCGCAGCGCTCCTGTCATGGCGCTTGGGGGTGGGCTGGTGGCAGGGCCACGTCCCCACCCTCTCTGGATGCGGTCCCAAGTTGGGGGTCTTCCGGTTCAGCTGCATCCTTGGCTGCTAAGCTAAGGCCAAGAACGCCCCCTGCAGGAGGAGGCACTGTTCGCTTTGGAGGGATCATCCATGACAGCCTGTCAGACATCACAAGCTGCCAGGGGAGGAGTTCAGTCTCTGCCCATAGAGTTGGCAGAGAAGTTGTGCTTAGATGAAGTAGCTTGAGTTTGTGCTACAAGAACTAGCCAAGTCCCACTTTTGAGAACCAGAGAAATGCCAGCGGCAGAGTCCTTGGGCTTCCGGGAGCTAATATTCTCAAGCATAGTCTCATGATGCCCGATGGTCGTATATTAGAGGCCAGAAGATTTAAACACAAGAGTGGGGCCCCTTTTGCCAGAGAGGCATCGAGACATCCATCCATCCATCCATCCATCCACCCACCCCTATCCGTTACAGTGTGCCCAGAAGAAAGGAGCTGGCAGTAGGGGCCAGAGCAGTAGACAGGACCACCTGTTGGACTGAGGCAAACTGGCAGCTGCTTCATGACCTTCGCCCCTTCCACATCCTGCCCACCAATGCCTGGCAAGGAGCAGTGCAAGAAACCCAAACCGCAACTGGCTTGGGGCAGAAGTTTTAAGGGCACCCACCCTGCTAGCAAAGGGGTACTGACCTTCCCAGACTGCCCTCAAGGCAGCCCTTCTCTATTCTTTCCCAGTAAGAAGTATTTGCCTCTCTCTGAATGCATTTGCTCCTCTGTATAGACAGACACAACAGTCGCCTCTGAGTCCTCATCTTGTCATCCTAGTGGCATTTGACACAGCTGATCAATTCCTGCCCTCGTGAAGTATGTTTTCTCTTAGTTTCTAAGACATCACGTTTGGTTTTCCTTCTGCCTCTGTAACTATTTCTTCTTCATCTTTTCTGCTGGTCCTTGTCCTCCTCTTCCTCTCTGACTCAATCCCCAGACCTCTTCTGCTTGGGTGACCTCATACTGTCCCTGGCTTAAGTATTATCTAAGTTTCCCAATTTATTATATTATAAGCCCTAACCCTTTCCTTAAGCTCCAAACTTACACAGCCAACCACTTGGGTATTAGTTATCTATTGCTGCCGAATAAATTACCCCCAAATTTAGCAGCTTAAAATACACATCTTACACAGTTTCTGAGAGTTAGTCATCTGGGAGTGGCTTAGCTGGTAGTCCAGACCCAAGGTCCCTCCTGAGGCTGCAGTTACCTGCAGGCCGGGAGGATCCACTTCCAAGTTCACTCACGTGGCTGTTGGCAGGGACCTTCCATTCCGCACCATGTGGGCCTCTCTTTAGGAACCAAAATAGAAGTTGCAATGGCTCCTATAACCTAACCTTGGGAGTGACATTCCAACACTTCCTCCATGTTCTGTTGGTCAGAGACTAACCCTGGTACAATGGGTGTGGGGTTGGGGGGCTACACAGGGTGTGAGTTGGAGGCAGGAGGCTGGCCACCACAGCCATCTAATAAACCTCTCAAAATGAACATGCCCTAAGCTCGAGTTCAGCACTCGCAGCAGCCCCACAACTTGCTCTTCCCTGTCTTCCCCATTGTAGTAAATGACAGCATCATTCACTCAGGTCCCAAACCTTCAAGTCATCCTTGACTCTCAGACCCTCGCTGAATCCATTGGTAAATTCTGCGCATTCCGCCTTCAAGATCTGTATCATCTCTGATCCCTTTTATGCTCCGTGGCTACCACAGCAGTCCAGAGTGCCCTCACCTCCCCTCTTCCCACCAGTTTCACTACTTCCACCCCAGCCTCTGCAGTGTATCCACCACACAGTGGCCAAAGGGATTTTTTTTCTTTCTTTTTCTTTTTTTGAGACAGAGTCTCACTCTGTTGCCCAGGCTGGAGTGCAGTGGCACGATCTCGGCTCACTGCAACCTCCGCCTCCCGGGTTCAAGCAATTCTCCTGCCTCAGCCTCTAGAGTAGCTGGGACTACAGGTGGGCGTCACCACGCCTAGCTAATTTTTAAATTTTTAGTAGAGATGGGGGTTTCACCATGTTGACCAGGATGGTCTCAATCTCCTGACAGATGATCCGCCCACCTCAGCCTCCCAAAGTGCTGGGATTATAGGTACGAGCCACTGCACCCGGCCCCAGAGAGATTTTTAAATGTCACATCATGACATTCCTTGATTCAAACTCTCCAATGACTTCCCTTCTTAGTCAAGAAAACAAATCTCAACTCGTACGGCTGTACGCATCTGGCCCTTGCACGTCTACAACTGTCTTTCCTGCCCCTCTTCCCCTCACTCCCCTCCAGCCACACTGGCCTTCCTTCTGTGCTTCCCATGTGCCGGGTACACCCCTGCCTCAGGCTTTTCATTGGCCAGTCCCTGTCTGCAATCTTCTCCTAGTCATCTATACACAGGACTGCCTCCTCACTTCAGTCTCTGCCCAAATGTCACCACCAAATGTCGTAAGCCCTCCCTTATCACCTCCTAGAAGGCAGACTCCCTCCCTAGACCAGCTGTTGACACTTGGTGTCCCATACTGTGAGCTTCCTGAGCACCAGGTCTTCCACGTTCTAGTCACTGCTGTCTCCCTGATGCCTAGAACAGTACCTGGCGCATAGCAGGTACTGAATAAACATTTGCTGGACTAATGAATGAAATATAAACATAAATGCGTAGGGTTTTAAAATACTCCAACTTGAAGAAAAATCTGAATTATTCCAGTGGTACAAGAATGTATAGGGGTGGGAGGGCCCCAGAGAGGCCATTTCACAAGCACGTGCACCTCTTAGGAGCACAGTCTCAGGCACACAGCATTAAAAAACACTATAATTGCCACCTTCCTTCTAAGGAGCAGACAGTTTCGCTCAAGATCTAGGACAGCTGTGTACTTTCTTAGCCTCTCCTCTCCTGCCAGTGTGGCCTTTCTAAAACCCACCATGTCACTCCCCTGCACAAAACCCTTCAGTGACTCACTACCGCCCCAAAGGCAAAGCCCTAATTAACTTACAGCTGCGGCTTCCCCCGAACTTCTTGGTCTTGCCTTAGTTCACCTCACCATCTTCATTTCTTGCCCCTTCCCACTCTAGATACCATACTTCAGCCAAATAGAAAGGTTGGCTGCTCCCCAAATAGACATTTTCCCTTATTTCTGGGATTTTGCCCATTCCGTTCCTCTGCTTGTAACATGCTTTCCGTCCCCTCCTGTCAGTTACCTTTTGCCCCAACTCTCACCCTAGAGCGAGCTTCTTCACAGTGGCCTCCAGGCTCCTGGCAAGAAGGGAGGGCAAGCCCCAGTGTGCAAGGACTTGTTAAGTCTCTGTCTGTTGACCAAAGAAAGACACAGCCGAGACCAGATTGAAGAGGTGGAGAAATAAAGCACTTCACAATGAAAATCGTGATTTCACTGTACACAGGGCTAGAGGAACGCCTGGTTCTCTGCAAGCCATTTCCCACCCGCCCCCCTCATGCTTTCCCAAGCGCCTGCTCAGCTTCTGGTCTCAATCCCAAAATCACATCCTCAGGGGTAATGTTCCTGATCCCCAAAGCCTGGGTGAAGAACCTTTCCTACAACACTTTATGATACTGCTGCATTTATTACTCCGTACTGCCAATGAATACACGAATGTAGGATTACATTCAATTATTTGTAGGAGAAATGCAGGCCCTCCGATCCACACGGCGGAGGTGACTAGACTCAACATTTTGCGGCACACGGTGTCAGTTCTCCCTATAAGGGAGTGTGTTTTGGTTTGTGTTTTATCTTCATTGCTCGTACTGTACCTGACACAAAGTGGGTACTTAAAAATATCTGTGAAATAAATACATAACTACAATAAAAATAAAATGGAGTACTTCAAAAAGGCACAAAGAATGTTCTTGAGACCACTGCCTTGTTAGGCTCAGCAGGCTGCAAACATTAGAGCTGAGACAGCACAAAACTACGTGAAATGAGAATGAAATGCCTCAGCAGGAGAAAATGAGAGAAACACTACAGAAAGCGACACTTTCCTTTTATTAGATTCACAATGCTTTGTAACGCCCAACCTCTCCTTTGTAGAATTTTTCTTTGTTAGAAAACAGACAAACTGTGTCCTTAGGAACCATCTTCTACTTGGTCCAGCGCTGGCCTCAGGCCGCCTGCATCTGCGTGGACCAGTAAGAATGAAGTCCAGCGGCATAGAGAAAAGCATCATAAACTGGAAGGTCATCCCCCAGGGCCTCCCCGACTTCACATACACAGAGACGTGTGCGTGTGGCACACACATTATATATAGAGATATGTATTTTTTTTTTTTTAACAAAAAATAAAATAATTTGCACAGCTCTATTAATTCTTTAAAATTACACAGGCAAGGTTTATGCTTCAGTATAACCATTTTTACTTTGGATTGAAGTGAGCATTTTAGGCCTAAAAATAACTTAAGATTACCAAGCAGAGGCCATCTAGCGACACAGACACAAGACATCTTGAGCTCCATGAAACTAGAAATGTGGTGATATCATCCTCACACAGGGGGCTACACATCCCCATCGATTATTTTAACTAAAATACAAAAGCAAAATAGTGTGTTAAAATAATCCTCTACTCAGTGCATTAGCACATATACCAAATTATACTATCTGCATGACAGTCTCTAGGTACCAAGACTGTATTTTTGCAAGTGCTATTCTCTACTTCATTAAACAGAGTACCCAGCCAGCAACCACAAAAAAGGAACGCATGCTGTACAGCAAGAGAAGGGGAGGGAGACGATTTTCAGGGTGATAACTTACATGGCAACCAAAAGGAAAATAAGTAAGACAAACCTCACAAGATAGATATAAAACTAATTTGCAGTGACATTTGATATGTAGTTTTATCAGAAGTAATACATTTAGGTTACAGTTATGTGAAAAAGAAAAACTATATGAAATTATAGGCTTTCTCCTAGAATATCCAAAATGCTTATCAACAATTAATTAGTACAAGAAAGATGACCACCAGGTGACTGAATAGACAGAATGTCATGTAGTATTTTAAAAACACAGATTCTGGGACTAGAAGCTACCACCAAAATATCCAGAAATCTGAGTTAACAGGTCCTTTACTTTGCACACTTGCTGCTGATATATAGAACCACGAAGTGTTAGCACAGACCACAAATGCAACCGCTAGCCTAGAGGCCCTCACAGAAGAGAAGGCGATGAACACCATCCGGCCAGGGTGAGGACAGGGAGTGTCGGATGCGTTTGTGTTTCCCCCCATATACAAAGGCCATCTCTAGCGCAGAAATCTCTCAACAGCTCAAGCCCATTCTCGCTGCCTCCTCCGTGAAACAACAGAGCTCAAGCTTGGTGCTGGGAAGTCTTTCTGATGCTGGTTTGATTTCTGATCACGCAAATGGACAGGGCCCTCTCCAGGACCTCCCAGGTTCTCCCTGGTACCTTCCCTCCCGCAGGAGGAGGCAGCACTGTCACTGACGCCACCAGCGAGTAATGCTCCAAGAATCAGAAGAAGGAGGTATCTGATGAAAAGGCACCTGCAAGTCTAAAGTCCTCTTTGGTGAGAACACTGTACATCCGCTGAGGCAGAGCTTTGGAGTAGGGAGCAGGGCGCGGCACAGTGGTGCGCAAAATGAATTCCCGGCCGGCAGGGGGTGGGAAGTCTGACACGGAGTTCTGCCTTCTTTCCTCTGGGGAGCCCATTCTCTGCGATTCCTCCTCTGGTGGAGTCATGGCTGCAGCCTGGAAAAGAATCAAATGCTAAAGCCAAAAGCAGGTCAAATGCTAAACTCAGATGCTTTTGAAGGACAGGTGATTTAATATGATAAAGATATGAAAATGCCCCAAGTTACTCAGTAATGCAGTCAGCTATATGTTAAGATTACTCAAAAACCACGTAACACAGCAAATGCAAGAAGCTGGAGACACTGCATGAGCAGCCGGGCTGGAGACAGACAGGAGGGATGATGACTGCCAGGCAATCTGCTCTGAGGAGAGAAAGCCATATTCAGACATCTGATGAAAAAGGACCTCGGAGCTGTGCTGCTCTCTATGTTTCTTCCAGCGATGACCCAAGTCTACATCTGATAGCCTTAGTCCAGTAAGGAGCTGTTTTTCTCCAGAGTGAAAAGATGATTTTCATCTTGACTCTGGGTCAGAATTTTTAATCGATTCTTTTTAAGGTTCACTTGCCAAATTAAAAGTAGGAGCACTGGTCTTGCTTGCTGGGCAGCTAATGTGATGCCGAAGTGATAGAGCCCCATATGGCAACCACACAAGAGAAGTTCTCAGTATTAAAGGCATCTATTTTTTCATTGAAATGACATAAAATACATATTCATTTACAGCCTACAATTTTAATTCTTATTACTATACTTTTTAAAATACCATCAATTTGGAAAAAAAACTGTTTTGGCAATGAAAACATGAAATCATGTTGCGCTAAGTATCAGCAAGAAAGGTAAGCCAAATCCAGACTGTGAGAGAGGTGGTTAGTGTTAATGACCTTATGAAGTTCGAGGAATGGGAAGGAACAAGGAACTATGAGGGGCAAAGGCTATTTTGTTACCTCATCAGAAGATTCAGTCAGCTTGAGAAGGGGTGAGAAAAGAAACAGTGATGAAAGGGAAACAAGCAAGATGGTTTAAATCGGGCTAGACAAGGGAGTTCAGGATTATTTCAAAGACAGCATGCACTACATTAAGGAACACGATCCTATCAAAAGAATATTCAAGACAAAGTCACACCACACACAGCACACCTAGCTGTCAACTACAGCAAACATCTACTACTACTCATGCATCCATGGCTCAACGGGTGACATATGATGTCATTTAATGGGAGAAATGACCAACAAAAACCTAGCTCTTTTACTGGGAATTACAATGCTTAAAAAAAAAAAGTGTTCATGGCTTGAAAAATAGATATTCCAGTGAATTTAGGAATAGGTGCCTAAAAGTTATTCAATCTAGCAAGTCTGAAGCAAAATCCAGTTAGTCATTTATTTGCTGAATTCCATTTAAGTATGTACATACCAGGGACACCTGTAACCATAAGGCTCATTACTATTTATAATTTTAAGGAAAAGTTATAAATATATAAAATTACTATAAGTTATAAAAATGCCAAGTGAAATTACATCACAACTTTTTTAAAAAAATGTGTTAAAATCTTGACTAATTAGTAAAATTGATACAAAGTATCAGCTAATGAAAAATAAAAGTTACATGAATAAATTCTAACAGTTTACTTCAGCCAGACATTTAAGTACTGAGTTTAAAAATGAACCAATCAGATGCTTGTTATATTGATTAAGACAGTCTATCAATTCCCTGAAAACACTGACTACAAGGTCTGAAAACTTTTAAAATTTTTTCTTAAATGACATAATGTAGATGAATGTACAATTTCAGTAGCCATTAAGGGAGTTAGCTATACAATGAGGCTACTAAAAGATGACATACTATGTTCCTGTATTTAGTGATTTTGAAAGATAAGTATATTAAGTGGAAAACAAGAATAACAAAGTAATTATATAATATAACCATTTTAAAATTTATACATATGTATCTACTAGATGTTAAATCATCAATGGGTAGTGAGATTATGTGATTAATATTTTCTTATAATTTTCTAGGCCAGGTGTGGTGGCTCACACACACGTATAACCTCAGCACTTTGGGAGGCTGAGGAAGGAGGATTGCGTGAAACCAGGAGTTCTAGATCAGCCTGGGCAACAAAGTGAGACCCCGTCCCTACAAAAAATACAAAAATTAGCTGGGCGTGGTGGTGCATGCCTGTGGTTCTAGCCTCTTGGGAGGTTGAAGAGAGAGGATTGCTTAAACCTAGAAGTTCAAGGCTGCAGTGAGCTATGATCGTGCCACCGCACTCCAGCCTGGACTACAGAGTGAGACCCTCTATTTAAAAAAGTGAATAAATAAAAATAAAATTTCCTATACTGTCAAAGTTTTACTTGCAGTCAGTAGAGGGGGTAAGGAGGTTATTTCTATTTTGGGGAAAATAATTTTGTTCAGCTATCTAAAATAAGTAACAGTCTCAGGACTAAAGATATAAATACTTCAGATTTTAAATCCTCTTAACACATAACTTTTTTTTTTTTGAGACGGAGTTTTATCGCCTAGGACAGAGTGCAGTGGCACGATCTCAGCTCACTGCAACCTCTGCCTCTTGTGATTCTCCTGCCTCAGCCTCCCAAGTAGCTGAGATTACAGGTGCTCGCCACCACGCCCAGCTAATTTTTGTATTTTTAGTAGAGACAGGGTTTCACCACGTTGGCCAGGCTGGTCTTGAACTCCTGACCTCAGGTGATCCACCCACCTCGGCCTCCAAAAGTGCTGGGAATACAGGTGTGAGCCACCATGCCCAGCCAACATGTCACTTATTAAAAATGATCAAAGAGGAAGGAATTTTTGCAATACGAGGAACATTCATATGGGTGGCTAACAAGGAAATGTGCTTGTAAGCTTCTGGGTAGTGAACTGGATAGATATTATCAGATGTGGAACCAAACTCAGTTCTTGTTTTCATGCCAGAGACAAAAACAAAATAAATCAGAGCAAGTATCTATTATTCATTTGAAATTCTGAAGTTTAAGCAGCTGCCCCACAAACAAACTGAGATTTGAGCTCTTGCTAAGAATTCCTATCGGTGTATCTGGCTATGAATTTGAATATATTAACTAGCTGTATTCCAGACCAACTCTATGGGGATTAGCCAGTTGTTATTCCCTGTGTAGACCTACAGAAATTCTTTTTCTTATTTGTTTCTGAAAATTACACTCTCACAACTGGGTCATTCTAGTGTAATCACAGTGCCACAGAAGGGGAAGTGTGTAATTAGTGCACATCATAATACCTTTATCAGAATTCCTAATATTAATGAGCACTGAACTGAGAATTATCTGTGGGATGCCAGAGCCCTTAACCAGTAACCAAGATACTATATAATTTTAAAACCTTTACTTTCACTACTAGAGTAATGGTTATGATAATTTTTCAAACTGGGCTTTCTTTCTGTGCTGAAATCTGTTTCCATAGCCCTAAAAATCTGAAGTTTTTCCTCTTCTTTTCTAGGAAACCTCAAAGGTAGATCTCCTCACCATTACAAGCACAATTATATTTATAATTTAAGCTGAGTTGTGAATCCACTTTGCCCCACATGGGGTTTAAAGATGGTAAAACTGAACTCCATTCTAATTTGAAAGTTCCTATTTTTTTCCCACAGCACAACTCTGGCCATTGCTAACTGAGTCCCTGCCAACTTCTATAACAATAGATTTTGGACTCTTCTAATTTTTAAAATTTAGGTCCTAGAATATACTTATCATTTTAATTCAACATGTAGGAAATCAAATGGATTTCAAAGACTCAGAAGTCATTGTTTCTTCAGTGTTCAAACCCAATGCCCAGGCTTACACTCAGGTGACATGAGTGTGATCAGCCATGTGTGGGAACTAAGACGGCCTCTTCTCGAGTAGAGGTTTGGAGAGATCATGATGGAGTCAATAATGATTCTCACATACCCTCTGAGCATTCACAAACAGCTTGTGAATGATCCTGCCAGCATGTCCTCTTCCTGCACCGGTGACTAACACTTCAGGCTGCTCCAGCAGGCAACTCACAAACCTAGGAGAGAGAGACAGGCAACGAAAGGATGGAAAGTGAGCTGTCCAGGCCACTGGGCGTCCATCCTCCCACAGGAGTTTTGTGGACAAATCCTCAAGCTGATACTGGCTAAACCCAACAAAGTTGGAGTGAAATTTTACAGCAAGATAGATTGACATTTGCAATTATTATCGACTTAACTGACAATCTTCCTACTTTTTCGCCTGTGTTAATAAAAAATTTTTAAAGCCCATCTCTGTCAAAGTGTAAGAAAAAAGTCTATTTTTTTCAGACTAGCTTAGAAAATGCTACAGTTAATAAAAGATGAAAAAAATTTTGTATGATATAAACTAAGTTACATTTATCCAATAAAAGCAATGATCCATATTTGTTTTTGTTTTTTTTTAAGGGGTATGTGTCTGTGTGTGCATGCACACGTGCACATATGCTTAAAATACTTGTGTTGGGCAAAGTCGCAATTGTAAACTGTTCCATTAGATGCTGGAAACACTGAACTTCCAAGTATGTCACAGATAACATATGGTGGAACTAACAGAGTTGAAGGCACAAAGCCACCAAGCCTGCACCACCTGCTCTTAATTCATACTACTATTTTAGAAACAAGTCCCTTGATTACAGCTTATTCTTCTCATTTAAAAGGAAGAAATTTTCAAGAGCAAAGTAGTCTGGGAGAAAACTTCACTCAACAAAAGACATAAAATGTAAACATGAACTTGTTAAAAGACAGCAAATGCCTTGCCATACAATATTAACTATTTAGCATCAATAATGCCATTTCTTATGGAAAGGCTCATGAAAAATTTTAAATGACAAATTTAAGCCACTGAACAAGCTAATTTGTAAACACTTTATCACACATTAAAACAATATTGCCCTTCCAAATAACATGGGCAAAAAATGAACAGGCCCTCACACTGATCTAAGCTCCACTGGTAATGGTGTTGAGTCTCATAAAGAGAATGCCCCAATCATTTGCTTCATCTGAGAAAAGCCATCTGGTCACTCTTTCAAAACATAATTGCAAGGTGCATAGGATGTGTACCTTTGCTATCACAAATCTTGTTTAAAATAAACAACTAGGAACAGTAAGCAGAAATGGTTTCAGCACCTAGCACCCTGTGGTCAAGGAATAGTAACAGCTGCAAACAAAGTTTTGGGGCAGGGTGAGCAACACAGTTAACAGCTCCTCCACAAGAAATTACAGACACCACATCTCCAAGAGCAAACCAAGGAATCCCTAAAAAAGGAGGCTCTAGGAGACTGTTTCTAAAAGTGGGAAGAATGGAAACACCTGGTAGAGACTCAGAAATACAGGAGAGGTCAAATGCTATGATAATTATTTCTGTCTCTAGACAATGCTTGTTTCAAATAATATATGAGTACCACAAAAGAGTCTCAATATCCTGTTACAATTTTTCTTAAGAGAGTGGTGGCTTTTCCTACTGCAGACAAAACCGAATTAGCCAAATAGCAATTACCTTTCAAGATCTTCCTTTTCCTCCTCCTGTTCACATTTCTCAGTTCCAAACTTGGCTTTTAGTGACCGAGCTCTTGCAATGAGAGCTTCCACATTAGTAATCTGGTGAATGATTTCCTGGTGGTGGAAAAGGAAGAGGCATACGTTGGGAGATGGCAAAAAAGCAAAGCCCTTTGAAAATGCATCTTAAAAATTATTTTTGCCAACTGAGGAGAACACTTGGCAAGATTCTGACACTACATCAAACTTACTTCCAATTTCTTGTCTTCTGGATTGGGGAAGTGCAAAACTTTACTGGAATGGGATATTATCTGCTTTATGATCTTCTTAACTGAAGAAATGTTTTCCAGACTTTCTATTTTAAAGAAGATTAAAGCCAGCATTAAATAAATTAAGCAAAATATACTTTCACTTTGGAAATGACTAATGACTAGTTAAATATGACATTTACCTTCTTCCTTTACCTTGAGTACAGCTGCATGAATCACAGAAGGTAACAGGTGCCGAGCAAGGTCTGCAGGTTTCTGGATTGCCAGATAGTGCAGCACCTGAAGGAGGCGCAGCGCACACAAATGATCAGCACAGGTGTCAAAGGATGAAGCAGCCACTTACAGAAGTGCAAATCCTCAGCCACTTGTCTTAATCCTTAACAAGACAGCACTCCTCCAGGCAGGCAGCCACGACCCCAAAGGTGAGGATAATGTTACTGAAAGCACCTCAGAACTTCAATCTTTAATAATGACAAATATTCTATTTTTTTCCTGCTTTCATATGTAATACATGCAAATAAGGAAAATACAAAGAAAATTAAAACTACCGATAAATTATAATACTGAGAGATAATAATCATTAACAGTGGAGCGTTTCATTTTAAGACACAGAATACACATACTAAGGGCACTAATATTGTATATGTAAAATACTGCCTTTTAACCTGCTTTTCTCATTTAATATTTCTAAACAGTGTTAGTGACTTTCCACACACATTTTGGTTTTAGTTGTTTTGGGTTTTTTTTCCAATTCTTATTATAAGAATACAGAGAAGTATGTACAAAACACAGACCCTACCTTTAGGCTACTTATTCGACAGTAGTAAGATAAAAGAAGTATAACCCTATAAATATGTGTAATTCTTTTACATCAATAAACAACATTTTAAGAAGTATAATCTCATAATGTGAGTCTGACTGATAAATGCTCATGGACTTCAAAATTTAAAAAATACAGGTGATGCAGAAATTTTCCTGAAATACTAATTCCCCAAAACCACATTTTCATGTTTATCCTTGCAAACTACTTGTATGTCCATTTAAACACAGAGATGCAGATGCATATGTAATTTCTTAACAAAAATTAATAACTTACATACTGTTTTATTATTTGCTTTGTTTATTTAATGACTTGTGGTAGACTTTTTTTTTTTGGCTGGGAGAGTTTTGTCTGATTTGAAACTTCTTTAAATTAAGAAATATACATACTAGAGTATTAGAAATAGTTTAAAGAAAACACGAGCTTAGGAAACAGAATGTTACCAGGCTTTTCCAAGTCCTCCTGTGTACCCTCCATCCCCAGAATTAACTACAAATCATTCTTTTGCTTTTCTTTATAGTTTTTTTCTTTCACATATGTAGCCTTAAATAATATACTGTTTACTTTTTCCTACTTTTGACCTTTATATTAATGGAATGTTTCTGTTTATACCCTTCAGTGAGTTGCTTTTTTTATTCAGTATTGTTTTTGATATTCGTATACCATTCCAATATGCCACAGTTTACTCATTTTCACTGCTGTGTTAAAATGTTCCTACACTAATAGTGGATAGCTCCTCAGTTTTTGGCTATAACAAATAATGCTCCTAATACATTATCGCACATATTTCCTGGTGCAAATGGCACATGTACAACAATTACTTTAGGATATATACCTAAAAATTGAAGTAGGAAATGTACAAGATAATTACCCTACAAAGTGTTTCAATAGATTTACATTCTTATCTAGAGTAATGAGTTCCCTCTGTTGTACCTCCTTGCTAACACCTGCCTTTTTGAATTTTGTTTTCCTTAATTCACAGGAAAACAAATTTGCAGGAACAACACGAAATATGTTATTACCCTTTACCTGGATTCACATATGAACTGTCTCCCTCCTGTTCTGGACCCCTTGCTCTTTCTCTGCTCTCGTGTGTGTACACACTACAGACATAAACTTGTTTCAAATAATTTCAGAATAAGTCGCATACTCATGTCCCTTATCTCAAAATATGTGTATTTCCTAAAATTAAAAATATTTTATTATATAATCAAAATGCAAATGATTCTGATTATATACAATAAATTTAACACTGATAAAATAATTGTAATCTAATCTAATCTATCTTTATTGCAGTTTTGTCAACTGACCCCATATGTTTCTTTTTTTTTTTTTTTTTTGAGACAGGGTCTTTCTCTGTTGCCCAGACTGGAGTGCAGTGGTGCGATCTTGGCTCCCCGCAACCTCCACCTCCCAGGCTCAAGTGATTCTCCTGCCTCAGCCTCCCAAGTAGCGAGGACTACAGGCACGCAGCCACTACTGCCCGGCTAATTTTTGTATTTTTAGTAAAGACGGAGTTTCACCATATTGGCCAGGCTGGTCTCGAACTCCCGACCTCAAATTATCCACCTACCTCAACCTCCCAAAGTACTGAGATTACAGGCGTGAGCCACCACGCCCGGCCGCATAATGTGTCTTTTATGACCCTTTCCCTCAACCACTACACATCTTGGTAAGGATCATCCATTGCCTTTAGTTGTCATAGCTCTTTAATCTCAAGTAATCTGGAACAGCTTTTCACTGTTTTTTACAACACTGACATTTTGAGTATAGTTTCCTCTGCCTCCGAACTTTTTGGCTAACTAAATTCCATACTGTATTCAGATTTCCTTAGTTTCTAAAAACTGAGCTATAACTCACATAGCATAAAATTCACCACTTTAAAATGGGTAACTTCAGTGGTTTTTAGCATATTTGCAAGGTTATGTTACCACCACCATTATCTAATTCCAGAACATTTTCTTTCATCTCCCCCAAAAGAAACACAGTACCCCAAAGCAACCACTCCCGATTTCCCCCCTTCCCAATCTCCATTGCTGCCAACTACTAATCTAACTTACTGTCTCTATGGACTTGCCTATTCTAGACCTTTCGTATAAATGGAACAATGCAATATGCGGCCCATTGTTTTCTGGCTTTCACGTAGCATAATATTTTCAAGGTTCATCCATGTTGTAACACATATCAGTGGTTCATTCCTTTTTATGGCTGAATAATACTCCATTGCATGGACAGACCATATTTGGCTTATCCATTCATCACTGATAGACATTTGGGTTTACTGTATTTTGTGGCTGTCATGAATAATGCTGTCAGCATGTATGTATGTACACGGTTTCCTTAGTTTTTATCTAATGTCATTTTCCTGCTTCAGGATCCCCTTCAAGATACCACATTATGTTTAGCTGTCATATTTCTAGGCTCCTCTTGGCTGTGACAGTTCTCAGATGTTCCTTGTTTTTACTGACCTTGACAGTTTTGAGTACTGGTCAAGTATTTCATAAAAATTCCCTCAATTATGGTTTATCTGATGTTTTTTGCTCATGATGAAGCTGGGTTATGTATTTCTGGGAGGAAGACCAGAGAGGTAAAGTGCCACTGTCATCACATCATGTCAAGAGTACATACTGCCAGTATGGCTTAGCCTGTGGATGTTAACCTTCATCACCTGGCTGAGACAGTGTCAGTTGGGTTGCTGCCCTGTAACGCCACTCCTTTTCCCCTCTCTGTGCACTGTACTCTCTGGGAGGAATGCACTATGTGCAGCACACACTTGCGGAATGGGAATTAGCTTCACCTCCTTGAGGGTGGAGTATCTAGATACATTTAGAATTCTGCACAGGAGATTTGTCTCTTCTGTCCCATTAATTTATATATCCAATCAATTATTTTTATCAGTATGAACTCAAGGATATTTATTTTGTACTCTGAGTTACAATCCAATATTATTTTATTGTGTTGTTCAAACTGTTTCAGTCTTGGCCAGTTGGGAACTCTGATTTCAGTTGGCTCACGTGTCTTTAATATGCTCCCAAAATTGTGCAAATTTTTCTTTTTTCAAACTCTTTTAAAAATAGAATGTTCCTCATTTCGGGTTCATCTAATGTTCCCTCACAATTAGACTCAGATTTTACATGCCTAGACCAAATAGCATATAAGTGGTATTGGGTACGTCAGAGTATCACAGCCCAATGTGTACGATCTCCATTTACTCCTCATTTGTGATGTTAATTTGGAGATACTGTCCTATTTCTCCACTTTCCTTGCAATGCAGACGCATTCTATAGAGAAACACTTAAAAATCATGCAAGATGATGCTCTTCAAATTTCCACCTAGACTTAATATCTGTTCATGATTCTTGCTGAACCAATCTTTACTATGAACATGGTTACAAAATGAAGACTTCCAAGTCCAACATATCCTCTACATTTACCAATCATCTTTTTTCTGTAGGAAATGACCTCCCCTTTCCTCTAGTTCTTTGTTTATCCATTAATTATCAATATGGTTCCAAGAATTCCTATTTTTTCCAACGGTTTATAATCATTCCTGTCCTTAAATATTTAGAACTCAAATTGTCCCAGATTTGGCCAATGTGAGTCCCTTCAAGTTAGCTCTCTATGAAATGCCCCCATCTTTTTTAAAAGCACTTCCCTTACTGTCTAGCAATCCAGGATGTTCCAGGTTCATCTTGTACCTTCCTTGCCTCAACCTTGAAATCAGTCATTTTTCTGAGGAAAGCATGGTTACTAAAAGTAACCACAAGGAATGTGTAAAAAAAAAATCAAGCTACGTGTGCTCACTGCTATGAGGGTGTCAGTGCTTCTAGACTCTTTCAGAAGAAAGCTGGGGAATGTTTGCTTGTATATATGCATACACACAAATACTTACTATGTCCACACCCACACACCTATCCATATATTAAAAACCCGTAAGTCCACACCAATACCTCCAATTCCAATTCATTGACACTGGGTTCTTCCTTGCCTTCCTTCATTTCATATTTGCATCTCACTTCCGCAGTAAGAAATTCTGACTTCCAACAACACCAACACATTTAGTTACTCACTTCGCCCAACCAATAATGCATTTCTGAAAGAGTTTCAGAATTGCTCTATCCATATCACTACAGAAAACAAGCTTAGATAATAGGGTTCAAGAATTTTTTTTTTGGTTTTGCGATGGAGTCTCACTCTGTCACCCAGGCTGTAGTGCAGTGACGCGACCTCGCCTCACCGCAACCTCGCCTCCCAGGTTCAAGCAATTCTCCTGCCTCAGCCTCTTGAGTAGCTGGGGTTACAGACGTGTGCTACCACCCCCAGCTAACTTTTACATTTTCAGTGGAGATGGGATTTCACCATGTTGGGCAGGCTGGTCTCGAACTCCTGACCTCAGGTGATCCACTCGCCTCAGCCTCCCAAAGTGCTGGGATTACAGGCGTGAGCCACCACACCTGACCTCCAGATATTTTTGTAGTCCCATCCTCCACCACAACTGAGAGTATAGAGTCAAACACATTTGATGTGTCCATAAATCACTTGGATTAGATTTTCCATCCTCCCTTCACCAATCCCTGTCGGTGTGGTTATGTTACTTATTTAAAATACAGCTGGATTAATGTGTCTCAACTTGCTTTCAGGTTTAGGTTATTTTTCCTCTTTCCATCCTTGTTGATTTATTTTTTAGAATAAGTAAAGCACAGGTTATAGCACAGTGGTTCACACCTGTAATCCCAGCACGTTGGGAAGCTGAGGCAGAATTGCTTCAGGCTGGGAGTTTGAGATCAGCCTGGGCAACACAGTGAGATCTAATCGCTATAAAAAATTAAGAAAAATAATTAGTCGGGCATCATGGTGTTCACCTGTAGTCCTAGCTACTAGGGAAACTGGGCCAGGAGAATCACTTGAGCCTAGGAGTCTGAGGGCTATCTTTCTATTGTTCAAGTGTGTTTTTGAGAAGCGTTTTATTTTCTTCATTAAGATTTCAAACATTTTCTGTTAAGCATTTTACCTTTTTTCCCCTTACAATGAAAATTATATTTAGATCTTCTAAATGGTTATTAGTGTATATGAATGCTACTGATTACTGTATGTTAACTATATATCCTGCTGCCTTGCAGGATTCTTCTGTTTTCATTAGTTTTAACATTGACTTTTTGAATTTTCCAATTTACAGTCCTATCACTGCAAACAGAGGTCTTCTTTCAACTCCCATAACTCCGCTTTCTCTTGCTAATTACACTAGCTAATAACTGCAGAACAATTTTGATTGGCAGTGGAGATGGCAGGCATCCTTACTTTGTTCCTGACCTTAGTGACCCCCTATGGCTTCCCCAATTAAGATGCTGTGTTTAGGACTAAAGTTTCTATATGTTTTCTTATTTTAAGGAAGTAGCCATCTATTCCACTCTTTTCCCAAGAGTTTTAAGTTAAATGTATCAAAAGCTTTTTCAGCACAAATGGAGATAATGATATAATTTTCTGCTTAGACCTATTAATGAAGCAAATTATATAAACAGACTTCTAAATAATCATCTCATATTTGATCAACATGTATTATGTTCTTAAAATGATATTAGAGTCTGTTTACTTCAGATTTTGCATTAAATTTCTTAAGTATTATTGGTCTGCTATTTTTAAAGATATGCTATCTTTATCAGGTTTAGGTACCAATGTTATAGTTGCTTCACAGAAGTTGGAAAATTTCCTCCAATTATCATGTGTTGAAATAATTTATGTAGCATTGAGACTATATGGTTTCTTGATATTTAGTTGAATTTCCCTGTGAAACTATCTGGGCCTGGTTCTTTTTAATGTGGCAGTTCCTTGATAATTGTCTCTATGAAAATTTGTCTGTTTATACTTTCTGTTTTTACTGGGGTTAGTTTTGATATAAATTCTATTTTTGGTAGGAATTTCCCTAGGAAATTGTCTAATTCAACTTGGTTTTCAAATTTACATACACAGAGATGTGCAAAGCAGTATTTTTAACACATTTCCTCTGTATCAGTAGTTATTAATATGTGCCCTTTTTGTCATTTATTTTATTTTACATATGTGCTTTCCCCTTTTTTCTTGATTAAATTAGCTAATGGCTTCTCTATTTTGTTGACTTTAAAAGAACTAGATTGAACTCATTCATTTCATCTGTTTTCACCACCCTCTCCTTTTCATTTGCTTCCTTTTGTTTTCTTTTGATTTGACTTTTTTTTTCTCGGGTTTTTAGTTAGGAATTTAATTCATTTATTTTCATTCTTTTGTTTTTACTGATACAGGTGTTAGGGCTATGACAGTTCCTTTCATCAATTTCTTAAGTATAGCCTATAGGTTCTCATATGTAGTGTTTTCATTCTCATTGTTTTGCAAAAATTCTGTACTTTCAATTTGTATTTTCCCCTTTCACCCATATTGTTTAATAGAAAGTTTGTATTCCATTAATTTTCTTGCCTAAGTGAGTGGTAGGCTATACCATCTGGGTCTGTATGAGTACACGCTATGATGTTCCCACGACGACAAAACTGCCTAACGAGGAGCTTCTCAAAATGTATCCTCTTTGTTAAGCCATAGGACTGTATTAGTTCTGTCTTAGTGTTCTGATTTTTCTCCTTAAAGGAAACTAATGAATTGAATATTCCTACTTTTCTTGTCTTTCATTTATACTACTTTCTCTTCAATTTCTTTACTGCTATATCTCATTTTCATCCTCTTGGTTGTTTCCCACTTTTCTTCAATGCCTTTTATAAATTTTAAATATAAATCTATTCTCTTTTGGGCCTCCTGTAATTTAGTCTTCATTTTTTATATGGTTGTCTTTTTTTCTTTTACTTCTATCCTGAGCTAAATCAGTTGCGGTTTCATTTCTTTGTGGGTTTTTTTGGTCCATCTCTGTTCTTGATTTTAGTATTTCTTATTAAACATGGTTTTTTCATATCCTCCTTAACTGTTTGAGGATATCTGATTCAGTTTGGAATGTTATGTTACAATTTTCTTCTGTTTTGTGACTGATTTTCTGGGAAATATTTTCATTAGCTGAAATGATCTGATTTTCATTTTCTGTTTTGTAAAGTAGTTTTATATGGATACGGTCTGTTCTATTCCATTCCTAGTAATATCACAAATAGCTTCAAAGTGCCCTCTTCTGAAGTTTCTTTAATGGACAGAGGGGGGTGAGGGAGGCTGGTTGTCTTGTTTTCCTTTCATTTCTGCAAGATCCTTAATTTTCCCCTCTTATTTCCTTTTCCCCATCATTCCCATCCGCTGCTTCTTTGTGTATCTGATCTTCTCCAAGGCTCCATTTCTAGTCCTGTTTACATTCAAGCCCCTTCCCTGTGGCAAGTGCTGTGAACTAGCAAACCCCACCTGTGTGCAGTGTTTCGGCATGTAGTGTTAGGCTCTCTCTTTCTGGGGTGACTTTGTGTTTCATCTAAGTCTTCTGTATCTCTTGGCTCTTTGTCTTTTCCTGCCCCCTACTCACTATATCTACATAGACTTATAGCAGTGGGAGCTCCACTGGAATTTGGTTTATTTCTATTTACTGTTAATTTGAAGGTCATTGAAATTTCTGTCTCTTAGTAATGCTGAATGCATGGATTTATTTACTTATTGATTTCATGGGACTTTTTTGGGGGGCTGGAGGAGGTAGGAAGGTGTGCAGGGCAATTCAATATCAGGCAGGTGCCACTATATTCTCCATAACTCCAAATGTTTTTTAATAGCTGCTGCAAAGCTGGCCGCTAAGGTATATACCATAATTTATTGAACCAAGTCCCCGCTGTTGGAAACTTTGGTTGTTTCTACTTTTTCACTTCAGAACTTTGTTGAACATCATTCATAAACATAGGCCTTTGTATACAATTTCTCATTATTTCCTTAATAAATGTTGTGGTAATAATGGAAACTGCTAGCTTAAAGGACATACCCATTTTTAACACTTTTAACATATACCGTGAGACAGTTCAATGGTAAGCAGTCTGTTTAAACTATGCATGTCTGTTATTTGCCCTATTTGCAACTAGTTCTAGAATCTTAAATGTGAAAGTAGATATATAAAAGGCTCATTGAATTTCAATACTTTGAACCTCAAGTGTGTCCAGAGCTCTCATGTCTATGACAGTGAGTTCCTAAATTGCAAGAACAGTAATTTGCATTTTAGTATTAGAGACTCAAATCTCAATTACCTTTTCTGCTTCCCGTGTATCATCAAAGAGTCTCCTTTGCCTTCTAGCAGGAACTGGCTTAGCTGTTTCCCAGGCTTCTACCCACATATTGCTTGGAATCTTCATCCGGGCACTCAGTTCTCCTTTCAGCACCACGTTGCCCTTTTCATCGATCACCTCCTCTTCAACATAATCCCGGGGTGAATACCACCTCACAAAATCTTCCAGGGAGCAACCTGGATTAGCTGCCTAAAATAAGACCAAAAAATTCAGCAGAATCAAACGAAAATCAACAGTTACTGATAAGCCTGTTTGCAAAATTGTATTTTCAAAAAAAAGCCTATCTAATCTTTACAATCTAATATGTAAAATGAATTTGGATGTCACCTTTAAAACAGGTCAGATGTTAAAGTACCAAAATAATTTTATTTTTATTTTCTCAGCTTTATAGAAAAATAAAACACTTTCATTCAATGAATTTGGATACAAAAACTCGATGTAAAGAGAAAATCATTTTCTTAAACATATTATGTGCTATATAACTTAGTAAACGAAAACATTTTCATTCAATGAATTTGGATATAAAAACTCGATGTAAAGAGAAAATCGTTTCCTTAAACACATTATGTGTTACACAACTTAGTTTAATACTACAATATAATGACTACTCAATACTAAGAAAAGTAAAAATTAAATAATACACCACATGATCAGAATAACACAGTGATGGAAAAGTTCTGTTCTTCTTTTCCTCAATAAATCAACACTGGTTCTGCAATAAATATCAGCTAACCTCAAAACTGTTCTATTCTGCCATCAAATTCTTATACTTTATATAACAAATTACCATCAAATTAATCGGGTTTGTGCTGTTAAGCAGCTGGAATTCAAACTACTGTTTTTCACGCTTCTGGAACCAAACTGATTAAAGTTTACTCAGTGGATAGTTCTATAGGACTAATGATGATGTATGCCAAAAACTTTTCAGTGATTCTAACTCCAAGCCTGGAAAAAAAGACGAGGCTTCCCAGTGTTTGTGGTAAGGCACAGAGGTCTTTCTGCAAGTGTTCCAGTGATGTACTAGTAGAGTCCTAAGGATGGGCATGAAAACTACCATGATGAGAATGTTCTGTCTTAAATATGAAGAGTAAAACTACCAGTTTCTCCTCACTGGGCTCAAGTGCTACCAGCATGACTATCCCTACCATCTTAGGATATACCCCTCAGGGCATATCCCCTAGAAGATCCTTCACTGACTGTCAACAACACAAACATAAAAGGGTTATGATACAGTCCATGGCAAAAGCAGTGGGTCAAGATTATTTCATGATACTGGGTGACTCAGGATTCATGTACAAAGATCTAGATCTTAGTCAGTCAACATCATACCCACATGAAAACATCCTAGGAAACCAGAGGCCTGGAGTAAAGAGCATAAACTTCAAAAGAAAATAATATTCACTCACACACTATAGATTGTATTAAAGAGAGGCATTTCATACCAAAATTCTTCCTTCTGGTTGTCCTTACTATACCAGGCTGAACACAGCTACCAACAGAAGGCCAAGGCTCACTTGAGCTTACCTTCTCTTTATTGTTAAAGGTACGTACCACAAGGGCATGCTCCAGAATCCACCCTCTCCTTCTGGAATTCTGAGGTGTAGATGTAGGTGCCCAGGCCCATATTAGTATGTTTCCAATACTCTGGGAACTCTCAATAGCCCCTAATACTAACTCATCCCTATACAAAAAGTAAAGGCAACCATATCTGTTTTAGAATAACTACGTATTTCCTTAAATGTATTATCTGATTTCGACATATGGGCATGTATGTAAGTTGACTATTTAAATTACTGTCTATTTTCTGGTTAAAACAATGTCAAGAAAGATTTGTAGGTACCCAGGTTAGCCCAAAATAGTCTAATGAATCACAGTTTTGCTGAAGGGCAGTGTTAGAGGAACTATATAGAACCTTACCAAGAGGGACTAGTATGTTTCCACCGGGAAAAACTTTCACAGTTCCTATTTGGAATGTCCTCCCATGCATGCCTCTGCAAAGACACTGCAGCAGGATAGGGACAGATGACTCTGAAGGCAGCTAGAGGTCAGATGGAAAATTACTGCTGCAGAGGCTGGTATTTCCTGCTGTGCATACACACCTTAAGTCAATTCCCTTCTCTACCTTTTGGTCTGACATGTGCCCCAAGAGCCAACTGGCTTCTCTTTATCCACTGTACCAACTAATTGTTTTAAAGCAACTTATCTCTTTCTTGTCACATGGCAGTGTAGAACTTGCAGACTTTCTGTATCATTTTAGTCTCCAAGGAAACCATATAGCTCTTAAGAGGTTCACTGAAGAGTTTTTCATTTAGTAAAGATGGGTAAAATAAGCAGGAAACAAAAGGCTCCCTTTACTGTCACTTAAAAAGGATGAAAGTGGCATAGGTGTTTGTGGAGTGTTTATGTTTAAAAATAATACAGAAGTGTTTCAGAGAAAAATCAAACTCACACTGGCCTAAACAGTACAGAAGCAAGACTGAGTAGGGGCAATGGATTGGGAAGGTGGAGGCCACCACAGGTTAAAGAGGGAAGTTTGGGCCTGGGGATAGTTCAGACTATCAGCAGTAGGAAAGGAAGCCCTGTAGCCCATGGGGCTACCCACTTGGGGTTTTAAAATATACGTGGACTTGCCTTTGCTTTCAAAAATAAAAGTCCTTTCTTCATTCCTAGTTTTTAAGCTAATAAGCCAAATGTCACCATTCCCTGAATCCTATATGTTCGAAATACTGACCTATATCCAACCCTAAAATATTCTTCAGATAGCAAATGCCTACTCATCTGAAATAGTGACTCTTCTGAGAAACCTTTCATGACCTACTCAGCAGAGTCAGTCTTTTTGACCCTGTCTTCATAAGAGAACTCATGACAATTCCTTACATATCTCCTCCCACAACCTCAATCGACCGTAATTGAGGGTAAGCACTGTATTTCTTAACTCATCTAATCACAGTGCAAGGCACACAATAGGTACTCAAAAGTTCGCTGAGTGAAGTGACCCATGTTAAATCCTAAGTTTCCTAAAAGTCTTCATTAAATTGGCTGAACACAAAGAAACCACTGCAATTCACATATAGAATGATTCTATTCTCAACTTTCAACTATTAATAACACTGGATCTTTGCTTTTTTAAAACTTCAGAAACAAGTATGACTATGTCCTCTGGGGGGATGGTGGTAGAGTGCTGAACTACTAATGAAATCCAACCACTTAACAAAAAGACATTCGCCTTTATACCACTTTACAGAGTGACTTTCAACAGTTTCATCCCAGAATAGCTCAAAATAGACCCCAGAGCTCTGCAAGTGTGACCCACCTTAAAAGACTCCATATCTGAGAGCAGACAGGCACTCTGCATGCGTGCTCGGAGGTGAGCCCCTTCTGCCGATGTACCTAATTTAGCTAAAACCTCAGACTGCTCTTCTAGCAGATCTTCTGTCATAGGTGCTGGTTCCTGTGAAGCACAAAAGGACAAAGCTCACAAACAGTCCTTTTTAGAAAAAGAAGTACCATAAAAATAGAATAAAGACAACAATCATTTCAGCTCTAGCAGTCACAAGATGAGTATTTTTAAAAATCCAGAGAAATGCCTAAGTTTTTTAGAACTTACATTAAAAAAGGAACAAATTAAGAAAAATAAATATCACTTTCAGGCTTTCTCCCCATCACAGGTAAGATTACCATGTTTCCCTTGACAAGGATTGATAGTAAAAGACAAAGGAATTTGGGTCCACTAAGCAACATTTTCCTGCCTGTTACTGACAAAGAAATGAAGTCCTAACGATATTATTATATATGCCGTCACTAGTTGCAACAAAATTTTAATTATAATAGAAATGGTTTGATATAGAAACAATGGGAAAGAATTGCTCTAACAGGGCCGGGCGTGGTGGCTCACGCCTGTAATCCTAGCACTTTGGGAGGCCGAGGCGGGCGGATCATGAGGTCAGGACATTGAGACCATCCTGGCTAACACAGTGAAACCCCGTCTCTACTAAAAATACAAAAACAAAAATTAGTCAGGCGTGGGGGCGGGTGCCTGTAGTCCCAGCTACTTGGGAGGCTGAGTTGAGAGAATGGTGTGAACCCAGGAGGTGGAGCTTGCTGTGAGCTGAGGTGGAGCCACTGCACTCCAGCCTGGGCAACAGAGTGAGACTCCATCTCAAAAAAAAAAAAAAAAATTGCTCTAACAATGATCATCTCTGGTTATAGAACTATGAGTTTTTATTTTCTTTTCTCTACAATGAACGTGCATCACTTTTAATTATCCTGCAAGTACTAAGCAAGAATCTCACACTGAGATTTAGGGTTGAATAGCAACTAGTAACTAGTATTATATACTGGTTAAGAGCTTGGGCTCCAAAAACTATATGCTATGTGTTTGAATCCCAGCTTTGTGACCTTGGGCAATCACTCAACCCTCTTGTGACTCACTGGTGTGAAGAAGAGATCCTGGCACATGCTCAAGACATACTAGCAATTAAAGACAAAACACTTAGATTATATTATAAGCTTCCTACTTTCTTTTTGAATAAGGGTCAGTATACTTCTCAAAGTATTTCAGTCAAGTTCACAAATTATATTCAATCTCTTATGAAGGAGTATACTCAAGAGCAGAGGCCTTCATTCTTTCTATTAAGAAGGGGCTACATTTCATTGGCCTACAGCTCTGAAATCACAGGATGGGAGGGAAAGAAAGAGATATTGAGAGGACACTGACTATCTCTCCCACTTGGAAATTTGAGCCACCTGTAAGTATAGAAGAACATGATAAAGAGGAGAATAAACAGAAGTTGCATGTGGGCCATACATTTTCACATATACTGTTTCTGAATATGCCCAAAGCTTTCTTATATACAGGACCCATGGGATCACTGAGAGGGGTCAGGGAATTTTGCAAGTGATGAAAATGAGACGCAGAGATAAAGCGCCTTGCCCAGGATCACCAAGTGGCAAAACTACCAAGCAGCAAACAGAAAAGAGAATCCAGGACATTAGTTTAATGCTGACTTTAAGAATTACTAGCTTGAGGCTGGGCACCATGGCTCAAGCCTGTAATCCTAGCACTTTGGGAGGCTGAGGCAGACAGATCACTTGAGGTCAGGAGTTCAAGCCCAGTCTGGCCAACATGGCGAAACTCCATC
>NW_012110252.1:1344602-1345974 GCF_000951045.1 Mandrillus leucophaeus
AGACAGAGTCTCACTCTGTCGCCCAGGCTGAAGTGCAGTGGCATGATCTCAGCTCACTGTAAACTTCACCTCCTGGGTTCAAGCAATTCTCATGTCTCAGTCTCCCCAGTTGCTGGGGTACAGACATGCACCACCATGCCCAGCTAATTTTTGTATTTGTAGTACAGACAGGGTTTCATCATGTTGGCCAGGCTCGTCTTGGTCTCCAGACCTCAGGTGATCCACCTGCCTCGGCCTCCCAGAGTGCCTCCCAGATTACAGGCGTGAGTGACCTCTCCCAGCCCTAAACAACGTTTTAGAAGTATAATCAACATACAATAATTTAAAGGCACATTTGATAAATTTTCATATGTGTGTGTTTATACCCCCATGAAATAATCACACAATCAAGATACTGAATATATTCATTACCTCAGAAATTTCCTTATGCCCATTATTTTTGGAATGTCCATTAAGAATGAATGGATAAACAAACTGTTGTATATCTATGCAAGGGAAAACTACTAAACCTAAAAATGTATGAACTATTGATACATACAGTTGTGAATCTCAAGATAATTATGCTGAAAGAATACACACAAAAAATGTTATTCCATTTGCATAAAATTCTAGAATATGGAAATTAATCTATTACTGTGTTTTAAGATGAGAAAAACAAGGCTCAGAAAGGAAACACAGCTTGTACTAGCAATACTGTTAATAAATGGTGATGAAGGATATTAATCCAGTTCTGCTAGATCCTAAAACCCAGGTCTATACAAGACCTCAATACCTACTGCATTCTCCATAGGAAGGTTAGAACAAATATACACTTGGAGTCAGGGGCGATGGCTCAAGCCTGTAATCCCAGCACTTTGGGAGGCCAAGGTGGGCAGATCACTTGAGGTCAGGAGTTCAAGACCAGCCTGACCAACATGGTGAAATCCCATCTCTATTAAAAATACAAAAATTAGTCAGGCTTAGTGGCAGGCACCTGTAATCCCAGCTACTCAGGAGGCTGAGGCACAAGAATCACTTGAACCCAGCAGGCAGAAGCTGCAGTGAGCCAAGATCACAATCGCACCACTGCACTCCAGCCTGGGTGACAGAGCGAGACCCTGTCTTCAAAAAAAAAGGAACAAATATGCACTTATATACTTGGTTTCTAGCATTAGAAGATTCTGTTCTAATACTAAAATTTAATCATGAAAAACCTAAATTCTAACTTACTTTTAAAAAGGTATAATAAAGCAAATAGCATAAGGGCTATCAAAAACAAAACAAAAACCAAACCTACTAAATTATACCTGGCAAAGAAACAATATAAGCATGGATAATAAAGTTAACAGAATTCATGTTTCAAATTATTATTTACTTCACTATACCTGGTACT
>NW_012110252.1:1347094-1349088 GCF_000951045.1 Mandrillus leucophaeus
ATGTTCAATAGTAAAGTAAGGTGACTGGCTAACAACAATGTATTGTATATTGCAAAATAACTAGAAGAAAAAACTTGAAATGTTCCCAACACATAAAATGATACACAAGTGACAGATTTATCAATCACTTTGAGGAGGAGGAGGAGAAGGAGGAAGAAGAAGAAGAAAGTGAATAGATAAGCAACAAAATACTTGCAATAAAAGTATCTAAGGACTAATATCTAGAATATATGAAGAATTCCTACAAAGTAATAAGAAAAAAAGACAACTGCTTTAAAAAAAAAAAAATAGCCAAAGGCCTTGAACAGGCTTTTCACCAAGAAGATAGACAAATGGGCAATAAGTATATGAAAATCTCTATATGCTTCAGGAAAATGTAAAACCACAAGATCCTACCTCCTACCCTTCAGAAAGGCAAAAATTAAAATGACCAAAAACATCAAGTGTGCAGAAAAGAGTTAACATTGCAGGTCGGAGACTGCCATTCTTAGAAAGACCTGCTTGCAAAGTTGGCCTTTGACTAGCATCTGAGAATCTGGATTTTGAGAAGGTTTCCACCATTCCCAGAACTGATAAAAATGACTCACTATGCCTAAACAGTTTGTGCAAATAATATGGTGCTTGCTGAACACCTGCTTTCTTTACGGGAGTCTAGGATTTTGGTATGGTTAACCCTAAGCTTAAGCAAAGGATGCCTACTTGGCCAGCCCCTACTGATAACTCCCACTGCTGTGCCTCTAACAAGCTTCCCGGGGAAGACGACATTTCACACATGTGGTCACAATTTGTTGCAACAGGAATTAAGTGCACTCTGTGTAACTATACTATGAGAAGCTTTTTGGAAGCTTAAGCCTCATTTCTTCCAAACTTCATCCCATGTGCCTTTTCTCTTTGCTGATTTTCCTGCAATAAATTTTAGCCATGAGCACGATTACAGGCTAAGTTCTATGAGTCTTCCTAGAAAATCACTAAACCTGGGAATGGTCTTGAGAACCCACCAAATTGGGAGGATTATGTAGAATAACTACACTACTATAAATTGTTGGTGAGAAGGTTAACTAGTTCAACCACTTTGGGAGACTATTTAGATACATCTACTAAAGCCAAAACATATTTGCACCATATAGTCCAACAACTCTACTCTTAGGAATATATCCAAAAGAAAATGAGTGCCTGTGTCTACCAAAAGAAACAAGAATGTTCACAGCAGCTTTATTCATATTAGCCCAAAGTGAAAACAACCCAAATACCCACCAACAGGTGAATGGATAAACAAATTGTGACAAATTCATAGAATAGAGTACTACGAAGTAATAACACATACACAAACATTGAAGCCTGCAACAAGGATGAATCTCAAAAACGGTAGTTAAATAAAAAAGCTCAATGGTATATAATGTATGATTATACAATGAAAGAGTATACAATGTATGATCACATTTATATACAAAAGAGTAAGCAAAGTATGCCATTTAAAAGGTTCAAAAACTGGCAAAACTAACCTATGGTGATTAAAAGTTAGAGAAAGAGTTGCTGGAGGGGAATACTGGACTTCACTATCCAATGCATCTGGCTATTTAATTTAAATAAATTAAAATTAAAAATTTAATTCCTTAGAAACATTAGCCACATTTCAAGCACTCAATAGTTACATTTGGATAATGGCTATTGTATTGAATGGGAAAGACAGAGAATGTAGAGCATTTCCATCTTCACAGAAGGTTTTATTTATCAGCACTGTTCTAGGATGATAGGAATTTTCTGTATCTTGATCTGGGAAGTAGTTACATGCATGTATCAATATGAAAAAACTCACCAAGCAGTATACTAAAGATTTGTGCGCTTTTTATTTTTTTATTTTTATTTTTTGAGACAGGGTCTTGCTCTGCTGCCCAGGCTGGAGTGCAATGGTGCAATCATAGCTCACTGCAATCCCTGCCTCCCGGACCCAAGCCATCCTCCCACCTGAGCCTCCCGAGTAGCTGGGATTACAG
>NW_012110252.1:1349978-1367306 GCF_000951045.1 Mandrillus leucophaeus
TTTTTTTTTTTCTTTTTTTTGGGACAGGGTCTTGCTCTGTTGCCTAGGCTGACACAATCACAGTTCACTGCAGCCTCAACCTCCTAAGCTCAACTGATGCTTCCACCTCAGCCTCCCAAGTAGCTGCAACTACAGGTGCATGCTACCCCACCAGGCTAATTTTTTTTTTTTTTTTTTTGGTAGACACAGGGTTTCGCCATGTTGCCCAGGCTGGTCTTGAACTCCTGGGCTCAAGCAATCCGCTCCCACCTCGGTCTCCCAAAGTGTCGGGATTACAGGCACTGAGCCACTATACCCAGCCTCTTTCATTTTTACTAGATTACAATTTTCACAATAAAATGTTTTCAGGCCAAGCGCAGTGGCTCATGTCTATAATCCTAGCACTTTGGGAGGTCAAGGCAGGCAGATGGCTTGAGTTCAGGAATTTAAGAACAGCCTGGACAACAGGGTGAAACCTCACCTCTACAAAAACCACAAAAAATTAGCCAGGCATGATGGCTGCACCTGTAGTTCCAGCTACTTGAGAAGCTGTGGTGGGAGGATCGCTTGAGCCCAGGAAGTCAAGGCTGCAGTAAGGCATGGTCATGCCACTGCACTCCCCACCTGGGCGACAAAGAGAGACTCTGAGTCAAAAAAACAAAACAAAACAAAACAAAACCCATAAAAACAACTATTGCTGCTGCTGTTTTTGAGTTATTGCTGTTCTACATCCTAATGGTGTATATGGCTTCAAACTATATTTTTGAGCAGATAAAAGCTAATCATATAATTGAAGGATATTTACTTCTGTTCTCTCTACATATTTTTGGATTTTCTTTTTCTTTTTTCAAATCAATAAATTTTTATTCAAGGAATTCCATGTCGTGATTTCTTCCACTGTCCATCAAGGTCACTTTAGATCCTCTAAAGAGCTGGAGTCAAAAGATTTATCTTCAAGTTAGCCCCTTCTAATGAAACTGAGGCTTATTTTAATCCAGTTGCCCTGTTAGCCCATAATTCTTTTATTTTGGCCTCTGTCGTCTCCTTTTAATATGGATATACTGAAAAAGACTTCAAAATTCACCAAGAGTCTTTGGGATCTAATTTCTTCAACCAATTTACTTTAGGGTCCTTTTTACTGTAGGTGATGGATCTGCCTGGTTCTCAATTTGACACCCTAAGCGATCATACTCAAGAATAGTACAGATGTGTGGAATACGCCAATACCTTTAACTCCAGACATCATGTTCTCAAGATATAAGCCTTTAAAACAAAAAGCCATCATATGTATCAAGTCAACATGAAATTGGAATGCAAAATCAATACTGCTGAGGATTCCCCTCATATCCCATGCTGTTTAACTATCTCTTCGACAGTCCTAGAATCAATTTTTTTTTTTAGTAAGAGACAGGGTCTATCTTTGTTACCCAGGCTGGAGTACAGTGGTGCCATCAAAGCTCAGTGCAGCCTCTAACTTCTGGGCTCAATCCTCCTGCCTCAGCCTCCTCTTTCTGAGTAGCTGCAACTACAGACACATGACCCAATACTCAGCTAATTTTTAAATTTTTGTGGAGATGAGGTGTTTGTTACTTTCTTGCACAAGCTGGTCTTGAACTCCTAGCTTCAAGAAATACTCCCACCTCGCTATGGGGATTGCAGGCTTGAGCCACTGTGCCTGGCCTGGGACCAACCTTTATGGCTATCAGTACTCCCATCAGTTAATTGTGTCAGGTATCATAATATCCCTTCTTATATGTATCAAAACTCATACTGAACAATGAGTTCTGGGTTGCAAAAGAGGATTTATTTTTTGCACCTATTTATAAGTCTTTGTCCACAAGTTAAACAAAAACATACATAAGTGCAGTTGGATTTTCTTTTTTAAACATCTGAGCATTCACCACTCAGTTTAACAAATAATAAACCACCTTATATATGATAAGGTGATCTACTTAAACTTCAAAACATTTCTCAATTACAGAAATGGCAAACCTAAAAACCCCAAAAGTTTACTTAGATTTCTTTAATCTTTAAACATAGACTTTGTTCAAGCTTTTAAAAATCCTTGATTAAATCAAGACCACATTTATCTATGTCATTGGGAAATCTTTACCTTTAGTTTCTTTAAACATAGTCTATATGTTTATTTTTAGACATAAACTTTTTTTTTTTCTTCTGAGACCAAGTCTCGCTCTGTTGCCCAGGCTGGAGTGCAGTGGCGCGATCTTGGCTCACTGCAACCTCCGACTGCTGGCTTCAAATGATTCTCCTGCCTCAGCCTTCCCAGTAGCTGGAAATACAGGTGTGCACCACTGCCCTAGCTAATTTTTGTACTTTTAGTAGAGACGAGGTTTCACCATGTTGGCCAGACTTGTCTTGAACTCCTGACCTCAGGTGATCTGCCCACTGCGGCCTCCCTAAGTGCTAGGATTACAGGCGTAAGCCACCGCACCTGGCCTAAACATAGACTTTTTAGAGAATTTTCCTTACCCCAAGCACTATCTTCTACTAGGATGAAGTTAAATAAACCATAAAATAAATTAAAACGGAAAGAACTAGTGCATCCTACCTGGGTTACTGGAATGTAGAGAGGTTCTCCATTATGCAGCAGTGTAAGTTTCCCATGCTGATAGAGCCGTCCTTCCGGCCTTAAATTTGCCATCTCCTTAGGTCCTCCTTTCTTGCCACTCTCTTGTCCATTTCCTTTAAGTTCTTCAGTATCACTTAGGCATTCAAAAAATTCTTCTTCGCTGTCACTCCAGGAATCCCAAGATTTTCCTACCTCTCCCTTGTCCTTATCTGTTTCTTTTAGATCATCTGGCCCCAAATGGTCTCCTGCTTTTCCAGCATCCCCTGGATATATATTAGTGACATTATCTGAAGCACTTGTCTTTTTCCCCTCATCACGTGCCTTCTTTCTTTCAATACAACAATTTAACATCTTAAGAAAAGAGAAATAACATTTATAGTTGAATTAGTTACAGAAAAATAAAAATCTACCTACTGCTTGAATATTTAATTTTCACTCTCCACTTCTCAGGACATTGTGAACTGCAGTGACTACTGACTATAGATAACCTGCAGCAGCACCATGAGAACATCATGTAACCCATTATTACATTTAGTATTAGAATAATCTCTGATTAAATCAAGACCACATTTATCTATGTCATTGAGAAATCTTTACCTGTAGTTTCTGATGCAGTAAACAACACCTCAGATCTGGGGGTCCACTTGCTAATCTATCAAATAAAGTAAGGAGAAAAGACAGCTTAGTTTTAGTAAAATTGTTTCAGATATGATTATTTTCTATACTACCATAATTTTTAGCTATATTGATAGGAAATCAAAACTAGATTTCCACACGTAAGTGAATTCCAGAGGGGGAGCACATAGAATTAAAAGATGAAAATTTATTTTATACTCCTAGTCCACAAATCACCAACAGCAAATATAACAGATACTTCAAAACATAACAGCAAATTAGTGATAGTTTTCAGGCCAATAAAAACTCAAAATGAGAAAAAGTCCCTGAACCCCCTTCTAGGAAGTACTAGCACACAGTATTTCACACCATACAAAATAAATCAGTTTGTGTATTCAGTACTAAATTCTTACAGTGGATTCTCACTGTAAAAACCACGATCTCCACCTGTATTTCAACAGGACCTCAGACTGTCTCTAGTTCTAGGTTCCTCTAGACCACTAGGTTCCCAGCAATCAGCCAGAGGCACTCTCTCACATTCAACATGCTTCTGGGTCTGTAAAACGTTCCAGAGCAAACTGTCTAGAACCAAGAGAGAATCCAGCTAAGCAGAGATTGGAAAATGATATAAATGTTTTTGGATCAGTAATCATTTTATATTGCTCATAATCATGATTCTCCTATCTTAGCATGGGTAGATGAGCACTAAACTATGCAATATCAACCTATGTGCTAATGAAAATGTTCTATTTGATTAAGTAAAATGTCAATTACAAAATACAGGTTTATTACAAAGGACTTTGAAAATACATAAAAGTATAAAGAACAAAATAAAAATATAATTTCACACTGGAAAAAACTGATAGCATTTCATGTTATTTATAATCTTTTTCCTGTACAAATATAGCAACATAATTAAAAGCACTTTGTATATGTATTAGTATATTATACTTTATTAGAAACAATATGAACATCTGTTATTAAAGATTCTTGGGGAAAAAATTGTAATCAATCTGTAATTTTCTATTATAGAGATACAGTACAATTTATTTATTCTTTTATGATTGATATTTAGGTTTTGCCTTTTTTTCTATTATATTAATAAATTTGCTGCAGTGAACACCTCTAACATAAATCATGTCTAAGCGTCTTGCCACTTTCTTAGGGCAGATTTCCTAGAAGAGGGAAAAATAGGTCAAAAGTCAAATGTCTGCTAACAAACAAAATCCTATCTAAACAACTGAAAATTGAAATTATTACCCTGGAATTAGAAAGTTGTTTTCCCATCGGAAACGCATTTCAAGAACAAATTCCTGCCAGAGGTGTGCCACTCCTTTCAACCCTCCATGGTAAAAATTGATCATACAGAGACACAAAGCCAATTTGTATGTTAAACTGTCAGATGGTGCAGACTTGAACTGATTGTAGAGATTCTAAATTTAACGAAACAGAAACAAAGCAAACTTGTTACCAAAATATTTTACACATATAATTGAAGAGTTCATAGGGAGAGATTTTAGTTCTAAAATTAACCTATCCCACCTAAACTAGGCATTATCAAATGTCTAATACACTACTGCATAAACTATTCTTAGGCAGTCCCACATTTTCAAGATTTCTACTAAGATTAAAAACATAAAGCTATAGTTTAATGAAGCTAAAGTTGTAGCTTTCAATTTCTTCTGTGGAATCTCTAGGAAATATTCCAAATTTCATGTGTTGTTTTAAAAATCTTTTAATTACAAAATGAGCATGTCTAAACAAACAAATATCATAACTGTCTAAACTGAAAATGTAAAAAGCCTTTGCTTTTTTCTCTCACCTCATGAAATCTACTTTTCAACAATAACTGTAAAGTTTGACATATATCTACTCTTGTCATTTAAATTCTTCCACTTCTTAATTTTTCAAAGACTAAACAAAGAGACCATGAAAATTTACCTAATTTTACACATTTTACTTCATTAAAGAGTTTTCCATTTACTAACTAGTTTTAAAATATAGAAAACAATCTGTTGAAAAACATAAATTTAATGATTTCACCAAAACTCTACAATGAGAGAAATCCTACAGCTGTGTAGAGTATATTCATGCTATTTTTTCATTGTTTCCAGAAAAATTCTTGCTACTCAAAATGTGTATCTGTGCTAGTTATCTAGGTGGAAACCATGATCTCCCATCCAAAATTCCCAAGGTGATTTTTAAAATAAAAAGATATTAAGCTATTAAACTAGAAATATATAGAACCTCTAGAAATTCAGTGCATTTAAAATATTTTAATATTGAACCCCAAATCAACTTACATAGTCTTCACTCTCTGATGGAGGGTAATTATTATCTGTTGAAGTAGTTACATCTAATGGTTTCTCAGAAACAGCATCAGGGAATAAGAACTTGAAGGAAAGGAAAAAAACAATCGTGTTTTAGACCACATTTCCTATTTTGTTGACTTTTATAACTCATATAGACATTATTTAACTTTTTAATGGTTTTGCTGCTCTAACAATAGAAATGTTCCAGTTGTATTGGCCAGTTTGTTCTACAATCTCAATTTTTTTCTATTTTTCCTTGAAAATACACAAGGTTTCAGTGACTAGCCAATTTTAGAAATTAGAATTTTTTTCTTAAAAGTAATCACTTGATTCTGTAAGCTGAATGGTGCAAAAGCAAAGTCTCATCACTGTGACTTCATGCTCATCCAAGGCCATTACATTTTTTTAGAGTTACTACTATTTAAAAAACAAAACCATAAAAGACAATTTAAAAACACCCATGTACTCATGAGGATCTGAAGAGTTATATCATCCACAGGCTTTCATATATAGACTACTAAGAGATGATATTCAAAACCCACAATTTTATTTTATGATACCCCTGGAAAGTAGGAAGCAGTCTAAACCTGTAATAACCGACGTACCTTTTCCATGTGGTTTCTGTTTATATGTACGTGTAGGAGTGGTCAAAACAATCCAGTGTACATGACAACTAAGCTACATGATTTGAATAACATTCTTTAAGAATACAGTCTTAAAAAGGAGGCTCTCTACAGAAATTTATTTATAGTCCTTTTACCACTGTTCCTCTCAATTGTTTTGTGGTATTGCTGATTAGTAATTCCTCTCACTATGTATACTTTGCCACATATTATAGAACATGTCCAACACTTATAAAAATTAGATGACCTACTATGTGCCAAGTGCCAGTACCAGGCACAATTACCAGCATTGTCCTATTCTCATACAACTGTTTGAGCTAAGTATCACTGCCCACATCTTACGACGTACAAGCTAAAAAGTTGGCTGAGAGTTTTGTTCAGACAAATGGTAGATAAGATTAACATTAAGTTTCCAAGTCCAGTTTTCTTTTCAACACTTTTCTTGAAGGTTTTTCCCAATGCACAAATTTCCAGGAATATGATTTTAACCACAATACAGTAAAAATAGCTATCATTTATCAAAGGCCCATATATGCCAGGCAGTGTCACAGAAGATCCTGTAATCCTCACAGCAATCTCGCAAGGCTTTGTTAGCCAGATTTTATAGATGAGGAAACTGAAGTGACTTATTCAAAGTCACGCAGTAAGTCATGCAGACATTAAACCATGGTGTGGATGCCCCCAGGCTGGGGCCATTCCATCCTGTTATACCTAGGAGCCACCTTAGCCCTCTACTTATCTCCCTCTCATTCTCACTAAAAGCTTTCTCTCAACTACTGTCAAAGCAACCTTTCAAAAATATAATTCTGGGGCCAGGTGCAGTGGCTCACGCCTGTAATTCCAGCAGTTTGGGAGGCCGAGGCAGGCGGATTATGAGTTCAGGAGATCAAGACCATCCTGGCTAACACGGTGAAACCCCATCTCTACTAAAAAAATACAAAAAATTAGCCAGGCGTGGTGGCACGCAACTGTAGTTCCAGCTACTAGGGAGGCTGAGGCAGGAAAATCGCTTGAACCCAGGAGGTGGAGGTTGCAGTGAGCCGAGACGCGCAACTGCACTCCAGTCTGGGTGACAGAGCGAGACTTCATCTCAAAAAAAAAAGAAAAAAAAATTCTAATCATTTTGATCTTCTACTTAAACTGCAAGATAAAAGCCAGTGCTTCAGCATGGCAGGTTATCTACTACTTCTCCAGCCTCAACCCTGGTCACGCTCTGGGAAGCACCCTACAAAATGTCAACTGCTCAGCATGCTCTCAAACCTCTGCTATTCCTCTGCTTCTAAAGCCTTCTTTTCATCAAGATTCAGCTCAAATGTCCCTCTTCATGAAGCCTTCCCTGATTCCCACTGCCCAGACAGGGACAATGCACCTCTGCTGTGCTCTCACAGCCCCCTTGCCAGATTTCTCACGTGCAACATGGTATCATAAGTACTATTTACTTTCCTTCTCACCACTAAACTAGTAGGAATTTTCTATATGTGGTAACTGTTTCACTCATTTTATATTCCAAAGTCACTGTCTACCACATAGAAGGAGCTGAATATATAATGAATAAATGATTCTGCAGATAGACCTATAAAGACAGAACATTTAATTACCAGGAGAATAGTATTGAGGACATCATTATTTAGCGGTGACTCCTCTACACCTCTGTGTTTTCGGATTTTCTTCTTTGCAGTGTGTACCATATTTGAAACTGATAATTTATGAATTGGAACTGATGCCGGCTCTGTCAATTTTGACAAAGCATGAGTTATATCAGCAGTTTCTAAAAAAAGAACAGAAATAAATATAAATTATATTGCCAACCTTAGCAGGTGAAAGTGATGAACAAATTGATGATTGTATAGAATATTTTACTCATTCTTTTTACTAGTGTTACATGGTCTTGGAATTATAAAATATTAATATACACATTCAGCTTTATGTGCAAGCATGAGTGACAATGGTGTCACACAAATTATTTCTCCCCAGGAGACTTCAAAATTTAACCTCTAAAACTCTACTTTTCAAAATATTTTACATTTTTGGTGGAAAGAACTTATTAAATGCCCTTAATGTCTTAACAAGCACTGGGTATAGCCTGGAAAGGAACTGTAGCTGTCTAGTCCATCAAAACTTGATTCTCCAACTTAATTCAAAATGAGAAAATAGATGAAAAGTTGCTGAAAAATGTGCCAAGGAAAAAGACGAAGACATCTGAAGGTAATGTTAAAAAAAAAATGTAGGTTACCTTTGCCTTCTTCCTCAAATGCGGATCGTCCAAGAATCTCATCAGTTGACTCCTTTCGACGGCAAATTTTAAAAAATTCAGTGACAAAATCACCTATGTAGGAAAAAAGTTATCATTTTTGACACTTAAGTGAAAAAACAAAATCAGTCCTATAAATTAAAGTATGTTTCCCACAAAAGCTATTAACTAAGATATGGTAGAAAGTAAAACCATTCAGTTTTTCCATTGAAAAAGGCAAGAATTAATCCTATATCAAAGGTAGCCTTGTTCTTTTCTTTCTCTCCATGTCCCAGGATATTTAAAAAGCTTTTCCTTAGAATTCCTTCTAGAAGGAAAGAAAAAAATAATTGTACCTAATAGTACTTACTATATGCCTCAATGAGACCCAGCATCCATCTGTCATTAAGTTACATAAGTAACAAGAACTTACTCTAGGTATGTAGTAATCTTTCCCCAACTGCTACACTACTAGAATCTAAATCCATTAATAAATAAAATTAAGAAGAAACACTAAAGATATGTTTCTAGAGGATTAGGAAATCATGTAGGATAAATATATTTCAGTTTCTGCTACATATTAATGGTATTCTTTCTGTCATTATTATTATTTTTGAGACAGAGTCCTACTCAGTCGCCCACGCTGGAGTGCAGTGGCACAATCACGGCTCACTGCAGCCTTGACCTCCCAGGCTCAGGTGATCCTCCCACCTCAGCCTCCTGGGTAGGCTGGGACTGCAGGTGTGCATCACCATGCCCAGCTAATTTTTGTATTTTTTGTAGAGACGAGGTTTTGCCATGTTGCCAACGCTGGACTCAAACTCCTGGGCTCAAGCAATCCGCCTGCCTCAGCCTCTCAAAGTGCCGGGATTATAGGCATGAGCCATTGCACCCAGCTGTCTGTCATTATTATAAAAAGAGGTAAAGTGATTTGAATCTTCTAAAGAGCAACAATGTTTACACAAATAAATGAATGCTTGACAAATACTATCAGTACTAAGATACATCAAGTACATCTAAATTTTATAATTCACCAACTAATTCTGAATTAACCCATAACTTTTTGGGGGCTTCCTCAGAAAGGTAGGAAAAGTCTATAATCTAGTCATACAAAATATTATAAGAAGTAAGGTAAGATCATGGAACATTAAACTAAAATGAGAATACTTTCAATTCTAAGATCCTCAGCAAATATCACAGAGTCACAAAATGAGGAATAATAATGTTACTAAGAAGCAACTTAGTACGTAAACATAATATGTAGTAATTCAATGATTAAACAACAGAAAGCATTTACTGTTCATTTACTATAACAAAGGCACTGTTAAATGTGATATATATACATGCACACAGGTACATAATCTCATTTGATCCTCCCAATAACCCTATGAAGTAAGTACTAATGTTATCTCTATTTTACTTATGAGGACTCTGGGGCTTAAAAAGATTAAGAAACTTGACCAATGTGGTCAATCTAGGATTTGAACTGAGGTCTGTCCAACTGTAAAACTCTTGACATTGACTCTACACTGTTGCCCTAAAACCCCAGACAAATTCGCCAATGGTGGACTTAAACATTATACATCTTTGTTTTCGCTATTATATAGTTAGCACAAATGGCAACTACTAATCAGCATTTGACAAATAGCATATGAATGATAAAGAGCCCAAGAAAACAATGCTTTAGAGAAATGCATCATTACTGTCATAATAAATATTTGGTAACTCCATCAGTTAAATGGTAATATATCAAGTGATAGGGAGTTAAGGTAGCATAGATGAACATTAAAAAAAAGGAGAAAATATTATGTGTACTAAATATAAGGAGGAAAAAGATGACAAGGCACATTGAGGAGATGGGTTCAAAAGACTTCATGAAAGAGATACACCTAAAAAAAGAGAAGGGGATGAATCCCAGACATAAGATACAATAATAGTATCTGAATAGCAATTAATATTTTTCAAAGTACTTCCATTTATGTTATTTCACTTGATCCCTCAAATAACCTTGTGAGGTGTATAAGATTATTCACATTTCTTTTCCCATATCAGAAATAGGCTGCAGATGTGACACAACTCTACAGAAGGGCTCTAATGTGCACTATCAAAAACAGTGCTCTTCAGGCTGGGCGTGGTGGCTCACTCCTGTAATGCCAGCATCTTGGGAGGCCGAGGCGGGTGGATCACGAGGTCAGGAGATCAAAACCATCCTGGCTAACATGGTGAAACCCCGTCTCTACTAAAAACACAAAAAATTAGCGGGCGTGGTGGTTGGCGCCTGTAATCCCAGCTACTCGGGAGGCTGAGCAGGAGAATGGTGTGAACCCGGGAGGTGGAGCTTGCAGTGAGCTGAGATGGCGCCACAGCACTCCAGCCTAAGTGACAGAGTAAGACTCCATCTCAAAAACAAAACAAAAAAAAGAGCGTCAGAAAAATAAAGCTGAGATAATGAGAAAATAATGGAGAATTTGCTGGCACTATTCAAAAAAGGATTCACTGCTACTGGCAATGATTTTTTTCCTACATGGTGTTAACTGAGGAGGTGACAAAGTATAAAGAATGTATGCAGTGTTTCTGATTTGGAAGTTAAGCAGATCAGTGGTATTTCAGGAATGGAGCATAATACACCTTACCTAGCAAACACTGAGGATTCTCAGCTTTTCGAACTCTAACAGACCAATGCGGAGCTTGAATAGGATCCAAATCACTAAAACGCAAACCAATAAACATAAGATCCTAATTATGACAATCTGCAAGATTCACGAACTTATTAAAATGCAGTCTAATGAAAACATAGAAGGACAAGCAATCCATTTCGCCTCCCTTAAACTTACTCTTATCGAGATACATAGAGCCATTTGGACAAGTTTTTAAAAAATAACATCATAAGAAATCAAAGTCCTTAGACAATAAAACACAAAAGGGAACACTAAAATCAAAAGAAAACAATAAAAAATGCACATAAAAATTACTAGCAATTTGAGAGTTATTCTACTGAAGTTTTTTAATCTCATTGTATTACTACTCTTAACATACTTACGAATAAACATCATTATCCACAATGATCCCTTCAGTCAGATGAGGCCATGTAGTAGCTAAATGGAGTTCACTAAAGTAAAACATAAAATACAACCAAAAGCTTTAATACTGACTCAGCAATTATATTTAATACTTCTAGAAAACTATTCCAAGAAAACAAAAGTATGTTATAGTGGCATTATTTATAATACAACAAACTGGAAACAACTTATTTAGCAAATGGTAGCACATCCTTATGAAGTTAATGTTTTGCAAACATTAATCTCATTATACATAATAGTCAAAAAGCATAAATAACCCACCAACTAATGAATGGATAAACAAAATGTGGCATATCCATACAATGGTATATTTACAGTCATAAAAAGCACAGAAGTACCTTAATTCCCCCTTATCCACAGCCTCACTTTCTGCAGTTTTAGTTACCCTAAATCAACTGCAGTCTGAAAATATTAAGTGAAAAATTCCAGAAAAAAAAATCCATAAATTTAAAATTGCATGTTGTTCTGAGTAGCATGGTGAAATCTTGTGCCATCCCACCGCAGTAGGTGAATCATCCCTTTGTCCAGTGTATCTACACTGTCTATGCTATCTGCCCTGTTATTCACTTACTAACTGTCTTGGTGATCAGAGAGATCACAAGAAGAATGTGCATGGTACAATGAGATATACTGAGAGAGATAGATCACATTCACATAACTTTGATTAAGGTATATTGTTATAGCTGTTCTATGTTATTATTAGTTATTATTGTCAATCTCTTACTGTGCCTAATTTATATTTATTTTATGTATTTATTTATTTTGTATTACTACATCACCTGGAAATCTTACTGTGCCAAATTTATAAATTAAATTTTACTACTTATATGTATGCATAGGAAAAAACAATGTATTTAGTGTGTGGTACTGTCCATGGTTTCAGTCATCCACCGGGGATCTTGCAACATACCAGCTGTGGATAAGGGGTGACTACTGTACTGATTCATGCTACAAGATGGACAAACCTTGAAAACATGCTAATTAAAAGAAGTGAGACACAAAGAAAGCCACATGTCGTATGATTCCATTTATACAAAATGTCCAGAATAGGTAAATTCAAAGAGACAGAAAGTATATCAGTGTTTGCCTAGAGTCAGAGGGCTGAGAAGACTAGGGGGAAATGATGGCTAAGAGGTGAAGAATTTCTTTTTAAGGTTATGAAAATGTTCTGGAATTAGATGATTATGATGGTTGCACAGCTCTGTAAATATTAAAAACCATTGAATTGTACACTTTTAAATAACGAATTTTATGGCAGGTAAATTACATCTCAAGTTTCAAAAATGTTATATAGATCAGGAGTTGGCAAACATTTTCTATAAAGAGCCAGAGAGTAAGTATCTTAGGCTTTGTGAACCATGTACAGTCTGTTTTATTTTTTTTCTTTTATAACCTTTAAAAATGTAAACACCATCCTGACTTCACTGACCATACAAAAACAGGCTAATGGCCAGATCTGGCCCAAAGGACACAGTTTGCTGAATTATAGATGAATATTAAATCTCAGAAAGTTTTCATGTAAAGTTATAAAATAAAGAAAGCAAATGTAGGTCTTTCTTTCTTTTTTTGAGACGGAGTCTTGCTCTGTTGCCCAGGTTGGAGTGCAGTGGTGTGATCTTAGCTCACTGCAACCTCTGCCTGCCAGGTTCAAGTGATTCTTGTGCCTCAACCTCTTGAGTAGCTGGGATTACAGGTGTGCGCAACCACACCCATTTAATGTTTATATTCTTTCATAGAGACGGGGTTTCGCCACGTTGGTCAGGCTGGTCTTTAATACCTGACCTCAGGAGTCGCCCACTGCAGCCTCCCAAAGTGCTAGGATTACAGGCATGAGCCTGTGCCTGGCCCAGGTGTACATCTTTCTTTATTTCCAGTACTACATTCACCCAGCAGGCTATAGCATCATAAAGCACAGTAAAATCAATATCAATATAAATTTGAAGTAAAATATTCCCACAATTCAAATGACAGGTTGAAATTCTCACCTAATAGGATCTTCGCAGGCACCAAATGGTAACTTGCCAAACTCCAAACCTCCAACTTCTCCTCCTACAAGGGCATCTATGTCTAAACAAAAGAAATATTTTTCCATCATTTGGGAAAAAATACAGAAGAGTCTATTCTAGTTAAGCCCTTTGGAATATTATAGCTTTAAAAGTGTCTACAAGAGAACACATATAGCAAGTTAGCAAGTTAGAGCAAGTTACAGCATACGTAGTCTAACAAATATTTGACTTCCCTAGAGAACGTTATAGTAAAAGGGCACACTTATTTCCTATTTATCCAATATTTCATTCAGGCCATGTATTTTAAATTTTGCCCTTCTCAAACATTGCTTAAATATTACTCAAGAGAATATTACTTCTGTAATTTTTTTGCATTTTAAAAGAATGTAATTAATATAATCCAAAAAGAGTATCCAAGTATTTAAAAATCTATTCACCAACTACATTAATCAGTTTTGCTGTCAGTAATTTCTGAATAGGAAATTAGTACATTTGTCATCATTAATAACATTATATTTTGGTTGACAGTAAATGGAAATATATAAAGATCAGAAAAGAACCTCCTTTCCATTATGAATGGCACACTAGACTGGAAGAGAACTTAGAAGGTAAATCATTCCTCTTAGTTCTGTCTCTCCTGAGGAAGTAATAAGCATTTCTAAAAGTCATCAAAAGAATTTTTTTTCTCTTTGAAATAATACAAATTGTGATGTTTAATTATTCACATTACACAAGGATTTCCTAAAATTAAAGCCTACTGAGTTAAGAAAACTTCCCATATTTGCTAAAATCACATCTGATATTTATCTACATCCTAAGTAAATGATTTAAAAATTAGTCATCAAATATGAATCAATTACTTGATTCGGTAAATTTTCTCAAGTCAATTCCATTTTTCCAGCTAAAGAATGCTTATAATAAGAAAGATCACAATGACTAGCATTGTTACAAGTAAGTTTGTAAAAGTTCAAAATTACAAGCACATTTTTATAAATTAGTAAATTAAAAATTATTACTAAAATATAACTGTTTTAGCTGAATTAAAAAGGGAGAAGCAACTCGTGGAATGAAAAGCGTATTGGGCTTGGAGTTTGACTAGTGTTTGTACGCAAACTTTATCACATGGTGACCATATGACTTTAAGCCACTTATGTGAGTTCTTTAAAAAACTTACAATCTAAGAAACTTACATCTCTAAGAAGGATAATAATACATGTCTTGGGCCGGGCACAATGGCTCAAACCTCTAATTCCAGCACTTTGGGAAGCTGGGGAGGGTGGATCACCTGAGGTCAGGAGTTCGAGATCAACCTGGCCAACATGGTGAAACCCCATATCTACTAAAAAATACAAAAATTATCCAGGCATGGTGGCGCATACCTGTACTCAGGAGGCTGAGGCTGAGGCAGGAGAATCGCTTGAACCCAGGAGGCAGAGGTTGCAGTGAGTGGAGATCATGCCACTGCACTCCAGCCTGGGTGACAGAGCAAGACTCTCTCAAAAAACAAAAGATAATAATAATAATTGTCTCATAGGTAAGTGAAAATTATACAAAATAGGATATAAAATATGAAAAGCACAGTGTCTTGTCCATATTATATTACATGTTCAGTCCCTTTCCCCTTATAAAGGAAAATGTTAAGAATTTATATGACTTTCAACTTACTGAGGGAGAAGGTTAATGTTTTTAATCCCCATTTTAAAAACTTGACAATAGAAGATTAACAAAGACCTTACTGGCAATCTTATAATGCTAAGGTTCTAACTCTTGGGCTTCTTCACAGATCATGAGCAGAACACACTACCTTAGGAAAGCTTTAAAACTGCTTTGTAAGAGAGTAGCCTTGGGGGAAAAAAAAAGTAAGATAAGCATGGAAACTTCTAACTAGACGTATACTATAACTTGTCCAGTGGGTACTGTTATCTGGGAACTAAAATCACCAACACAAACATTTGCGTGTTTCTTCTGATATAAATCTAAAGCTTAGCTTTTATTTCTCTGTTGTAGTTTAGATACGGTCCTTTCATAGTGTACATTAGAGTTGCAAATTATTTTGTGATATATAAAATAAAATAGTAGTAGTACATATAACTGCCAAAAGCTAAGGATATATTACATTAAAAAAAATTTTTTTTTTGAGACAGAGTCTCACTCTGTCACCTAGGCTGGAGTACAGTGGTACAATGTCGGCTCACTGCAACCTCCACCTCCCAGGTTCAAGGGATTCTTCTGCCTCCGCCTCCCGAGTAGCTGGGATTACAGGCTCCTGCCACTGCACCTGGCTAATTTTTGTATTTTTAGTAGAGACAAGGTTTCACCATGTTGGCCAGGCTGGTCTTGAACTCCTGACCTCAGGTGATCTGCCTGCCTTGGCTTCCCAAAGTGCTGGGATTACAGGTGTGAGTCACCATGCCTGGCCTGTATTATATTAATTTTTATATCATCTCATGCCTACCAATTATTTTCAATCCTATAACTAGCCAACTACTTAGAACAAAAATAAACAATAAAGAATATTAGTTTATTTTATTTCTCTTTAGGGGAGGTAGATTAAAAAATGTTTTCAAGCTAGTGAAATTCTTGTATTTTATAAGTTTGTGTTATATTCCTTATTAGATGGGCTTCAATATAATTAAACATATGAAAGAAACACCCATGAATCAAAATGTTAATTAGGACATATGTCCATGAAACTGAGGTAATGTGTTGTTCATATTGCTGTCCTTAGCACTGCCTAGTCTATTACAGGTTAATAATTAATAATTGTTGAATGAATCTGTTTATCAAGGGTAAGCAGGCAAACTGATTTTGATTATATTTCTATAACATACAAGTTAATTATTATTTTCCCCTACATATATTTTTCTTCTCTGCTTTCCTTGTTTAGCCCCCTTTCTTGAAACAATCCTCTCTTTAAAGTTTTTTGCATGTCTGTTCTCATTTTATGAGGGTGAGCTGAGAACAGCTCTGCTCTTATAATAGTCTAAAAACAGACATGTTAATCATTCGCTACATTTATGGCATATGATGTGCCACAGCAAGGGGTGCCTTATATAAGGCTTTTAAAGACAGATTGTCAAACATAGAGTATTACTATCTCTAGAAAACCCACAGTTTTTCTTTAAGAGAAAAAAAATGATAAGGGCAATGAAAGCAACAATATTACATTTAAAATGAATCACAAATATTTCTAATGTAAAACACTTGAAACTCTTGTTAAGTAATTGTAATTTCTGAATGTATCTTCTTTTCCATTTATATTCAGTAAGTTAAATATAGTTCTAAATGCTCTCACCTGGAGGTTGCTGAGGCCAAAAATACTGTTGCCAATCTTGAAGTACATAGGTAAATCGAATAGCAATACTAACTGGAGGCAATGGAGTTAAAGGACATCCCTAGGAAATATATGCAAAGACAGTATCATGTAAATGCTGGTACCCTTTCGTATTAATTCAACATCAAAATTTCAAACTTATGGAACGGATTAATACTACCTTTATGAAACCTGGATTTTCCGATTCTAGTCTTAAACAACAGGGTGCATATTCTAGTTATTAAAAACATGATATTCTAGCCATTCGAAAGGAAAAATAAGTCACTGAAGTCATTAGAGCCACAGACGCAAAACTTAGGAAATCCTTTTCACAGAAGAAATTTTCACAGTCCAAAAGCTCAAGAAGTGGATCAGGGATGAACAAGAGGAAAGATCCTATACTAAGCAACAGCACTGGCAATTGTGAGACCGGGTTTTAAAAAAATGGAAAAGTAAACTTTCCAAAGAATCACTGTATTTTTGTCCACATATTTGTGTGTACAGAAGGATTTCCATAATTTCTGCATACTGCTTCCACAAATGTTTTCATTTGATGTAGCTAAAAAAAGTTTCTAAAACA